>NC_135503.1:85013704-85331204 GCF_052857255.1 Amblyomma americanum | reverse complement strand
AAACACGCAAAAACTGCACAACAAAACAGGACATCGGCGTAAGATGCAGCGCTGCTTGAGGGGTGAACTATCATTGCCACAACTGCAAACGATAATTCACAACTCATGCGGCAGCGACATCTGGAGTAAACAAGTTCTCGTTTCACAGAATCAGTAAGGAACAGGGTAAGGTAATTAATGTTTGCCCTCTCAAATATCGACTATTTTTATTGGCGGGTAACGGAATGAATAATGCTAAAGAAGTTTTGCGGGGTGCATCGATTCGGCCGGTTGACCTTCATGGTGCTTAATTCTGGCAAATACGCCCGACGTAGAGCTCTCTTTGCAGCAAAAGTTCTTGTTCTTAAAAACTCAGGCGTCCGGCATTTGAATCTGCAGCAATTTTGCTTGGAGCGAGCTACAGGCCTTCATACACAGAAAATATCCAGTATGTGATGCACATTATTAACAATAGCAGGATCGCCCGAGCCGATATTATCAGGTAGTTTGGTGTTTGACAAAAGCGCTGCACAGTGGTTGTGTCCGGCTTTTTTGTTACTTTGTTAAGTTGTGTCAGATGGTTACTTTACTTTTTGAAATGGGCTACACAGCTGACCTAAATATTCGTGCAACAGCTTGTATTTGTTGATTGTTTTATATTTAATCCTTTTTTCCTTTGAAGAAAATTACCTTAAAACATCACTTTTCGCAACATTTCCCCAAAGCTACTTTTTTCCCTAGGAACCTAATTTTATTAAAACAAAAATTTTCGCTCTTTTGACCCTTTTGCTAAGGAACCGCAAGAAAACGTAACAAACAAAGGTGGGAGTCTGCTGAGGGATAGTTGTAAGATGAACGCAGGAAATTTCTTTTCACAGGATGTTTATCGCCTAATTGCGATTAATGATTGGTAGGGTCCAGCAGAAGAAATAACAAGAATAAGGGATTGGTGCAAATAAGACAAGATAAACTACCCAGCGTGTTGTCCGCAAAGCAGATGCCCCGAGTAGATACAAAAAGAAATTAGACCATTGAAGCCAAGTAACTAAGGACTACATAACAACTAGTTCTCTCATTCGCGCACTGTTCAAGCTGCGTTGTGCCTCAGTGAATGAGCCAGCCCTGACTTTGTGTTGTGGTTTATCGTTTGCGGTTATAGCTATGAGAGTTCACCCCTCCAGCAGCACTGCACCTTAATTCGATGTGTTGTTTTGTGGCCGTGCTCTCTTTGTCCTGCGCTCTTCTGTCGTCATGCTGTTTATCGCTAAGCTGTTTTGTAGCTATGCCACTTTGTCCGGCGTGCTGTTTCGACGCGCATTGTTTTTTTCGTGTGCTGTTTTGGCGCCGTGTTGTTTTTCCTTGTGATGTTTTTGTGCGCTGCTCTGACGCAAGCTGCTTTGACATGTGCTGTTTTTTCGTGTCCGCATAGAATTCGGAAGGTCTTGTCACCCTGGCTGACACCCGCCACACCAGAAATTTTATAACTTTCGCCATAAAGGAAGGTAGCGGCAGTAAAGCCCTTATCCATGATTCCAGTACTGCCATATATGCCTCTGCTACAACCCGCTTTTGTAATGCCTTCATGACAATGGTAGTTTTGACTGAGGTAAACGCTTTCTCATAATCTATGAGGGCATATATACCGGTTAATTTTATTATGCGCATTTTATTACCTGAATAATGGTCTGAATATTGTGAATAGACGCATGACGTTTATAAACCTCGGAATGGTCGTGTGGATACCAGAGGTTTAAGGTTTTTTGCGATTCTGTTAGTATTAACTTAGTAAATATATCTTAAGCAGCGGACTGCAAGCCAATTAGTATGCAGATTTTAAGTGCTTTGCCATCCACTTTAACATTTATTAAATAAATGTTACATCTATTTCAAGCTTCCAGTACCATCGGGGGTTACTAGCACAACCTCCCCACCGTCCTCAATATGTCTGCAGTTGCCTGATGTTCTCTGACCTCACTTTGAGCAGAAGAAAAACACCTCGTGCTCAGGCGCTTTTTGGCCGCAAAAGCCGTTACGCCACAAAAATCTATCGTCATCATCACATCAGGAAATGCTTGGCTTCCAGCATATAAGACTTTTTATGGTGGTTACGTTAGGCTTATGGACCATTTTCATAGCTGTTTGAGATACATTCTATTGATGAAGTTAGGGGCTTGAAAGCCTTACATGTAATGCATTGCTGGCTTTAGAACTCACCAGCATACGGATTAGTTGCTCTACCTCCTACCTCTGGTAGGCACTCCACAATAAAATGAGGGAGATTATATTTCAGTGCTTCAACGCTAAGGTCCTCGCCTTCTACTAAAACGGTACACCTGTCCTTCAGGGACATTGTTAATTCGTTTACATTTCCAGTGACCGCTAACTAAATTATAATCGTCTTTACTAGCTTCCTCCGGTCCAGTTAGTGTGCAGGCTAATCTGAGACCTTAACATAGTACGGTAAGTAAATCCTATCTGCCGTGCTGCTCCACATTCTGCTCAATCCAAGGACGAGCGCAACAGATTATTTGTGCTGATTTTTTAGTCTGGCTATTCTGCCGTTTCTGGGAGAAGGTATTTAAGCTTCCTAACTTTTTCGTCCTGCGAAGTCAGTAATGTTTCATCTCTGCTATTATTAAAACGTATGTTATTCTGCGCCATTGATTGCCCTAACTCTTCACTAGCGTTGCATTGAGCTCGCCTGTCAGTGTATTATACTGTCCGTTTACTTACTCATTGACTATTCCACATCCCTGTTCGAGGTTTAGACAATCTGGTCAATATCTGCGGATGCAAGCGCGTAGGCCTGTGCCAATTTAGATTTGTAACTGTAGTACACCTAACTGCAAAAACTGTTGCTCTGTCGTTAGTGGTTTTTTAGTTGTGTAGAGATAATTTATGTTGCCACCAACATCCTCACTGATTCTCGTCCATTGTAAGGAAACAGCAAAACAGTGGCGACACATTGACAATATAAGAGCTGAAAAATAAAGGCTATTGTAAATGTGACTTTGTATGCTGTTCTTTAAGCCACGATAGAACAGTTAAAGCTCTTGCTCTGGTAGCAGGTGCGTAATCCACATTTCGCATAGACACTCACATTTACGAATAGAAATGAATGCCCACGTTCTCGGTAGTTTTCACTCAGAAGATAGCAGCTCTATATTTTTGTTCATACACCACCTTACGTCCTTGAGGACTTTGTAAGTGGTGACTAGTTCCCAACTTATCACCTGGGGACGCCGTTCTGTTTCCGAAGTTTATCACTGGCCACAAGGGCATCCAAAAAATCAGACGTAGATTCCTAGAGAAATGATTTGTGTCTAACTGATTTCGATCATAAGCTCGAAAGTTTGTTACGCACTGCCTGTCCTATTAGATCTCTCGTATCTTCATATTGACTTACGGTCTCCAATGGTAGACATCTCTAATATGACGCAGCTCTCGTTGTCAAAGTAGTCGGAATGACCAACAAGAACCTCACCAGGTCCTGCGGTGAAAGCAATAGAATACATCAGCAGTTGATATTGCTCACCTAGTGAGACAGCGCTAAGCATGAGACCTTAGGCTTCGGTAGTTTTTTTCCTGCTGAGATAAATGATGGATCAATGAAATCGGAATTCGTCAAGATGGAGTAGATTTGTGATAATGAAGTGATTCCTCATTTGCTTCCGTGCGGATACAAAAGGAACCTATGCAGATTTGAACAAATCTTTACAATATCTTTTTGATACCTGCATAGGTTTGCTTTCTAGCCGATTTTTGCCTGGGTAGATGCTGATGAGAAGTTACTTTCTCACTATCGGGCTATATTAGCTGGACAATTTATTTCTTGTAATAGTGCGGTAAGAATAAAAGTGGTGTGCTTAAATTCTCCCGATTGTCCTTCACAAATGTTTTGCGCGGTATTCACTGCGTGCTCTGGCACAGCTCAGCAAAGGACACCAGTTGAGTTGACACTGTATTTGCTGATGTTGTACTTATCGTATAAAATAAGAGAAGAAACGCTACAATTGTTGAAACACGCACCACCATTAGTTATTATTTTGCTCCTATTTTTTATTCATTTCACAAATGCACAACTTTTTAAAATTACTGCAAGCACGCTCTATGGATTGTTCATATAATTTTTATGCAACCGTTTGTCTGCTTCGTGAAGATGTCACTTAATACAATTTATATTGCATTTACCTTGATTATCCATCATGTATACGATTTCAGGTCTTGCGTTTTGTCCAGAGCTGTGCACAGGTTAGTTGCAGCAACGTTGAGCACACACACGTTTATGCCCTGCAGCCGTGCTTTTATGCACCTTTATATTTATGTATTCAATACATTTCGTGGGATGCTCTGCTTTGTATTGTATTGCGCTCCGGGTGTTAGCAGTTTTACAGTAGCTGATTTTATTTCCAAGTGATGCAGAGGAAAAGTCAACAAAAACATTGAGTTGAACTTAATAAGCTACACCATGTGCTAAGATTTTGTGGATTTATGAGGAATGCATTAGTGAAATGGCAACACAATATTGTTCGCACAACAAAGACAAAGAAGACTGGCTTACTTGTGGAAGAATTGAAAAGAAAAACGTCAGGTTTGTCCGTGGCCCAGAGGTGAACTGGAAAATTTATTCTGTAAAAGCAAATATAGATATTGAACTATTTATTTTTAGACTTGTGTACCTAAATTGGGAACGGTTTTTATTTTGCTCTGGATGCTTCAATAAGCATACGCTACACCTCTATCGAAACCCCTATGTGCATTTATGCGTGACTTATGAACTCAGGTGTTACATACGAGCTATATGTGTGACAAATTTGTCTTCTATGAACTCGGATGCAGCACGTACGTACGTGTCAAGATATGTGCCCCGCATGACACATGTATGTCTCATACGAGCTCAAATTTCTCAAAAAGGTATTTCGTATGAACACATTTGTGCAGCTTATTACCTATAATTGTCGAGAAATGTGCCTTGCATCAACACATGTGCTTCTTTTCTTTAACATTGTAACAATGTTTACAAAGTCGAGGGTTGGACGGAAGCCCGTCTGGTCGGGGGCGTACATGAAGAAGAAGGCAGAACACTGACAAAATAAAAAGGAATACTTAAATGACGTTTCGGCTCCCACACGGCAGCCTTGGTCACAAACAGAAACAGACGTCAAAGGGTGGCTATTTAAGCTTGATAATGTGCCCCAAGCAGCAGGCGTATGCACTAGGAGGTGCCCCGTCAGTCAATTAAGAGTGTGTTCGGTTGTCTGAATGATTAAGGATTCTAGATTTAAACGGCTTTGAAGATTCTTTTCTGCTTTTAAAAACAGAAAAGAATATCCAAGGCCGTTTATATCTAGAATCATTAATCATTCAGATAACCGAACACACTCTTAATCGCACTTTTTTAAAACCAGAAAAGAATCTCCAAAGCTGTTTATATCTAGAATCCTTAATCATTCAGACAACAGAACACACATTTAATTGCACTGACGGGGCACTGCCTAGAGCATACGCCCGCTGCCTGGGGCACAATTTCAAGCTTAAATAGCCAGGTTTTCACGTCTGTAACTGTTTATGATCAAGGCTTCCGTGTGGGAGCCGAAACGTTATTTAAGCCTTCATTTTTATTTGGCCGGTGCTCTGCCTTTTTCTCAATGTTTACTAAGGCCGTCATTCAGGCATCTTGCACTTTGATCTATGTAATTTTTTCCCGTGCCAGTGGCATGCTGTACACAGTCAATCCCGTACACTCCACTACGTCACATGTTTAGTTGTGCACCAGCCTTTTGCAAATTGAGAACACCAGGACCCTCCAAAAAAGGGTGGATGCACTTACTGTCCGGCGTTGGCCCTCTGTCCAGTCCCCCTCTGTCTGTCCAGTTACCTTTTGGCCGTTCCTAGAGTACACTAATACTGAAGGTAACTGCGCAAAACCAGCTAGCCCTATTCACAGGTGTATCACGTCACATGTCGAAGCAGACGTCATGATCGATACTGGAGGCTAATTTCAGAAGAGTTAGTGATCGTCGAAGTGGTGTGATAAGTGCATATTCTAATAGCCTAAAACTTATACAAAAAAACAATCTTAGCAGTCTGCCAAGCAAATGGTGCCCTATTGCTCGTCGTCATCTGCTGGTGGCAAACAGCGCAACGACGCGGAATGAGTGGAAGAAAATACAGGACAAGCGCTGACTCACAACTGAAATTTATTTAAGGAAAGCAGTACATTTTATAGAAAAAGTGGCCAACTTATCAGGTAGTACATAGACAAAACTCAAGTTTCTACGTGGCATCGAGGAATGCAACCTCACTGTCATATAATGAAATAGATGGCTTACTGACACATAACCTTGTTTTTTTCTTCATGTCATCTGCGTTGTTATCCTAACTAGGTTCATGGCAGAAACAAGTCCTGTCCCACATCTCTCCAATTGTACATGCTGTACGTGACGCCTCTTGAAATGCACTTACTTATCAGAAGAGAGCATCGGTTTCTTACATACGCATTACATTACCTACCCATGAACAATTCTTCTTTTAATTTCGCATAGGGTATCGTAACGTGCGTTTATTTTGTGACTAACTTCTCTGGGTTCCTTTCTCTCAAATTGACACCCATTACTTTCCGTAGAGAGCTCGCTTTCCTGTGGCCAATTTAGTCGCCATCATTTTCGTTAGGCTCAATGTTTCGGCCCCATTTGTTGAGATCATTAGAAAAAAGCCTTAATATAATTTCTGCTTTGTGGATTTTGATAAAGTGATATTCACAACCTGGCAGCTCCTGCTAATTGCACTACACCCCAATGTTTTTTCGCCGTCTTGGTCCGGATCTCCCATTAATGCCCACCCTAAGTAGGCATACAGCATTTCCACTAACAATTTTTCGCTGGCTATGGTAGGCTGTTGCGCCATTCTGAGAACGTTGCGCAGTATTTTAAAACTCTTCCTATTATCTTTAGGTCCACCTCACGGCTTTTCCTGTTTAGATCCTTGGTGATACTTTGCAATTTGACCCCTGAGTTTGTAAGGCACTGTTGTCAGCAAATCAGATATTGATAAGGCATTCTTCATTACTTTAACCCCCCCCCCCCCCCATTCATCCAAAACCAGTTACCTAAAAAACTCCTTAAAATAAACTCTAGAACATCTCCAAGCAAAAACTTAAATCTTAAATTCAACATTTCGGAGCCGACAAGCGTTGGTGTTAGTTTGAAAGTTCTTGCGATCGACTTCAAAAAGAAACTGTATTCAACCTGGATCCGTCTCTGACGTCTGAAGTTGCTGAGTCGAGATTAAAGCTCGGCCAGGTATTTTTGTCTCCAGCAGGTGCCTGACATTGGAAAAGAGCAGGGCTCAGTGTTGGGCGTAGTGTCCCGGCACCTCTAGCAATGCCGCTGATCGGAGGCGTGTAGCAATATGCGTCAGTTGAAGTTCGGTGATAGCTGTCTCGCGTGGACAGGTCCAGTTCGAGGATATTGCGTGTATGCACAGGAGAATACTCGCAGGATATATGCGCATAACTAAACTTGCCTTTCGAACAGGTGCCCCTTTCGAAACGGTGACGCAAAGGATACAAGAACGATACACGCGTGAGTCTGTGCCATCTATGCTTGTGTTGTTGTTTAATTCAACCTTTGGCAAACTTACAATTTGGTAAACTTAGTTTTGTGGCCTACGCTCCTATGCCGCGTTTCGGCAGCAATATTGTCAACGCGAACGCATATAGCTCTAGTGTCGTGTTTCTGCCACAATGTTGTCGACGACAACGCATGCAGCGCACAACACTGTCGCTACTTCCACATAGCTCAAAGCGCGAATATTAGTTTCATACTAGTACTAGCTGATGAAGAAGACGACGTGCAATGCACAGAGCTAGAGTGTGTTGCCTTTTAGCACAAGGGACGTTTGCTGCGGCTCACAGCGTTGTGCTCTCGTGCAGTGGACAGCGAACCTGTAACCGCCGCCGTGGTTTCCAATCTTAGTCACAGGCATTTATTTGATTTTTTTTCCTTTCTTTCACTTGGAACAAATCCACAAACATCTCAAGCTTATATTCATTTGTTTAGGCAGAAACTCACAAACATCGAGAACTAATAAACTGCAAATTCTTGCCCGGGGTCCACCCATAGGGACAGGTTTTTCGCAGTAATAGATTTTCCCGTCAGTCATATTCCCAGCCATGCTGTCTGTATTAGACCTGTAAAATTATAAATAAGGAAAAACAGAACCACCGGCGAATGAGCGTCCCTGGAAAAGCAGTGAGAAGTGTTCGCTCCGTTTTTTTTTTTGCGAGCTTTGTCTTTGTAACTAGCAAGCACAGGCGTTCTTATATTCCAAAAAGAGAAACTCAATAAAAACTGTCGCTTATTGAAATGATAGTGCATGCCCGTCAGACAGTCCGGCATATAAACTAGATAAGCATGAAACATGCTTTTTTGTTAATACTGCCGCTGGAAATCCTCACAGTGGAGAAAGCTGTGTAGTTTTGCATACAGTATTGCAATCATCGCCCTTTAGGAGAATACCTGTCACATAAGCGGGTGGTCCATATTTAGAGGAAGGGGTTCTACTTCAATTCAGGATAATGAAGTGCGCTATGGAAGCGAAAAAAAGATGCGTGTAAAATTAAGGAACGGAAATACGGCAGATTCGCTCAGAGAACAAACGCGGGTTAATGATATTCTAGACGAATTCAAGAAGAAATGTGCATCCCCAGGGCATGTAAATTAATGCCAAGATAACCGACGGTCATGAAGGAAACGGACTGAATGCGAACAGGAGGCAAGCGTAGCAAGGGGCGGCAGACAGTTTTGCGGCTGGATCAGACAAAGAAGTTTGCGGGAATAAGAGCGTCGCATTTGGCGCAGTAGACATTCAATTGGAGAGTTGCTGGAGAGGCCTTTGTTCTGCAGTGGACGTAGTAAGGCTGATGATGATGGCGATTAAACAAAAGCAACACACTGAAATGAGCACTCTACACTGGCTGTTACTGTCTTTGCACAATACACCGATCAACTCAGGTAAATTCTTCAGCCGAACAGTGGGCATTGCAAACAAGCCTCTTCTGCTTAGGTTGTCGCCTTTCCAAAACGTACGTCATACTTGTCCCAAAATCCACTCGAATAAAGCCTCGCTCGATGTGCCCCAAGCGTCGAACTTTACTATTTCAGAAGCATGCGTGATATGTGTAAAACCTGACCTTTCTCCGGTGGCACCCTGCAAAGACCAGAGGTACGTGGCACTCCAGCCTTCAGGGTCGTACTGTGTCCTCTTAGTTGTCAAGCAGTCGAGGACATCATCATTGTCAATGTCCATCACGGCAACGGCGTCCCCAAAGAAGGCTACAATCTGCGCATGGAGAGCTCCATTACCATGTGACCACTGAACCTGATTTCCAATTCCGAGAGAAACTTCGCGTAAATGAGTTATGCCTTTGTACTAGGAAAGCGCTCCGTTACGGAATCTGTGTAGAACTCCATATTTCACGTGTGTGTGGAATCTGTGTAGTACTCCTGATTTTCTTATGCTTTGGAAATTGGAGAATTGTACATTGGAGTCCCCCGTGGGTGCATTGTTTCCATCTGAACGTTGCCCACTTGCAAAAATGACAGAATGAACTAGAGTATTTTATTTCGCAAGGATTCCCAGTAGAGCCCTGCACGGGCTCGGGCCAGCCTGAGAGGCCGGGATAAAAATTGTGCCTTTGGACAGGCCAGTGACGGGTACGGGCCAGTACGTAGCTTTGTTTGGTTTTTCGTTCAATAATGCAGGTGAACTACTCTTTTGGGTGTTCTAGAAGCGGCACGGATGAAGTAGGGTCATGGTGTTGAGAAAAAGTATTCCTCCGCGCTTAGTTACTTTTATGAAGTCGGGAGTTCGACGAAAACTCGTCTGGTCGGGGACAAACATGTTGACGAAGAAGAAGGAGCGCCGACCAAAGAAAACAAAAACAAAAACAGACGTTCCGGCTCCCGCACGGGAGCCTTGTTCACATTGAAATGAAGCAAGCAGCTCAGTGGCATTATATATGCTTGAAAAGAGGGCGCAGGGAGCGTGCGTAGATTGGGTTAAGATTTCCATCGTTGCGGTTGAGGGTGTGACTAGTAGTTTGGATGATTAATGATTCCAAGTGCAGGCGAGGGTATAGCTTCTTTTCCGTTGAAAGCACGTGTGCCCGACCCCAGTAGATGTCATGGCCTGTAGATACTGCGTGCTCGGCGGTAGCATTTGAATCCACTTTTTTGTTACGTACATCGTTACTATGTTCTTTTAGCCGCCTCTCGAAATTTCCGGTTTCGCCAATGTATGCGTAGTCACAGTCGGAACAAGGAACCTTGTACACTACGCCTGGATATTTTTCTCTGGGAAGGGGGTCTTTGACATTTACCAACGCATGGCGCAGTTTTCTTTCGGAACGTGGGCGATATGAACACCAAAGGTGCGCACGATGCGTGCTAAAGCCTCGCTTAGTCCGGGAGCATAGGGCACGGCAGCACGTTTCAAGGGTGACAGAGGAGTATCGCTTGCTGGGCGACATAACTGTTTTTCCACAGATTGCACAAATGAGGTCGGGTAGTTGTTGCTTGAAAGTTCTTGTCGTACAGTTTGAAAATCAATGGTCTGGTCTTCCAGGGAGCTTCAGATGCGTTGCGATCGTTTGTACAAGGACATAACGACTGATTTCTTCTGTGTAGCAGGGTGAACCGAATTAAATTTAAGGTATCTTCCGGTGTGAGTCGGTTTTCTATAAACGCTGAAACTGAGCTTATTGCTGTCCCGCCTTATCAATATATTCAGAAAGGGCAACGCACCATTCGCTTCTTCTTCGGTAGTGAACTCTATTGCTCGTTCTATAGAATTCAAATGGTGCGAGAAGGCGGCTAAGTCAGAACTACGAATCAGGCAAAAGCAGTCGTCAACATATCTCAGGAAAATTCTAGGAGGTGCTTCACTCTGCTGTGCACCAACGGCTCAGCCTCTGCTCTCTACGGTCTACCGAAGGTGCACAAACCTAGTATGCCCATGCGCCCCATCGTAGACTACAGTCGGTCCCCTCTTCACAGTCTATCCAGCTACCTCCATCGTATCCTCTCCCCTCTTGTCAGCCTTGGCTCAACGCACGTTCGCAACTCGACTGATTTCATCAAGAAGGTAAGCGACATAGCAACGGACGATGACGAGCTCATGGTCTCGTTTGACGTCAAGTCGCTTTTCACATGTGTTCCTGTCGACCTGGCCGTACAAGTCTTCACTGCTGCTCTCGAAGCTGACAACTCTCTACCTAAACGAACCCCCATTGAAGTTCTGGATCTCCGTAGACTCCTGCAGTTCTGCCTGGATAATACTTATTTCGTCTTCCAAGAACGCTTTTACCGTCAACTTCAGGGCACACCTATGGGTGCCTCTTTATTAGTGACCGTCGCTAACCTCTGTATGGAATCCGTCGAGCGCCGTGCCCTTGAAACGTTTGCATCACCTCCTAGAATTTTCCTGAGATATGTTGACGACTGCTTTTGCCTGATTCGTAATTCTGACTTAGCCGCCTTCTCGCACCATTTTAATTCTATAGAACGAGCAATAGACTTCACTACCGAAGAAGAAGCGAATGGTGCGTTGCCCTTTCTGAATATATTGATAAGGCGGGACAGCAATAAGCTCAGTTTCAGCGTTTATAGAAAACCGACCCACACTGGAAGATACCTTAACTTTAATTCGGTTCACCCTGCTACACAGAAGAAATCAGTCGCTATGTCCTTGTTCAAACAATCGCAACGCGTCTGCAGCTCCCTTGAAGACCAGACCATTGATTTTCAAACTGTACGACAAGAACTTTCAAGCAACAACTACACAACTACCCGACCTAATTTGTGCAATCTGTGGAAAAACAGTTATGTCGCCCAGCAAGCGATACTCCTCTGTCACCCTTGAAACATGCTGCCGTGCCCTATGCTCCCGGACTAAGCGAGGCTTTAGCACGCATCATGCGCACCTTTGGTGTTCATATCGCCCACGTTCCGACAAGAAAACTGCGCCATGCGTTGGTAAATGTCAAAGACCCTCTTCCCAGAGAAAAATATCCAGGCGTAGTGTACAAGGTTCCTTGTTCCGACTGTGACTACGCATACATTGGCGAAACCGGAAATTTCGAGAGGCGGCTAAAAGAACATAGTAACGATGTACGTAACAAAAAAGTGGATTCAAATGCTATCGCCGAGCACGCAGTATCTACAGGCCAAGACATCGACTGGGGTCGGGCACACGTGCTTTCAACAGAAAAGAAGCTATACCCTCGCCTGCACTTGGAATCATTAATCATCCGAACTACTAGTCACACCCTCCACCGCAACGATGGAAATCTTAACCCAATCTACGCACGCTCCCTGCGCCCTCTTTTCAAGCATATGTAATGCCACTGAGCTGCTTGCTTCATTTCAATGTGAACAAGGCTCCCGTACGGGAGCCGGAACGTCTGTTTTTGTTTTTTGTTTTCTTTGGTCAGCGCTCCTTCTTCTTCGTCAACTTAGTTACTTTTAGCGTCCGCTATAGTTTCATGCTCCGCAGGCGAGAAAATTTAGAAGTAATGCTATATTATTCAAACTGTTGCCTGACACCTCTCGGAAATCTAAGATACCCAGAGCTAAAATATTTCCAACTGGTGAACAAATGCTCTTCCATTTTTGCCAACACGGAGTCATAGACAGGTAGAGCGACATTGATCAGCGTGCACCACTGCGCTATGTCCAAGTCATTTCGGACGCACACTCCTCGCCGCTTTGAACGATGCAAGAGAAGCTTAAACGGAAATGCGCAAAATCCAGCCTCGGGCTCCAATAAAGCGGTGTATTTAATTACATTTTGCAACACATGACTCATGGCTGAATTGCGGGAGTGCATTCGCGTACAACACCGGTGATTTGGATGTTTCAGTTATCATTAGCGCACGCCGTCAGATCTCCTAAAAGGTGCCCTGCCGTTGCTCGGTTTTGTGGTAGCAATATCGACTGCACAGTTGCAGTTTTGTAAGAACCGCTGGTTAAGGGCCAAAGTTCGATAAGGAGCCCTCTGTTTCGGTATCCTTTCACAATCTGCCTTCTCCGACCCAAAACGGGTGTTCAAGTTGCGAGAAATGCCATCGGGGAAGAGCATGTTTGTTTAGAGCACTTCGGATCTTCAAACGCAGACTGCACAATAAACAGGCGCTTTTCTCATTTTTCGTATAAGTAGAAAAGAAGCTATGAGTCAACCAACTTAGTTATACTCATAAAAAAAAGAACTGTCACTGCGACGGGTTCGAGAACGTTTTATATTTAGACAGCACCGCCGTGAAAGAAAGGCCGCCGCCGTCTGAAAGTCGTTGAAGTAACGAGCGTTAGCTGTTTTGGTTTACTAGATGAAGAAAGCGAAGAAGAACGCGCCGCTCGTCTCGAGAAACGAAATGTAATAAATACCATTTGAAACTAGGTGGGTTGCCACCATGCTGGCTATGCGTGCACGCACGCAGCCTAGCGGAGCGATCGCTTCCTAGCGCCATCTATCAGAGAAATTACGATGCACGTCAACCCATTGTCGAGTTGCACCCCTCAGAATACGTCCCAAATGAAATTTGCTACGTTTGGGGGGTCAACTAGGGCATAGAATGCGGCTTGCGGTGCGATATGCTAGCGCTTCAATTAGTAATTTCATGTATACAGTTTGATTGTGGCTTTATTTCTATACCAGAACCCATACGGTTTTATTTGCCTACCATAGTCGGTATGCAACTGTCCGCGGATGGGTGCCCGTTGTTGTCTGAGTATATGTAGCGGAACGAATATATACAGAGAGGTGGTTGTATCGCCACCATGATATCTGATACCTTATTTAATATATATGATTTAATATATGATTTAATATATGATATGATATCTGCAGCGGGTCCTTGAACTTAAAATATTAATCTTATTTTAGGATAATGGTGGAGTGCTTGGCTTGAAGCACTCTGGCACGGGTTGGCCCGGTATTGCACTTCCTCCGGGATCGGCCCGGGGCGTATAAGCGCGGCGCGTCTTCTCTTTCACTCTTTACTCTCCTATCCTTTACCCCCTCCTACTTTCGGCACCTGGCAGCGAGCATGGCTCGGCTTGAGACAGTAGGCAGGCCCGTGCACTTTCCTTTTCCTTCTTCCTCTCAGCAAGATCAGTCAGTCAGTCAGACGAATATATACATATATAGAGGTCCCGTAACAGGATAGTTTTCCTACCTGTTCCATAATGTTTAAATAGCACTAAGCAACAACGACGAAGAACGAAGGGAACATAAACAACGGCGCTGATCTTACGACTAAATTTTATTTGAAGTAAGCATGTCAATTTATGCGTGCACCGGAGCTACGCACATGCCCATGGTCAAACACAGATGTACTCATTGAAAATGCAAATAAATATAAAGGCGTATCAAAGGCTAATGCATTTGTCGCCGATATGCTATCCCCTGTGCAACTGACTCGTTTCCTTGGTGATTAGGATTACAGAAAGTGTGCTCACGCAACTGCTTGTCTTTCTGTTGATATGGAAGGCCTCTGCTATCTCCAGAGAGTGCCGATCATTGTGCACAAACAACACTTCCGTGTCTACAAAATACGGTGTGCATTGACACGTGAAGCAATGGTTGGCTAAGTTAGTCTCTTTTTTTCCGAACGAATGGGCGTGCTGCATGAGGCGAACATTAATACATCGGCTGTACTGACCTATGTATGTACGTGAGACTACAAGACAACGAGATATGGTAGACAATGCCAGTCCTGCACGGGACATATTGATTGTAATGGTTGATTCTACAGCTTTTCCGCTTTCTATGTCCTTCGTTTCTTTCTTTTTTTTCTTTGTACTGCAGCTCCTACTTTACATAGTTTATTAGGAACTGAAAAAAGGACATTAACTCCGTACTTAGCCCCCAGTTTTTTAAAGCGGTGTGACAGGTTGTGAACATATGGTATGACAGTCACTCTCTTTCCTTTTGACTAGACTGTACATCTGAGGTGCGCTCAGATGATTTCAACACTTTTAACACTTTATCAGCACTTGATACAATAACCGAGTCCGGGTATCCTGCTTCCCTGCACTTGCGCACTTGGGCTAGGAGACTGCTGCTCATTTGATGAAGACAAGATTTATTTACTGCCATACTTAAACAACTAGTAACAATTCCAGCTTCAACAAGTTTGGAATGGAACGACTTATAGTTCATTAGGGGCTTCTCGCTCCGAGGGGAATATTGCGAACACACTTGGTCTGGCTCAAAAGTCAGTCTCAAAAAAAAAAATTTCAAGACATTTTTCTGAGGGACTTCATGCGTAAAATTCAGTCCCGAGCCATTCTGTCTAAAAAACCAATAACTCATGACACAAATTAAAGATCTAAGGGCCTACCAAAATCCAGGAAGTCATCCGGGTAACGGAAAATGCGTGTGACTCTTCAGGCTATATTATTCGACACTTGTCTATCAACCCGGCTCAGAAATATATTTCTGAGGATAGGGGCTATTCTAGCGCCTATGCAGACTCCCGACTTTTAAGTAAAACTGTAGTTTGGGCGAGTTGGTTAATGTTGAAAGAAAAACTGGTAATGGCGCAAGAAACGGGGACACAGAAGGCACACAAAACACAGGACTGACGCCAACTTGCAACTAGGGTTTATTGCACCTAGCCTGACTCTTGTACCACAACCATGCCATATCAACAAATGCGTAAACGTTGTACATACCAAACGGCAATTCATGCGAACACTGGCAACAAAGTAACGCTGCTCACTACAGAATCTAATCAACACAGAGCTTGGGAAGCCAACTTCTTTTCTGGCCAGCAGAAATAATAACAACATCATCCAAGGGGCATGAGAAGTCCACACTATCAAATTATGAAACGCGTGAAGAAGGCGAAAAAAAGCACGGATTGAACGACCAGGAGATAAAAACACGTGAAAAAAGATGACAATAAGGAGAGATGGATGGATGGATGGATGGATGGATGGATGGATGGATGGATGGATGGATGGATGGATGGATGGATGGATGGATGGATGGATGGATGGATGGATGGATGGATGGATGGATGGATGGATGGATGGATGGATGGATGGATGGATGGATGGATGGATGGATGGATGGATGGATGGATGGATGGATGGATGGATGGATGGATGGATGGATGGATGGATGGATGGATGGATGGATGGATGGATGGATGGATGGATGGATGGATGGATGGATGGATGGATGGATGGATGGATGGATGGATGGATGGATGGATGGATGGATGGATGGATGGATGGATGGATGGATGGATGGATGGATGGATGGATGGATGGATGGATGGATGGATGGATGGATGGATGGATGGATGGATGGATGGATGGATGGATGGATGGATGGATGGATGGATGGATGGATGGATGGATGGATGGATGGATGGATGGATGGATGGATGGATGGATGGATGGATGGATGGATGGATGGATGGATGGATGGATGGATGGATGGATGGATGGATGGATGGATGGATGGATGGATGGATGGATGGATGGATGGATGGATGGATGGATGGATGGATGGATGGATGGATGGATGGATGGATGGATGGATGGATGGATGGATGGATGGATGGATGGATGGATGGATGGATGGATGGATGGATGGATGGATGGATGGATGGATACGGCTGAACCCTTTACATCGGGCGGTGGCTCAAGCCACCTAGCCATGTCTTGTGAAATTTTACTCCTGTCTTGCTTTTAGCCACCAATCAGATAACCTTCGCTTGGTTACTTCTAACCTCTTAAAATCCACTTTCCCTTCACTATCCCTAAACCCCAATGCCTTGGGTAAGTCAGCCCCGCTGCCTTCCACTGTAGGGTGAAGCCCTTTACAGAAAAGTATCAAGTGTTCAGCCGTTTCCTCCTCCTCTCCGCACGCAATGCACAAAGTGTCTATCTCCTGGTACCTGACTCTATACGTCTTAGTCCGCCAAACTCCAGTCCTGGCCTCAAACAACAAAGAACTTCCCCTACAATTATCATAGATATTTTCTTTGACAATTTCCTGTTTAAAGGTCCGGTATGTTTCTAGTGCCGATTTCGTCAGCATCCCTGTTTTCCACAAAGCTCTCTCTGTTCTTTTAACCTTTTTCTTAACCGATAATTGCTGGTTTGCCCCCTTACTGCTGTCCAGATATGAAGTCTGAAGATACAGCGCCTAGCGTCAAGTGATAAAAACTGAAGATCATTCCTGTAAAAAACAGTCGTCTTAGCGTCTAAAAATCTAAAAATTGTGAAACACAGAAAGAAAGGACGAAATAAGAGCACAAAACCAAGGGAAATCTGCGAACTACAAAAAACCTTCTATAAAAGACGTCTCGGCACTGCTAAGAGTAATGGAAGGCTTGCTAACGCATTTGTTTCCAGCTTTTTGATGAAATATGCCTCAACACTCTCTCTCTCTCAGCTTTATCTTTTCCACTTTTCAAAAATCTAGTTTTCACGAATTCGGGACGGCACTTAGAACAACTTTTGCAGTGGTCAACGAGGAAGCTCCTTTCGTTGTTGTGCAAGTTTCGGGAATGTTCACTTGCACGCTCATGAAAACAACGACCTGTTTGCCCGATGTAAACGAGGCCACAGCTAAGCGGTATCTCATAAACCACTTGTGTCCTGCATTGCGTGAACTTTTTTTGGTGTTTTATGGTGCAAGCCGGCCGCTTTTTTCTGTTGTTCATGGCACAAAGTCTTGAAAGCTTACAAGGCGCGGTGAATACAACCTGAACATTTTGTCTGCTCGCTATTTTCTTAATATTATGCGATACCTTGTGAATATAAGGTATTACTGTTACTGATGAATGCAAAACCGGCTCCCTGATGCGAGTGAGTTGCTTAAGTTTCTGAGAAAGCATTTCGCAATCCGCCGAAATTAGAACAGGCGGATAACCTGCCAGTTTTTGCTTTTCAACTTTAGTGCGAAAGCTTGTTGACAACATGTGGGGGCAAGATTTGTTTAAGGCAGATTGCAGGGAGTTAGAAACAATCGCGCGTTTCACAAGCTTTGAATGAGCGCTGTAAAATGGTAGCAAGCCTTTCTTAGAACTGGGTTGTACATCCAACAGAGACCTTTTTCCGGAAACAATAACTTGATATCAAAAACTGGAGTTGGCCGTCCGTAGGGACCTCCTTGGTAAACGTGAGACCCTGGCCGTAGCTTGAGAAAACAGACACAATCCGCGTGACGGCAGCGTCTAAATCCTGTTCCGAATTGTCCTTCATAATGACCAAGAAATCGTCGACATACCTGTGTATGGAAACTACATGAGGGTCACTGATATGTCTGCTGATGTCCGCTCCTACCACTGAAAGGAAGATGTCGCAAAGGACGGGTGCAACAGAACAGCCGATGCAGATTCCTTTCTTCTGGACGTAGATCTTTCCCTCGTAGGAAATTGCGGTGGATTTCAAGTACAATTCTAATAGCGTAATGAAATTATCAGTGCTTATTCCAGGGGAATTTTGGAAGCGAACTTCTCCTGTAGACAGGGTTTTATCCCTGACCGCTCTTAGGTGTCCTTGGTGAGGAACGGAATAGTACAGTTCCTCTATGTCAATGGAGAACGCGGTGTACTTGTGGGCGGGCAAAGCATCTAAATGCTTAATGACGTCCGATGAACTGCGCACAAGGAAAGGGTCATCGGTTACCAGGGTGCCAAGGTTTGTCTGGAGGTAGCGGCTAACGAGACGTTGCCAAGTTCCTTTTTCTGACACGATGGTGCGCAGCGGGAATCCAGGCTTATGGGTCTTTACAGTGAAGAACACTTCAAGAAATCCTCTCTTTTCACCCTTTGCCAATTTCTTAATGCCTTCTAGATGCAACTCTTCTAGGATTTGAAGAGTTTCTCCTTTTTGTTTTCGAACTTTAAACGGGACCTGTTCGAAGTTTTTATGAATTGCAGCCAATGTCTTTTCACGGAAAACACCAGCGGACAGGAGAGCAAAGCCACCCTTCTTATCAGCCTGTAGCGGTACGAGATCTTTGTCCTTTAGTGCAGTTGAAAGCTTCTGAAATGGCGGCTTTTTCGAACGGCAGCCATGTACTGTGGCCTTCAAGCAAGCAAGGCCGTCGCTTATGATTCTTCCTTTTTCCTGGTTTGGGGCCTTGTTAGCCACCCTTCTTACCATGGCAAGTAGCTCTTGACTCTGAGCACAAGGAGCCAGGCTGAACTTTGGGCCATTTTCCAAAATCCGTTGGACTTTTTCTGGCACAACTGCATTTCCCAGCATGGTAAGCTGACTGGGGCTTTCAGCAGGCTGCCTCTTTTCACGGGGAATAAGGCTCAAAAGAGCACGCTGCCAGAGAAACTCTGTAGAGCTTGCCGCCATACGCTTCATCTCTTGAAAACGCCAGTTTTCCTTGGCAGGTTCACTTTCTACCACGACGAGGACACGAAGCCAGTCTTGGTACATTCGTACTTGCCTCCAGTACTCAGACTTGAGTATCTTGCAGACGCGCCTGACGTGTCCCCAAGATAGCTGCAGAACACCGAATAATGACTGAACCTCCAAAGGAACTATTTTCCGTTTCAAGCAGTAGGAGACCACTCGAGACTGGCACGTTGAGACGGCAATCAGGTTGAGACACGTAATGGCAGGTTCGGTGCGGAAGCTTCGAAAGAGGAAAGGGCCCATTGTAGGAGAAATATGGTCAAGTAAAACTCTAGTTTGGGCGAGTTGGTTCATGTTGAAATAAAAACTGGTAATGGCGCAAGAAACGGGGACACAGAAGGACGTGTCAATTTTGTTGACACGGAAGTGTGGTTTGTGCACAATGATTGGCGCACTAGGGAGATAGCAGAGGCCTTCCATATCAACAGAAAGACAAGCAGTTGCGTCAGCACACCTTCAATAACTCTAACAACCAAGGAAATGAGCCTGTTGCACAGGAGATAGCATATCGGCGATAACTGTACGAGCCTTTCATACGGTTTTATTTTTCTTTGCATTTTCAATGAGTACATCTGTGTTTTACCATGCGCATGCGCGTAGTTCTGGTGCACGCATAAATTGATGTACTTAATTCAAATAAAATTTAGTTATAAGATCAGCGCCATTGTTTGTGTCCCCTTCCTTCTTGGTCATTGTTGCTTAGCGCTGTTTTAATATTATGGAGCATTTCCACATCGCCTAATCTGCCGTTCTTCTACAGTTCCTACCCATTTTAGGATATTTTTGGTGAGGGGGAGAAAAGGAATGAGAGGGCACACCCAATTATATTAAACAACTTGGATTTGAGAAACCGAAACTATGCCGCCATTTCGTTGACTGACGTCATACCCACGTGGTTACACCTTTATCCACCATACTGGACCGTGAGGTCATCATTGGCGAGCGGCAGATGGTTGTTTCTACAATGCTTTTGTAGATGGCGCTACAAGTCTCAATGGGAGATGCACTGTTTTCTAGTTGCAGCCCCAGATGGCGCTTTGATCTTAAAGCTAGTAGGAATGCAGTAGGTAAAGCTAGTAGGAATGCAGCTGTCATCAAAAATAGGGCACTGTGGAATTACAATAGGTATGAGGTGGTAAGAGGGATCTGGAAAGGGGTGATGGTCCCTAGCCTGACCTTCGGGAATGCGGTCCTGTGTATGAGGCCAGATGTTCAAGCAAGGCTGGAAATTAGGCAACGGGGAGTAGGGAGGTTAGCTTTGGGAGCACATGGCAATACACCAAATCAGGGGGTACAGGGTGATATGGGATGGGCGTCTTTCGAGAGCAGAGAGGCTAGCAGTAAGATAGCATTTGAGGAACGATTGAGAAGGATGGAGGAAAAGCGGTGGGCTAGGAAAGTTTTCAGATACCTGTATATAAAGAATGTTGACACGAAATGGAGAAAGCGAACTAGAAAATTGACAAGCAAATATCTGGACAACAGTAAGGGGGCAAATCAGCAATTATCGGTTAAGAAAAAGGTTAAAGGAACAGAGAGAGCTTTGTGGAAAACAGGGATGCTGACGAAATCGGCACTAGAAACATACCGGACCTTTAAACAGGAAATTGTCAAAGAAAATATCCATGATAATTGTAGGGGAAGTTCTTTGTTGTTTGAGGCCAGGACTGGAGTTTTGCGGACTAAGACGTATAGAGTCAGGTACCAGGAGATAGACACTTTGTGCATTGCGTGCGGAGAGGAGGAGGAAACGGCTGAACACTTGATACTTTTCTGTAAAGGGCTTCACCCTACAGTGGAAGGCAGCGGGGCTGACTTACCCAAGGCATTGGGGTTTAGGGATAGTGAAGGGAAAGTGGATTTTAAGAGGTTAGAAGTAACCAAGCGAAGGTTATCTGATTGGTGGCTAAAAGCAAGACAGGAGTAAAATTTCACAAGACATGGCTAGGTGGCTTGAGCAACCGCCCGATGTAAAGGGTTCAGCCGTATCCATCCATCCATCCATCCTTCGTAGGTGTCCTCACGAAATCTCGACACGTGATGAGTAGTTGCTGCCATAGATTGCGCTGTAATCAAGGGTGGTAGCTTTGATCACAAAAGAAATTTAACGAAGGGACACATGTGCTGTGTGTGGTAAATCTGTAGAAACAATAGAACACCTCATCCTAAAATGTGATGGTATCCATCCCGATGTCGGTGCAGGCAAAGTCACTTTTCCTGAGGCCATAGGGTTTAGACATAACAAAAGTCATGAAAATAAATCTGCGGTGGAAATTAGCAAAAAGTGATAGGAGGATTGGTGGCAAAAAAGCAGAGAGGTGACATAAGTTTCAAAGTGTAGGAAGACGTTTTTTTTAAAGGAAATGGCGAATTTTATTAACAACTTACAGCACAATTAAACAAAAATAAAGGAAAAACTGAGCATAGTGGAAACAACCACTGCCCCGTTTCGAAGGGGACGCTCCTACCTTGCATCCATCTATCCGTAGCAGAACCCACGAAGTCCCGAAACGTGATGAGTAAGATGCTCTTAAAAAATGGCCACCACCGTCTGGAAGACGTGGAAGTAACGAGCTTTGGCTGTTTGGTTTACTAGATGAAGAAAGCGAAGAACGCGCCGCTCGTCTCGAGAAACGGAATCTGATAAACACCAACGATATACGAGACACATACTGCGCCATTTCCTTTCCCCAAAATAACAATTATTATATTTGAAAAGGGGTGGACTGCCACTGTGCTCGTCTACGCGTGCATGCACGCCGCCTAGCGCCATCTACCAGAGAAACTACGATGCACGTCTACCTATTGTCGAGCTGCACCCCCTCAAGATACGTCCCAAACGCAATTTACTTCGTTTTGGGGGGTCAAGGTGGGCCTAGTATTCGGCTTGTGGTGCGACATGCTAACCCTTTCAATTATTGATTGCATGTACGCAATGTTTACCTACTCTTTGCATGTGGCTTTATTTCTATACCACAAAGCACAGGGTTTTATTTGCCTACCAAATTCGGTATACAACTGTCTCCGGATGGGTGCCCGTTCTCGGAGTATATATAGCGGAACGAATGTATACATGTGTAGCGACCGCGTAAAGGGATAGTGTTGCTGCCCGTTTTAGAATATCTTTTGGTGAGGGGGATGTGAAGTGAAGGGAAGGTTGGAGAGGGCACAACCAGTTTTAATGGCCACCAACTTGAATTATAGAAACCGGAACTATGCCACCAGTTCCAGTTTCAGAAACTTTTATTTCCATCAGAAATGGAGGCCCTCTACTCCCTACCCCTGGCGCCCAGGCCTAGGGGCAGAGGCCAGGGCCTCCGCGACTAGATGCAGGCATAATAATAATAATTGGTTTTTGGGGAAAGGAAATGGCGCAGTATCTGTCTCATATATCGTTGGACACCTGAACCGCGCCGTAAGGGAAGGGATAAAGGAGGGAGTGAAAGAAGAAAGGAAGAAGAGGTGCCGTAGTGGAGGGCTCCGGAAGAATTTCGACCACCTGGGGATCTTTAACGTGCACTGACATCGCACAGCACACGGGCGCCTTAGCGTTTTTCCTCCATAAAAACGCAGCCGCCCCGGTCGGGTTCGAACCCGGGAACTCCGGATCAGTAGTCGAGCGCCCTGCAGGCAAAGAGTTGTTGGCTCTTCGCGGCCTCTGCCGCCAGATGGATGGCTTTCTTCTGGGTCGCGGGGTCCGCGCTTTGCAGAAGGGTTTCCCAGGCTTCTCTACTATCTATTCCTTCCCTCACCCCTGGGGGTGTACACACTGCCAAATTATATGATCGACGGTCCCCCTCTCTCCATATTTTTCCATTTATCTTCTATGTCCTCGTCTTGTAGGACGTGTGAGGCCCATGCCGGGTTTATGAAATTTCCGGCCTGTAGCCTTCTCCAGGTTACTGCCTCTCTGTTCCCGAGCACCTTGTCCGGAGGAGGGACAGTTCTTCTCCGCAGTCTGTAATTCTCTATGATTTCTTCATTCCGCTCCCTGATGTCATACTCTCCCAGTTCCACCTCTATCCGCCATATTGGATCATGACGTCATCATTGGCACGCGGCATTTGCTTGTTCAAAGCTATCTTAGATGGCGCTACAAGTCTCAATGCGAGATGCGCTGTTTTCTAGTTGCAGCCACAGATGGCGCTTTGGTCTCGAGGTGGTAGGAGACATCACGAAATCTCGAAACGTGATGAGTATTTGCTGCCACAGATAGCGCTGCGATCAATGGTGTAGCAGACGCCACGAACTCTTGAAACGTGATGAGTAAGATCGAATGCTCTTAAAATGTCTGATTAAAAATCTAGACTAACGCAACGGTTATTGTGCGTTTATGCAACACCTTTTATTTTGCAGTTAGATGTTGGGGGTCTTCACGGAGATTAGAGTTGAATGTCAAGCGGGCAAACCCGCCTGATATTCTCTCGTCTTTGTATTTCCCAAAAAATATCTGAGCTCCGAAGGTCAAATCTGTTCCGGAAATAGCCTCGAACGGGAGGCTCGCCACTGCCACAGCTGCGCGCTTCGCAGTCACAGTCACATCCGCCGCTACACCGGCGTCGCTCCAACCGTTCGCCCAATGACTCGATCTTGCTAGATAACAAGGTAAAGCTTGCCGCCTAGATAACGCGAGAGGGACAGTGTGGGAGGGATGCTGCTCCTTGCCCTACGGGGCTGGGAACTTGGGTGTATGTGTTGTGCATGCTGTCGTCCCCCTTGCTGTTTTGCAGGCTAGACGTTTGCCGTTGTGAGGCGCGTCGCCTTTCGCTGTCCTCTATTTCTCCTCCCCTCTCCCCTATCCTCTAACTTTTCTATCCGCAAGAGACGGTACAGGCGGCTCCACATAGAGCTAGTTGCAATACCCTTGCAGTAACAGGATGCATACTTAGCGCATAAAACCTCCGTCGTGCACATCTTGGATGCTCTGGCTACGTCTTTCACCTGCTACCAGCAGAGAGATTGCCTTAAACTACTGTTTGGAGACTAACAAAACGAAGTTTAGTTTCCCTGTTAAAATGTAAGAAGACTTTGGTTTGTCTCCCGCCTGTGTCCTTGCTGTGAAAACGACCCAGTGAAACACTGCCTTAGACTTGGTGTTCTACAAGTTTCCGCCTACATGTGACTTCGAAATTTCCCGGATTGAAACAGTGGCCAGCTATTTCACGGACCATAATACTGTATTTACCTTACTTTGCAGCACGAACCATGACTTCCCAGGTGTTAACAGTAAAAAATAACCGCGTGTTGCAGTAACGATGAACACGGGCCTAACTGTGTGTAACCGGGTTTAACCGAGCTTCCGCTTCGTGTAACCTGGCTCAGCTCAATTGCACCCGAGCAATATTTCCTGTTACTGCGATTTAAGCGACTTCGCTGCCCACTTCTTTACTGTGCAGCAGGAGGCTCCTTGTACTCGCCGAAGATTTACCTCAGAAAAACTGCGGTAACGGGCTCGGCTTCGGGCCAGGCCGGGCCTGACTTAAATCTTGGCGGACCGGGCCTGGGCTCAGTAATGTGGCAGTATAAAGGGTATGGGCATCTGAGCCAGAGCTTGAAGCCGCCGACCTCGGTTTGGTCAAGCTTTGAGTCTATTGCTTGGTCCGAGCTCAGGAATCAGAAATCTTCTATGAAAATAAAAAAAAATACACTTGATATTACCACAAATGTTTGTCAAAAACATATTGTACGCAGCAATCCTAGTACCGCGGTGGGGATCATGGTGAAAAGTTCATCTGTTGTGGACTGGTGACCTCCTGCACGTTTGCGATAAGGCTTGGTTATTCTGAGTGTGTTAGAAGACATGCTTCATAGACGAAGTATGTTTCTGCAGTTAATCTCAAGGCCAGTAGAAACTAGTCTATTTTCATATCCACAGACTTGTGTTAGTTAAAACACAAAGCGAAATAGGTAAACAAAGAAAAACAAATTATCGTCATGTGACGTGTTCTATCGGGATTGCTAAAATTCTCTTCTCAGTTGCGGAGTGCACTATGTCATGAGCCTTAAAAGATCAGAAGATTGTAGGTTCAAGAATGAAATTTTTTAATGCACGCTGCCCGGTTTATAGTGCGCCATATCAATAATTACTAGTTTCTGTAATTGCTATAAGAAACCTGGTGTTTCTATCACTTAAAAATATACCTCCTCAGTGCCATTTAACTAATGGTCGGCGAAGTAGTAACCTTAAATGCACTTATTAAAATTTTCAGCACAGAGCGAAGTGACGGAGGGCAAGCTAAGAAAGATGGGCTGAGTGCTTGCCGACATAAAATTCATCATGCCATGCTTCATTGAGAGTTTGGTTGTTAGTTTGGCTAGGCTCATTTCCACGATGCAGCAAACTGCTGTCTTCAATTTCTCCCACCGTTCATGCCTTGTCGCTTCATTCAGCCAGAGTGTCGATGGGATATTAAGCACTCGTTACCGTTGTTTTGGGTTTTAGGGGATTACTATGCACAACTGTACCACAACAAAACAGGAGTTTTATTTATTTTGTAGAAAACTGTGTAGCTTATACGCCATGATATCTTCCTTTTTCTGAGGGCCTGATTCTACAATTTATCGTCTAACGATCATTTCGCGACCTGAAAACAATAACCCCTAATGAAAGGTTATCAGTTTTAATGACGGCTACCACAAGTGAAAACATTCTATTGTTTTATTTCGAGCTTCGGTACTAATAACTCGTTAAAACTCCCAAACTTTCCGTGCAAAGCCTCTTTTACAGAGCTGTTACTAATGTCCGCCCCCTTCTCACGGTGAAGGACCTTCATTTCGAGATGGGACACTAACCTGTATTGCTCTCCCAAGGAATTTTCTGTTGTGATAAGTCAGCGACAGTGCGACATGTCTTCAGAGACTACGCGTTCTATATCCCAACAACGTAACCCAAAAATTTTGGATAAACAATAGAGCAACCCAATTTGTGTGTACTATTAATGGGAGCTTGAATGTCTTCTGAGATTGCTCCTTGTTTCGTATAAACTTCAACCACACCATAGTGCATTCGCAGTGACTCAGCGGTTATAGCGGTAGGGTGCTGAACCGAAAGACACAAGTTGGATCCAGGCCCTGGCGATGAATTTCGATGGAGGTAAAATTCTAGAGGTCCGTGTGCTGTGCCATTTAAATGCAAGAAAAAATCGCAGCTGGTTTAAATTTCCGCAGCCTTTAACGAGGGCGTCTCTCATATTCTGAGTCGCATCGGGACGTTAAACCCCCATAAACTAAACAATTGCTGTATGATGACTCAAACTTCCTTTCGCTTCAACCACTGACACTGCTTGATCTCCAACATGCAGCCATGCTCCTAAAAAAGCAAAGTGGCAATATGCACACCAAATTTCAATTTTCATTCTCTACATCAAAACGCGTATTCTTAGAAACTACTGCGCAGGCCGCATACTGCACATGCTCAGATTACAGGAGACCAGCTTCCCTGGCGAGCACATTTAATTAGGATTCAACTGTGTAATATCGCAAGCTACTGTCATCTTGCTTGCTTGCTAGGACAGTCATGGAAAACCAATAGAGGGCGTTTTTAAAAGTGAGGCAACTGTAAGGCTTTGTAAGATATACTTATGAGATTATTGACAAATATAGTTTATTTTCAGATGCCTAGATAAATTTTCCTTTTATTTCTGTCCTCTGCTCACGCGGAGTAATTCGCCTGCCTTTGAAAACCAATGTAGGCCGTTTATAATAGTAAATAACTGAAAGCTATAATGGCCCAAGGAAGCTTCTGCGGATATATTGATCGCTATTGTGCTGTGCTGCCATATGCGAAAACGACTGCGTGCATAAGCAACCTCCCGTTGACAATATGCACATGTCCACAAGTTCTTAGCCTGTTTGTGTAAGGATAGAGAATATAGGCCGCGTTTGTGTTTAGCGGAGAACAGCGAAGCAAAAGTTCATCTTAGTTTATAGTTGCCCTAGGTGAACGTGTCATATGTTCACGAATCACTTTCCAGTTTGTTTCCGTAACGATGTTTTATTCATTTTGCTGACATTAGGGTTTACGATTTGTATTTATAGGGCTGGATAACCTCTCATCATCGAATAACTGTACGCAATCGGACCACCGTGGTCATCCTCACATGCCATAGGTGCAATCATGTTGAAGAATTATCTAGATGTTGACGCCGGGCATCCTGGTAAACCTGCGCTCATTTTTACACAGACGGCGGCGAAAAAGGATGGCCGTTTTGACATAAGAACCACCGTGGACGGTTGTTGTTATCGCCGCAACCAAGTTTCATTATTTTCATCAAAAATCTTGTCCCTGTCTATTGTCGCCATGAGACAGATTTACTCGATTTATATGTGTAGTGTTTAACCGCAATCCAGATGTGAGTTTCTTTCACAGGAAAGAAAAAAATTTGACTGGACAAAGTTTTCAACTGCGGCCTTGGAGAGCCTTATCAGCCTAACTGATAACGTCATGTTTGGAATATCCCGCACGGGGTTCTAACCGGATAGTTGAAGTAGGTCGGTAATAATGAATTCACTGAGTTGAGCGCAAATAGTAGTTTCCTTGCATAGTTGCAGCAGTGAGCTCACTGCGATTATTCTAGGAGATATATCCTAAATCTCTATTCATAGAAGTTGCTAAATTAATAAAGGTAGCATTGTGGGGAAGTTACCAAAAGGTCTGTTTGGTTTGGCGGTAGCACTAACGGGACATAATTGTGTGGCGCATGCTTGATTGAGCGCTCAAAATGCGATGCCGCATTAATAACCCACCTCTGCAATATAGGTTCACGCTGTAGCTTCTGTTCAATGCATAGCTCGCGAGCGATGCATTATATACCTTTTCCAAGTATGCAACATGGGGTTTTTCCTTGGCCCATTTATACCCACACATATGGAAGGCACAAGCAAGTATTGATAGTCCGACATTTCTACCAGGGGCAGTCGTTCGTTTTTAAATTGAGTACGGGACATTACATGAGAGAACTCTGATTATTTCATAGCCGCAACAAAAGTAAAATTACTTCTGGATTTTACACAGGTTTTTATCGGTTGCATTCGTACTGCATTGATTAAAGAAGACACACAGACAGTCTATCTCACCCCGCGCGAGTGGACGAGAGAGAAAAATGCAATGCAGGAAAGGTACACCACTTTGGATTTACACTTTGTTTTTGGATGAAGAATTGAGCATGCTAGATACGAGGCAACGTTACTAACTCACATCAGCCATATCAGCAACATCATGGTGCAGCGCCGGTGGTCCTCTCCTCGTTTCTGCTGCTACAAGTCGCGCACAATATGGCTCCAGCCATCGATACGGCTAGCAAGGTGTGCATCCTGTGCCCCTTTTCGAAGTAGACAGCATGGGACAACTTTTCCCGGGCCCATACATACACAAACATGTACCACGCAGAAACACGTACTGATAGTCTGCCATCTTTACCAGGACCAGTGGTTAGTTTCTAAATTGACTAGAGTATATTACATGCAAGAGAGACCCCTCATTGTTTCAGAGCTGCAAGAAAAGTAAAATTACGCCTGGCCTTTACACGTGTTTTTGATCGGTTGCATTCGAGCCGCAATGAATAAAGCAGACGCAGAGATATACTATCTCGCTCCGGGAGAGTAGACGAGAGGCAAAATGCAATCTAGGAAAGTTACAGCACATTGAAGTTATACATTGTTTTCTGACGCTTAATTGAGCGCGCTAAATACGAGGTAACATTAATAACTCACATCACCCATGTCAGCAACATCGCGGTGCAGCGCCTGTGGTCCTCTCCTCGTTTCTGTTGCTGCAAGGGTCACGCAAAATATGGCTCCAGCCATCGATACGGCTCGCAAGGTGTGCATCATGTGCCCCTTTACGAAGTAGACAGCATGGGCAACTTTTCCCGGGCACATTTATACACGCAGAAAGTCTGACATTTCTGTCAGAAGCAGTCGTTCGTTTTTAAATTGAGTATAGGATATTACATGCCGGAGAGCCTTTCGTACAGCCCCCCCCCCCCCCCTGAAAAAAATTGCGCCGAGAATCGGTTTTTTGTTCTGTGCCATTTGTACTGCCGTGATTGTTGAAATAAAGGTAATTGTTTGTTTCTTTTAGGAATGTAGATGGAAGAGAAAAGTGCAATGCATAAAAAACACAGCGAATTGGAGTTGAACTTTGCTATCGAATAGTTAAACCTCCAAAGTAGACTCAAAATATGAGGGCTTGGTTTAAGGGGGTTTAACGTCCCAATGCGATTCAGGCTATATGAGGCGCCATATCGAACGGCTCCGGAAATTTCGACCACATGGGGTTCTTTAACATGCATCTGACATCGCACAGTACACGGGCCTCTAGAATTTTGCCTCAATCGAAATTCGACCGCCGCGGCCGGGATCGAACCCGCCTATTCCGGGCCAGCAGCCGATCGCCATAACCACTCAGCCACCAGGGCGACGTAGGGAAGAGGCATGAGGGACGACATTGTGAATTGCTCCAGATATTTCGAGCACCTGGTGTTCTTTAATGTGCACTGATATCGCAGAATGCACGGGCCACTAACATTTCGCCTCCACCGAAATGCGAACGACACGGCCAGGATCGAACCCATGTATTTCGGGTCAGCAGTCGAGCGCCATAACCACTGAGACACTGCAGCAACCTCTTCCAATAATTAAATAAGCTTGTAAAATACGAGTGAGTATTAAGAAACCACCTTTGCCGCATCAGCGCCTGCACGCTGCAGCTAGTGCGGCCCTCTCCCCTTCTGTTTAGCTGTCAGATCAATGTACAGCATGGCTTTTGTCAATAAGCACAACACCAGGAGAGTGCATCCTATACCCTACCGCAGAACGCGAAATGTTTTCCAGGGCCTATTTAAACTGGTACATGTGCGCAGCACGAATTTTTGCCAGAAGCTCCCTTTCTATTAGGGGCAGCATATCGTTTCAGCTGCGTGAGTTCAGGAAAGGTATAGGTAACCACTGTAAATTTCTCAGCCTCTAAAAAAAAAATAGCGTCTGCAATGACATAACTTTCTGCTTGATTGCACTCGTCCTATCAGGTATCAGAAAAAATGCATCAGTCCATCTCGGTGCCGACTAAACATGTAACTGTAAAATGCTTTGCAAGAAATGTGTAGGACATTTTAATGCTGCATAAACTGCCCGACAGCTCATGCGGTTGACGTCAACCTGTCGCGTGCTCAGGCCCCACCTCATCTCTTCCGCCATGTGGAAAGCAGTGGTGGTCACCAAAGTCATGAAAATATTGCAAATCCTCAACTTTTGAACTTTTATATCTCTTAACTGTTCTTTTCGACACTAAATGTTGTATTTGATTATTTCATTCCGTGGGAGACAAGCATTCTAGAGAGAAAATGCCGATGCAGCGAGAAGTACACAGAAAAAGATATTGTACATATATTATATTTAGAGGCCATGGAGTAAGACAGACAGGAACGTCTACTCCGTGGACAAGAGTGGCTGATTTTCCTGAATCCGAGAAATTTTCCGGGGCCATTTTCAAGGGGGCGCTAGAATTTGCTTCTGGCGCTTGCAGAACGGCCTCGCCGCGCCGCAGATCTGGAAGTTCCGGGACTCGTGGCACCGAATGCTTCTTGCTCTTCACCCTGCAAGCGCGCATGCGCCGTGCATGTGCTGCAGATCTCGTCCACCTCGTGGCCACGTTCGTGGCGCTTCAGTGGGGAGTGCCCTGCGGCTGATGTGCCGTTAATCGTTAGCGTGGACAGGTGGCGGGTTGGTGGGATTATTTCTGAAAAGTGGACCATACGCCGCGTTTGTAAGCGAAGGGAAGCGGAGGGAGAGAGAGCACAGAACGTAGAGAACCGAGCACGCATCGGCTGTTATTATTTTAAAAATGCGTCTGATCAATCCACTGTGGCCCACCAGGGTGGGCGCTTTCGTCTGTCTTACTCTGTGATACATGCATTTATCTAAATCGCGCTGTGCAGTGCAAATAGTTTTGGATATGGCACGCCCTATATTCTCTGCACATACATGATTCACCTTACAGAGGCATTTTAGGAATAAACAAAATCAAACGCATTACACGAGGTAACGAGTGCAAGGGCAGAAAAATAATATATCGAGCTGTTACCGGCTCGGAACAATAATAGAAAGCGAAGAAAAAGGTGGAACAAAGCATAAATCATTTGGCTTAAATGTTTTCAAGGATTCTATTAGGTATCTTGCAAAACCGTTGGTAATCGATGCAAGTGAATAGCCTGAATGGAATATGATTCTGTTGACGGTAGTATGTAGTAAGAATGAATATGTATTGGCGGTTGCGCATAGGCGGTTACAGTATTGCGTGATTTGAAGGTAGGCGTTTGCGTTTTGGCTGAAATGGGCCAAGCAGTTTTTTCTGCCTTGACAACCGCATAATTCGCAGCAAACGTAACAGTGCAGGATAGAGGATTCTTTCAGCTACTTACCCATGTTTTAATTGCAACTTCTTTCCGAAATTAAGCAAGTTAGAGCAGTTTAGTAGGAGTAGATTAAGCATACAGGGATACCTTTCAAATCATGTTCAACTCTGTGTACCTCCTTTGAACTGAACATGTTTGGAGCATGTAAAAATGTAACTGGTAACTTCAAATTGGAAGATTTCAGTTGGTTATAAAGATGATAGAATATATGCAAAGGGCTGATAATAAAAAACTTTCGAAGGAAACCAGTACCTCACAGACCCCCGGAATGACTCAATACACAGGAGGTCTGGTCCAGTTCGGCGCAAGATCTGCAAAAAATAACGCTCCAGCTGTGAGTCACGTAAACACAAGAGGGTGGCAGGCTTTGAAGGGTACATCCCAATTATGTTGCTTTAGTTTTCTATCTCACAACTGCAGCTTGGATTCATCCTTTCATAATGTCGCACTAATATCTAGGTGCAACACTAGAAGAGCCGTAGTGGAAATGTCCAAAATTCAATCCATCGCTTCCCTGTTTAGGGATGGAATGTGGTACCAGCTTATCGTGATGACTTCCAGTGGTGATGCAGGAATGGGATGTTGGTTACGTTCACTCCAAGGAGAACACAAACTGCAACATCGTTTTGTTTTCTTTTCCCCAGTCCCTCCGAACGTTCCGACTGTCAGTGGCGACTCTTGTAAGACTTGATGTCCGAGCCTCCATGTTATCCAAACAGTTATGAAAATTCTTTAGCATCCACCATAGAGATGAATTCAGCTTTAAGCTAAATCAGTGACATAACTGCGCGTCATGTTTCTTGCAAGCAGAGGTTATTGCTCTATGAAACGTATTGTCGCTGTGTCATTTAGAAGTGACACATATGAACGATACGCGCCTGCGAGTACATGTGTAGCAATCAAAACGGCCTCTGCACTATTGTCCGTTGACATTGCTTTAGACGTAGGCGACATCTGCCACTAACCGTCTGTAGCTTTTTTGTGCCCTACTCTCACCTTGTCAAAGTCACAGTTGTGCGACAATTGCTCGTGATACTTGCACAATCGAGCACCGCTTTCTCTTACAATCGCTTGAATGAAGCATTCTGTCAATCTGGAAGTCTGACAGCAGCGTTTCTGTTAGTCGGCTGTGTACGTTCAGCTCTATGCATTTCAATTGACGCTTGAAGAGGTCAAATGGCCAAAACGTTCTTGTTCACACTATGTTGAGCCACGGGCTTAATTTGTGAGTGTATGCAATAATGTTCCAGTGCATGAATGCTTACAGAGGTCGCAGAATGAAAAGCTGGTCTCTAATAGAAGAGCTCTGAGTGGAACCGAGGGTATCATCAAACAGCATTTAATACATATTAGCTCAAACTTCATTAAGTGCGCCCATATACCTTAATATCGTCATACCTGTCGCGCAGCTGATGAACATCTGGCGGTGATTACTGCCTTTGGGGGATCAGCCCTTTGTTGCAGTCTTGAAGGATATCCCAACGATGCCTTTTGAATGACGAACGATAGTGCCCCTTGTGTCCGTGGAACCGCACATGAGAGCGCCGGCTCTTATGGTGCAGGCTGCGGAGTATTGCATTGTCTTTCTAAGGGCCCTCTGCGTCGCAGAATTCCTGATACGCAAGGTCAACATGTGATATGCCTAATGAAAATGATCTATAGACTTTTTATGAACTGTATAGTAATCCTTTATATTTTCCTTATCTCTATAGACAGTCTGTAGACTATCTACAAACTAAAGTCTATAACCACCTTATTTACATTTTCTGAATAGAGATTCCATCGACTATATATAGACAAAAATCTGACAATCTTAATCTCCGTTTGTCTATAGACAGTCTATATACCATGTATACGGTATAGTGTATAATCACCTTATGTTTTGTCTATAGACAGTCCATAGACTATTCATAGATTAAAGTCAATTCACAAAGGTAGAAACTCGGGAGAGTCAGTAACGTTGATCCATGGTATGTGAGTGTAGTGCAAAACGGTACAAAGGACAAAGAAAGACGCACACAACACAGGCGCTACAAAACAGCTAGAACAAAGCGTCTGTGTTGTGTGCGTCTTTCTTTTTCTTTTATGGCGTTTTTCGCTACATTGACATTCTAAAGTTTATAACCACCTTAGTTTTCTTTGGTCCGTCGACGGTCTATAGACTATATTGCCACCTGGTGTTCTCAGGTGGCGCTGAAGTGTCTTCGAAGACGTTGAAGTGTCTCGTGCTGGCTGGCTGGCTGCTTGCTGTATTCTGCTGGTTAGCGACCTGTCTCCCTGTTTTCCGTTACATATTTTGGTGTAGGCGCTGGGTAAAGATCCCTGTATATGTCTCATCATCATCATCATCATCATCAGCCCTACTACACCCACTGCAGGGCAAAGGCCTCTCCCATGTCTCTCCAATTAACCCTATCCTTTGCCAGCTGCATCCACCCTTTGCCTGCAAACTTCTTAATCTCATCCGCCCATCTAACCTTCTGCCGCCCCCTGCTACGCTTACTTTCTCTTGGAACCCACTCCGTTACCCTTAAAGACCAGCGGTTATCTTGCCTTCGCATTACATGCCCTGCCCAAGCCCATTTCTTTCTCTTGATTTCGACTAGGATGTCATTAACCCGTGTTTGTTCCCTCACCCACTCTGCCCGCTTCCGATCTCTTAACGTTACACCTATCATTTTTCTTTCCATGACTCGCTGCGTTGTCCTTAACTTAAGCTGAACTCTTTTCGTTAGCCTCCACGTTTCTGCCCCGTAGGTGAGTACCGGTAAGATTATGCTGTTGTATATGTCTCATACTCCTCCGGATACCCTGGGCTCCAGTCCTTCGCTAGTGGACACCCCCGTGCACCGTGCTAGCCGGAGAAATCAAGGCCTACCTCCCGAACACGGGCTTTTGGAGTCTGCCAGAGCACCCACCCATCGACCTGTCATGCCAGCTGCTGCCTACTACACCTTGCAGAATCCGCGACTGCCCAAACCATTCCACGGCAGTCAGCTCGAAGACGTAGAGGACTGGCTTCTCGAGTTTGAACGCGTGGCCTCATTCAACCAGTGGGACGACGCCGCTAAACTTCGAAACGTCTTCTTTAGTCTCGAGGATGGTGCACGTACCTGGTACGAAAACCGAGAAGACGCCCTAACATCATGGCACGAGTTCCGCCGACGCCTGCTGGAGACCTACACCAGCACGGATCGTCGAGAACGGGCTGAACGGGCTTTGCAGTCTCGCATTCAGATGCCGAATGAGACTGTAAGCATGTACGTGGAGGATATGACTCGGCTCTTCCGGCGAGCTGACCCGGCCATGCCCGAAGATAAAAAGGTGCGCCATCTCATGCGCGGCGTTAAAGAGCAACTTTTCGCTGGCCTCGTGCGCAGTCCACCTGGGACTGTTGCTGAGTTTCTCTCGGAGGCGGTCACGATGGAGAAGATGCTCTTGCGGCGGTCTACCACCTACGACCGGCCGGTACTCGCCGCTTCACTTACAGAGCCGCTTCCTGCCTTCGGGGCTAACCCTGGTATTCTCCGCGACCTGATCCGCTCCGTTGTTCGCGAAGAGCTCCAGGCGCTTTTCGGTGCTCCCCTGCCGACGGCCGGCTCTCTCGCTAGCCTGGTCCGCGAAGAGGTTCAAGCCTTGAGACCTTCGTTCCCGTCCGTTGACCCGCCGCCTTTACCAACGGAGTGCCGTCGTCCAACGTACGCTGAAGCCTTGCAACGTCCTGCGCCCTCTTCGGCGCAGTTTCCTCCGTCCAATCAAGGCTCGCTGTTTTCCGCACACCCCGACACGTACTACATCGACAATCGACGATCACCCCAGCGGAAGACGGACCTGTGGCATGCTCCGGATCGGCGGCGTCTCTGCTTTCACTGCGGGGAACCCGGTCATCTGTATCGCCAGTGCCCGTATCGACAGCTTGGGCTGCAGGGGTTCCCTATCGACATGCCCCGTCCACCAAGAGGTCAACGACCCCGGGAGATCGAGGACTACGTAGCCCAGCAGCGCATGGCGACAATTCCCCAGCGGCAGTCTCGGTCTCCATCACCACGCCGACCTTCGCAACAGCCCCAAAGCTCCTCCTGGATGGCGCAGAGACGGTCGCCAAGTCCCCGCCGGGAAAACTAAAGAGAGCGACCTCAGGGGGCGAGGCCGCTGGCAATCGATACGAACAAGACCCCCCGACAACGCGAACAGCGACCGACCGCGATTTAAAGGCAACGACTGCAGTACCTGAACTCGGAGATCGATTCTCGTTGGATATACCCGTGCTTCTCGATGGCTATAAGGTTAGTGCTTTGGTGGACACTGGCGCTGATTTCTCGATTTTAAGCGGAAAGCTAGCGGCGCTTCTTAAAAAAGTAATGACACCATGGTCCGGCACGCAGATTCGCACGGCTGGCGGACATGTCGTAACTCCGCTTGGCCTATGCACAGCAAGAGTCCAAATTCGCAGCTCCACATTTGTTGTCAGCTGCCTAGTTCTACCGAACTGCTCCCGTGACTGTATCCTTGGCGTTGATTTTCTCCGAGAGTATGGAGCTATTATTGACCTCCGAAAGCGCACTGTCACATTTTCTACCGAGAAAGCTGATGTTTACTCCGAGGACTGTCCACGCCGCGCCGCCCTTAGAATATCCGCCGAGAGCGTTTGGATTCCGCCACGCGCCAGCGTTTTTGTGAGTGTTCACTGCGACGGACTACGTGAAGGGACAGCGGTCGCAGAGGGCAACCTGTCCCTTTTGCTCACCCACGGCATTTGCTCAGCGCGAGGTCTCATCCATCTCCGCGACGGCTGCTCTGAGCTCCTGGTGACTAACTTCTCTAACGAGCCCCGGCACCTTTTTCGGGCTACTGCCATCGCATTCGCCGACCCCTTAGCGGAGGTTTCTGAATGTTTCGCGTTCGAAGCTGTTAGACCTGTGCGCCCATCCCTTGACATCAGCCCGGACATTTCGGTGACTCAACAGCGAGAACTACGTGCCCTCCTACTTGAATACTCCTCCTGTTTCGCTTCTTCGTCGAAAGTCCGGCAAACGGCTCTTCTCAAGCACCGCATCATTACGCCCGACGATGCCCGCACCATCCATCAGCAGCCGTACCGTATCTCACCGAAGGAGCGTGAGGCGATCCAAACGCAGGTGAAGGAGATGCTTTCAGATGGAATCATTCAACCTTCCAGCAGCCCCTGGTCTTCACCTGTCGTGCTGGTGAAGAAAAAGGATGGGACACTCCGCTTCTGCGTGGATTATCGGAAACTGAACAACATCACCAAAAAAGACGTCTACCCGCTGCCTCGTATCGACGACTCGCTCTACAGACTTCGTCGCGCCCAGTACTTCTCCTCCATTGATTTAAAGAGTGGGTACTGGCAGATAGAGGTCGACGAGCGGGACCGCGAAAAAACGGCGTTCGTGACACCCGACGGACTGTACGAATTTAAAGTGCTACCTTTTGGGCTATGTTCAGCGCCGGCAACTTTCCAGCGGATGATGGATACCGTTCTCGCTGGACTAAAATGGCAAACTTGTTTGGTTTATCTCGATGATGTCGTATTTTCCGAAACCTTTGCCGAACACCTTGAACGCCTGAGGACAGTATTAGATGCCCTCCGATCGGCCGACTTAACGCTAAAGCCCGAGAAGTGCCACTTTGGCTACAAAGAGTTGAAGTTTCTCGGTCACCTCGTGAGTGCCGATGGCGTTAAGCCCGACCCCGAGAAAACTGCTGCCGTCGCCAACTTTCCTGTTCCTGCAACAAAGAAAAGTGTGCAACGTTTTTTGGGTCTGTGCGCATATTACCGCCGCTTCATCGCCGACTTTTCAAAGATTGCCGCACCCCTGTACCACCTCACGCGCAATGATACACAGTTCGTGTGGGCTGCCGAGCAGCAGGAGGCTTTTGCCGAGCTGCGCAGACGACTGCTAACATCCCCTGTTCTTGCGCACTTTGATGAAGAGGCTGAAACCGAAGTCCACACCGACGCGAGCAACGTCGGCCTCGGCGCCGTACTCGTCCAACACCAAGGTGGCGTGGAAAGGGTCATCGCGTATGCAAGCCGCACGCTTTCTCGCGCTGAAACAAACTATTCGACCACAGAAAAAGAATGCCTTGCGGTTATGTGGGCAACCATGAAATTTCGTCCGTACCTCTACGGCCGCCCGTTCAAAGTAGTTACCGACCATCATTCGTTGTGCTGGCTTGCAAATCTTCGCGACCCATCGGGGCGCCTAGCCCGATGGAGCCTCCGCCTCCAAGAATTCGATTACACCATTGTGCACAAATCTGGCCAGACGCACGAAGACGCTGACGCACTCTCTCGCGCGCCCGTCGGGTTAGCGGATGATAGCATAGAGGACGAGAGTGGTTTTATTGGAGTTGTCAGCGCCTTAGACCTAATGACCCGCCAGCGAGCTGACCCAGACCTGCGACCTATCATTGATTATCTGGAGGGCCGAGCTTCTGTCGTACCCCGACAACTTTCTAGAAACCTGCCGGCCTTCTGTCTCCGGAACGGCATTTTGTTTAAGAAAAACTCCAGCACTGTTGACCGAGCGCACCTCCTCAGATTAAAGTCTGAACTCTTGTTTCCTTTTTGTCTATAGACGGTCTATAGAATACCTATAGACTAAAGTCTACAACTGCCTGAGTTTCTTTTTGTCTATAGGCGCTCTATACACCACTGACAGACTGAAGTCTATATCTGCCTCAGAAAGAAATTCGAGAACCCGCTTGTCACATTCAAAAGGTAATAGGGATGGCAAAAAATATGAGTATCGAAAACCGTTACACTAAGCGTCTTCAATCTGATACACACTTTTCAATAAGAGACGTCAAAACGGCAAAATCTGTAAGGGTTGAGAACGGAAGAGGTTTTCTGCAAACATAATGTGTTATCAGGTACTACTTGTTTGGTGCTCGGAGAGCGCCAAACTAGTTTTGTCCATGGAGATCGCATGTCACCACTGGTGTTCCAAGAAGAACGTTTTCCGCACAACGGTAAACAAACACTGGGCAATGCTGCCCGAAAACATTCAGAGCGAAAATGTTCAAGCCGAAACAAGAGGTCGTATGATTTCCACATAACAGTCCGCATAGTCGTCTCTCTGTTTCGTACGACACGTTTAAGACGACCACTAGAAAAACTGGTGCACTACCGAGTGCTGAAATGTTGTGATAAGGTATTTATGTCTTGCTTTCCTACGGACCTGTGGTCTTGTGCAGTGAGTGCCAAGTCCTCGCGCTTATGCAATCCTGAAATTATACTGACCAATGATGAAGTTACACTGACCAGCACCTCTTTTCTTGCATCCGTAGTCTTGCGCTGTCGCGAGAGGTAGCGCATGCCTGGCTCTGTTGTTCTATGATGTGCCACTTTCGAAGCGTTGTTTTGGCCCGCAATAAACCCGTGTTTTTGTACTCACTGTGGCTGTGTCACTCATCGGGCGAGACCAGGGCTCGCGAGAAATACCTGATTAGAAAAACGCAATTTTTCGCACATGATAGTTTAATAGCATGTTTGAAGCTGGCGCACGTAGTGACTTCACAGTTTTGTTTGTGAAGACGAATGAGAAGGCGGCTTTAAACACGGTAACGCACTTAACCCAATGGTAATCACTGCGCTTGATTCATTCCTCGGGGATATGTCGGGGGGATTATGACAGGGGTTTAAATGTCGGAAGAATTTTCTTCAGTTACCGCTCAGCAAATTAGGAAAGCCCATGGTGAAAGGTGGGATTCTGGCGCAGCGCGAATTCCGCGGCAGCTGCGCATCGCACGGCGCATGGTCGCGCTTGTTGCTTAGGGAGTCGAAAGCGTGCCGCACCTGGGGCCCCGTAACCGCTGAGCAGCGGAGCGGCGAGAAAATGTCCGACCGCCACCTTTCCGGTCCCCGACTAAATTTCTTCGATATAACAGAATCGATGCCGCATTAGCCATGGAGGCGGCGCTCCTGTGTGCATTTCTCCCTGGTTTCTGCCCATACTTGCAAGACTTTTTTGTGCCCTTTTCTGTTTGAGGTGATTTGATGATTTGCGCGACCCGTATGACCAGAGCCGGCTACGTGGCACGAGAGCTGAATTAAGAAACTAAATGCTTCGGTCCGCCACTTCTTTATGGCTACTCTGCTTAAACTTGATTAAGATCAATTTCGCCAAAGTACCCCCAGATGTCAAAGAGGCTCTTTATGTCTCAAATGTGCTTTAGGTCATGGAATATGCTCCAGCGGTGTGGAATGCAGCAACAAAAATTCTTAATAAGGAACTTGAAGGCATACAAAATCGTGCAGCATGTTTCTTGTGGAACGTTCTTAATCAGGCCTCAGTGTAAGCACCTTGAAAAGGATGCTTGTCTGGGACTTCCTACAACTCCGCCGTGCGTTGTTCAGGATAACAATGTTTACATGATATCCTAAATGCAAAAAAATAGCATTTACTAAAACGTTTATCCAAAGCCTCCAATATACAATTTACAAAGACGAGACCGTATCCGTAAAATAATAGAAATAGTTGTTGTTGTTGTTGTTGTTGTTAGCCTATAAAAAGATGGCACATACATACACTGGGGGATCGACATCTATGTTTGTCTTCTTTCTTTCAGCATTAAGTTTATAGCAGAGCATTCGAAATGAAATAGTCATGTTAAAGGATTATTTTAGAATTGCTCTTAGAGCCCATCTATGAGCCCTAACCGACGGGTAGTTAAGCAATGTGCACCGTGTTTCAATTTTTCAATGTTTTTGCATTCATTTTGACATGCGGTATTACATGTAACTCTTAAAATTGCTTGTGTTGTAACTTTTACCTAAGCTTCTGTATTCATATCAGGTGTTTCTGTTGGCGTCCTTCTTTGCTGCTCAGAGTGCGTTTTTATGTGCATCAGTGCTTTTAAACACCACTTTACGCTTGTGCCCCCGTACACCAAAGCACAACGGGCCATTTACAAGTATTGTAATAGTAAAACATATATATATATATATATATATATATATATATATATATATATATATATATATATATATATATATATATATATATATATATATATATATATATATATATATATGTATATGTATATGTATATGTATATATATATATATATATATATATATATATATATATATATATATATATATATATATATATATATATATATATATATATATATATATTGTCACGGAGTTCTCACGGAGAGACGCTTCAACAGCTGGAGTTGGCAAGAGGAGACGGTAATGGCGGCCGATCCGCGATAGCACGATCGCAACCTCATCGTCTTCGCGGACAGCTTGCGCCACCTGGCAACACTAGGTGGCATTATTCCCCCCTCCGAAAAAGAAGGGCATCGCAGTGGGGCCGCCAGCAGCGTAGGCGCGCTAAGGTTCAGAAGGGAAACAGAGAAGAACGCGAGGAAAACGGAGCACACACAGAGTCACAACGGAGGGCCGCTAAGCCGTTATCGGGCATAGTACGGCTTAAGCCGCACAACGTGCACAATGTCAGAGCTGTTGGGCTGTCGACGTCTCGGTTGCGCGGCACCGTCGGGAACCACTTCATAGGTAACATCACTGATACGCCGTAGCACTTTATAGGGGCCAAAGTACCGGCAGAGTAGTTTCTCGGACAAGCCCTGGCGGCGGACAGGTGTCCACACCCAAACTTGTTCACCGGGATTGTAGTCGACCTGTCGGTGTCGAAGGTTGTAACGGCGCGCATCAGTGCCCTGCTGCTGGCCGATGTGTACGCGGGCAAGCTGACGGGCTTCTTCAGCGCGTTGGGCAATTTCATGAACATCGGGTGCGAGTTGGTCGTCATCGAGGCATGGTAGCATCGCGTCAAGCATGCTCTGGACTTCACGTCCATATACAAGACGAAAGGGAGTAAAGCGTGTAGTCTCCTGGAGGGCCGTGTTGTACGCAAATGTGACGTACGGTAGCACCTCATCCCAAGTTTTGTGCTGAACGTCTACGTACATTGACAGCATGTCCGCAATGGTCTTGTTTAAGCGTTCGGTTAGCCCATTGCTCTGCGGATGATAAGCTGTGGTCTTGCGATGGCTAGTGCAGCTCAACGTAAATATATGGTCGATTAGCTGCGCTGTAAACGCTGTGCCTCTGTAGGTAATAACGCACGAAGGGGCTCCGTGCCGCAAGACGATGTTTTGCATGAAAAAGTCGGCGACCTCTGAAGCTGTGGCACAGGGTATCGCCTTGGTCTCGGCGTAGTGAGTCAAATAGTCAGTAGCGACTATGATCCAACTGTTGCCTGAGAGTGACAACGGAAAAGGACCGAGAAGGTCCATTCCTATTTGATCGAACGGAGAGCGGGGTGTAGTAACGGGCTTGAGCAAACCCGCCGGCTTAAGCGGTGGCGTCTTCCGGCGCTGGCATTCACGGCAGCTTTTTACGTACCTTTGGACATCGTCCGAGAGTCCGGGCCAGTAGTACATGTTGCGTATCCTGGCGAGCGTCCGGGAAAAACCCAGATGGCCTGAAGTGGGCTCGTCGTGGCATGCCAATAAAATGTCGGCGCGAAGATCGGCCGGAAGTACCAGAAGGTAAGCTCTTTCTTGGCCTCTCGAGTTCTTCTTGTATAAGATACCTTCGCGCAAACAGAAAGAGCCGAGACGTCGAGCGAAGTGTCGTGGTAGAGGCATGGCGTGACCTTCAAGGTTGTCAATCAGCGGTCGGAGGTCCGTGTCAGCCCGCTGCCGGGCTATTATGTCCGATGCATTAAGTATACCGAGGAAACCGCTGTCGTCGTCGATTTCGGGACCGGAAGAGTCGAGTGGTGCACGCGACAGCGTGTCGGCGTCTTCGTGTTTACGGCCCGACTTATATACGATGGTAATGTCGAATTCTTGGAGCCGTAAACTCCAGCGGGCCAATCGTCCAGACGGGTCTCGCAAATTGGCCAGCCAGCATAGGCAGTGGTGGTCGGTTACGACTTTGAATGCGCGGCCGTAAAGGTAAGGGCGAAATTTTATGGTGGCCCATACGACAGCAAGGCATTCCTTCTCTGACGTAGAGTAATTGCGTTCGGCGCGGGAGAGAGTACGGCTAGCATAGGCTATAACTCTCTCAATGCCCTCTTGGTGTTGGACAAGGACAGCTCCAAGACCGATATTGCTGGCGTCGGTGTGGATCTCGGTGTCGGCCTCTTCGTCGAAGTGTGCAAGAACGGGAGATGTCTGAAGGCGTTGGCGGAGCGAAGAGAAAGCCGCCTCTTGGTCTATTGTCCAAACGAAGGAGGTGTTGCTCCTGGTGAGGCGCGTCAACGGCTCTGCAATCTTTGCGAAGTCCGCAATAAACCGTCGGTAATATGCACAGAGACCCAGAAAACGCTGGACAGCTTTCTTGTCAGTCGGAGTAGGAAAATTGGCGACGGCGGCTGTCTTGTCGGGGTCGGGTCGAACTCCGTCGGCGCTCACAACGTGACCGAGGAACCTGAGCTCTGTGTAACCGAAGTGGCACTTCTGGGGCTTCAGCGTAAGGTCAGCGGAATGGAGGGCTCTGAGGACAGTTCGCAGGCGCACGAGATGCTGTTCAAAAGTTTCTGAAAAAACGACAACGTCGTCCAGGTATACAAGACAACTTTGCCACTTGAGGCCGGTGAGGACAGTGTCCATCATCCGTTGAAACGTCGCTGGCGCAGAGCACAAGCCAAAAGGCAGCACTTTGAATTCATAGAGGCCATCTGGTGTAACGAAGGCAGTTTTTTCGCGGTCCCGTTCGTCCACTTCAATTTGCCAATAACCGCTCTTCAGGTCAATGGATGAAAAGTACTTAGCACGCCGTAATCTGTCCAGGGAGTCATCAATGCGGGGCAACGGGTAGACGTCCTTTTTAGTCACATTGTTTAATTTACGGTAGTCCACGCAGAATCGAAGTGTTCCATCCTTCTTTTTAACAAGGACAACAGGCGAAGACCACGGGCTTTGGGAAGGTTGAACTACACCGTCGTCAATCATCTCCTGAACTTGCTTTTGGATTACTTCCCGTTCTTTGGCGGAAACACGATAAGGCTGCTGGCGGATAGGGCGAGCGTCGTCATACGTAATGATCCGGTGTTGCGTTAGGGGCGTTTGACGAACTTTCGACGAAGAAGCGAAACACTGTTTATACTCCAATAGCAAGTGCTCTAAGGCCAGGCGCTTTCCTTCGGGGAGGTTGCAGTTGATGTCGACATTCGGAACAGATTGGTCGTCAGTGGCGCGCGATGATTGGTCGTCAGGGGCCGCTGCCGCGAACGCAAAGCAGACCGGAACATCCACAACCGCTTCAGCGGTAGCGATCGCAGTTCCAGAGAAAAGGTGCCGGTGCTCTGGAGAAAAATTTGTAACAAGGATCGCAGACCGGCCAGCGCGAATTGTTAGTAAGCTTCGAGCGGCGCAGATGCCTTGAGTCAGGAGGAGCGAATGATTAGCCTCGGCGACTGCTTCAGCGTCGTGCAACTCAGCACAGGCGACTTCAATCAAAACACTGCTACGGGGCGGAAGTGTGACGCTGTCGGCGAAAACGCGAAGTGCGGCACTGCGTTGGCAGGAGTTGTCGAGTTCGGCGGCTTGCTCTGTGGAAAACATGACGATTCGGTTGCGCAGATCGATAATTGCTCCATACTCCCGCAGAAAGTCGATGCCGAGGATTAGGTCCCGAGAACACTCGCCCAGGACGATGCAGCTGAGGACGAACGTGGACTTGCTGATCTGAACGCGAGCAGTGCACATACCCTTGGGCGTAACCAGATGACCGCCGGCAGTTCGAAGGTGCGCGCCAGGCCAAGGGGTAATCACTTTTTTCAGAATGGTCGCCAGTTGTCCACTTAAGATCGAATAATTGGCCCCGGTATCAACTAATGCGCTTACTCTGCGACCATCGATAAGAACGGGTATTTCTAAAGAAACGCGGTTTTTTAACTCTGGTGATGGCGTCGGCGGGTTTTTGTCGGATTGTAGCGGCGACGACGGGAGGTCTTCAGCACAGCGCCCCCCAGCGACCTCGCCCCCGAAGGTCGCGGGTTTCAGTTTTCCCGACGAGGACTTGGCGATCGGCCCGGTGCCGCTCGCGAGAAGCCGGGAGGTGTCGGGGAAGAGCGCCTCGGTGAGGGTGAGCGCGACTGCCGCTGCGCTCGGGATGGATTGCGCTGGTCCGCAAGGAATTCTTCAATTTCAGGGGGTCGTTCACCTTGACGGGGTCTCGGTGAGTCGGTGCGGAAGCCTTGGATGCCGATGCGTCGGTAATAACAATTTCGATAAAGATGACCTGGCTCTCCGCAGCGAAAACAGAGCGGTCGTCGGTTAGGTGTACGCCAAACGTCGGCCTTTCGGAGGGGTGCTCGACGATCCTCGAAGTACTGCACCGGTTGCACAGAGGGCCGCGGGGCTTGAGGCGTGGCGTGAATTGGTGGCGGCGAAGCGGGAGCCGGACGCCTTGCAACTTCGGCGTACGTCGGACGGTGGTAGTCCCCAGGCAGAGGTGGTACGTCGACCACAGGAACAGGGCCCCGGAACGCCTGTTGCACCTCCTCTCGTACAAGAGCGGAGATGGAACCGAGCGCAGGCTGCGACGGGCTACAAAATTTGTGAAGCTCCTCACGCACGATTGTGCGAATAAGTTCCCGCAAATCATCAGGATGCTGTCCGATGGTGGCAAACGATGATGTGACTGCAGCAGCATGCACGGGCCGGTCGTAACTGGCGCAACGCTGTTGCAGGACCTTCTCCATCGTTGTGGCTTCCGAAAGAAATGCAGCAACTGTAGATGGTGGGCTGCGCACGAGGCCTGCGAACAGCTGCTCTTTGACGCCTCTCATTAAGTGCCGAAGTTTCTTCTCTTCAGGCATGGCAGGATCAGCTCTCCTGAAGAGCCGCGTCATGTCCTCGACGTACATTTGTACGCTTTCGTTCGGTAGCTGGACGCGGGACTGGATTGCCCGCTCCGCTCTTTCGCGGCGATCCGCGCTGGTGTAGGCCTCCAGCAGGCGACGGCGAAACTCTCGCCAGGAAGTTAGAACTTCCTCACGGTTCTCAAACCACGTGCGGACGCCATCCTCTAGGCTAAAGTAGACGTTTCTTAGTTTCGCGGCGTCGTCCCACTGGTTATAAGCAGCCACACGCTCGAAGTGAAGGAACCAGTCCTCCACGTCTTCGAAAAGGTCCCCGTGGAAGGCCTTGGGAACCCGCGGGGTCTGCAAGGTATAGTGGGCAGGTGTAGCACCGGCAGCTTGCGTGAGAATACCGGTGGCTGGTATCATGACTGTCGCGAGTGGTCCAAGCTCCGGTGAAAGTCCCTGCAGCCTCCGGCTGAAGCGGTGTACCGGGGTGTCAATCGGCGCAGGGCTGGCGGCACGGCTCCCTGGAGGGGTTTCTTGCATGGGATACTCGTACCCAGCACCTCCACCAAATTGTCACGGAGTTCTCACGGAGAGACGCTTCAACAGCTGGAGTTGGCAAGAGGAGACGGTAATGGCGGCCGATCCGCGATAGCACGATCGCAACCTCATCGTCTTCGCGGACAGCTTGCGCCACCTGGCAACACTAGGTGGCAGTATATATATATATATATATATATATATATATATATATATATATATATATATATATATATATATATATATATATATATATATATATATATATATATATATATATATATATATACTGCAGCGAATATTTGCAGTGTTTGTTCGTTTTTCAAATCTGCTGCCACACCACTTTATCGCTTTGTTTGCGACGCAAGATGCGACTAGATTTGTCTCGAGTGATCGCAGCCAGGCAGGGCTGATTCTACGTTGTTCCTGTATGTTCTAGTAACTTTGCGCTCTTTATCTCGAAAGTTCGCTATCAGCTTTAAATTGAGCATGGCGGACAGCGGTGGGCATTCTGTTCGACGACCGCCGAGCACGCGTGTCGCTTCGCTGCGGCCGAGGGATTCAGTCCATTTTGGGTGCAAGTCAGCCCAATAAACAGTTTTCTTTTAGAAGACTTTTTGCCCGTCTTCATCGCTGCTTCGACTGCCGTCAACGCTACGTGACATATGGTGGAGGTGCGGGGTAGCCTTCCATGTTCCGGACGCCCCCTTCAAGTCGTGAAGCCAGCCTTAGCGCTTCGCCCCTGAGGACGAGCCAGCAGCTCAGTGAGACAGCCGACGTCTCCAGAAAGAGGACCCTGCCGGACCACACCAGACAGCGAAAAGACGCTGCTACGAGCACCGAAACCTCGCCGAAGATGTCGACACCGATAATACTGCAGCAGCCGCGGGTGCCGCCAACTTTCAATGGATCCCTAGGCGAAGACCCTGAAGAATGGTTGGACCAATTTCAGCGCGTGGCGTCATCCAACAAGTGGGATGATGCGGCAAAAATTGGATACGTGTTTTTCTCATTGGAGGGTTCCGCAAGCACGTGGTACGAAAACTACGAGTCGTCCCTTACTACATGGGAGCTATTCAAGAGAGAACTATTGAAGGTATTCGCCAGTCTCGTGAGGAAAGAAAGAGCCGAACGACTTCTCGAGTCAAGGATCCAGCTTCCGAATGAGCTTGTCCGCGGTTCCGTCGAGGAGATCAAGCACCTATTTAGCCGCGCCGACCCCGAGATGACGGAGGAAATGAAAGTTCAGTTTTTAAAGCGCGTCGTAAAAGAACAACTCTTCGCCAACCTCGTCCGCCAGCCGCCAAAAACAGTCGAGGAATTCATGCAAGAAGCCTGCATGATTGAGAAGACCCTCGACGTCCGAGCTCGGCGGTACGATCGCCCTTCCTCTGCCTGTGCAATTCGTTCGGACACGCCGGCCACCACCAGCGACAGCTTGCGGGACGTTATCCGCGAAATCGTCCGAGAGGAGCTACGCCGCTTACTGCCATTCTCCCCACAGCCACAAGCAGCGATTCTGATGGATGTGGTACGGGAAGAAGTGCAACAGGCACTTGGCACCCCGAGGGCCACAGAACCCCAGGCCATGACCTACGCCGCTGCAGTAAGGACTGCTCAGCCCCAACGACAACCCCGCCGTCCTTCTCGAGATGAGCCACATGTTCCACAACGCCGCCTCCCAGCCCCCGCCCGCCCAGCCTATGACCGACGCTCAAGCCCCAGGAAATGCGGCGCCTGGAGTACTTCCGACAACCGGCCGTTGTGCTTCTATTGCGATGAGGCCGGCCATATTTTTCGTCACTGCCCGTACCGACGTATTGGTCTTCGAGGATTTGCCATTAACGCCCCACGACCACGCTTCGGGCAACGTCCGCAGGAAATCGGCGAGTACCTGCGCCGAGAACAGTGCACGCCGAACCGCTTTTCGCGCTCACCATCGCCGTCAACCTCGCTCTTTGCGTCGCCAAGCCGAGCTACGCAGCCGCGGTAGGAGGAAGGTCCCCCAGGCCCTGTAGGGGAAACTAAAGGCAGCAACGTCTGGAGGTGAGGTTGCTCAAGAGCGAAACGCCGAAGATCCTCCACCGACCACGCCCCATGAAGACGCTGCACCCGCGACGCCGCATGAAGAACCGACACTCACTGCACCGACGCCGCACACAATGAGAACTCTGACCACGGCGCAAGCTGCCCTGAAAACGACGCCGCCACCCAGAAGAGCTTCGACCACACGCCCAACCCACGACTCGCATACGCGCCGAAGCCGTGACCCGACGCCGAGAGCGACATGCAATGCAAGAGCCAGGACCTCCGACCTAGAAGTGACTATCGACGGCCGGAAAGTTACCGCTCTAGTCGACACAGGATCCTATTACTCGGTAATCAATGAAACATTCGCTGCGCATCTGAAAAAAGTCACAGCGGCTTGGGACGGCCCACATATTCGCACCGCAGGGCGCCACGTCATTACGCCATCAGTACGATGCACAGCGCGAGTGACTTTCAAACGACATAACTATCCTGCGACCTTTGTTGTGCTACCGCAATGCTCCCGCGAAGTGATCTTGGGTATGGAGTTCCTTGATGAGCATCAAGCGATCATCAACCTGCGATTCGAACTGATCACGCTTTCGACGGACAACGCCATCGCTTCTATGAAAACTCGGGAAACTCTCGTTGCCCTAAGTGTCCTGGAGGAAGAAGTGAGCGTCCCACCCCGTTCAAGCGTTATCGTGACCGTAGGCGCCACGAAAGCCATTAACTCTGAAGCCATCATCGAGGGGAACATGCAGCTACTTCTAGACCGAGGAATCAGCATCGCACGAGGCATCGCACATTTCCGCAAGTGCCAGGCCGAAGTACTGCGGACTAACTTCAGCGAAGAATACCGGCACATTAACAGAGGAACGACGATTGCTTTCTTTGACGAAATATCCGACGTATGAGACTCCTTCGCCCTTTCCGACCCCTCAGCAGAAGATTCTCCCGAGCAAGAGAACTCGCCCACTTTCGACATCAACACAGCCCTGCATTAGAACAAACAAGACCAGATCCGCAATCTGCTTCAAAGCTACAGTGAGTGTTTTTGGACATCGCCGAAGGTGCGACAAACGCCAATTGCCAATCATCGCATTATAACTGACCAACACTCCCTACCTCTTCATCAAAGCCCCTACCATATGTCACTGCGAGAACGACAAGCCATCCGGGACCAAGTCGAAAAAATGCTTCGCGGCGACGTCATCCAGCCTTCAAACAGTCCACGGGCTGCACCGGTTGTTCTAGTGAGAAAGAAAGACGGCGCACTTCGATTCGGCGTTGATTACCGCCGCTTGAGCAACATAACAAAGAACGACGTCTACCCCCTCCCCCGCATCGACGACACACTGGACCGAGTCTGCAACGCCAAATATTTCTCGTCGATGGACCTCAAGAGCGGCTATTGGCAAATTGAGGTTGACGAAAGAGATTTGCGAGAAGATAGCATTCATCACTCCGGATGGGCTCTTTGAGTTCAAGGTGATGCCATTTTGTCTCTGTTCCGCACCATGGACGTTTCTGCGAGTAATGTATAGAGTGCTGACAGGCCTGAAGTGGCAAATTTGTCTAGTATATTTAGATGACATCGTTGTCTTCGCCTCGAACTTTGAGGAGCACCTCAAAAGACTTCGAACAGTACTAGGCGCCATCAAGTCGTCTGTCCTAACCTTGAAGGCAGAGAAGTGCCACTTTGCCTACGAAGAGCTGCTGTTTCTAGGCCACATCGTTAGCAAGGAGGGAGTACGCCCGGACCTGCAGAAAACAGCTGCTATTGAACAGTTTTCACCGCCGGCAGATAAGAAAGCAGTGCGCAGATTTCTCGGAGTGCGCACATATTACCGACGATTTGTGAAAAACATTTCGCGCATCGCCGAGCCCTTGGCCCAACTGACGAAAATAGACGTGCCATTTAAATGGGAAGCGCCGCAAGCAGAAGCCTTCAAGGAACTTCAGCGTCGTTTACAGTCCCCACCAATCCTCGCGCATTTTGATGAAAACGCCGATACTGGAGTTCATACCTACGCAAGCAGTATGGGCCTAGGTGCCGTTCTCGTTCAAAAAGTGACGGGCTGGAGAAGGTCATCGCATACGCTAGCCGTTCCCTTTCCAAGGCCGAGGCTAACTATTCGACAACTGATAAGGAGTGCCTTGCCATCATCTCGGCCATGTCAAAATTCCGCCCCTACCTGTACGGACGACCATTCAAGGTGGTCAGCGATCACCACGCGCTGTGCTGGCTCGCCAATTTGAAGGACCCCTCTGGCCGACTCGCTCCATGGAGTCTGCGTCTCCATGAGTATGACGACACCGTCATTTACAAGTCCGGACGCAAGCACTCTGACGCCGATTGCCTCCATACACCACCGCCGGACGACGATGAGGACGCCTTCCTGGGTCACATCAGCCCCAGCTCTTTTGCCTAGCAGCAACGCTCGGACCCCGACCTAAAACGCCTCATCGAGTACCTGGAAGGCAAGGTTTCTTCTCCTCCCGCTTCAGTGAAGCGAGGACTGTCTTCCTTCTGTGTGCAGAATGAGCTCCCCGTAAAGAACTTCGCAGCGAGCAAAACAGCCTACCTCCTTGTTGTACCTGCTTGTCTCCGCGAAGAAGTTCTGCAGGCTTCACACGACGAGGCGACAGCTGGACATCTCGGGTTTACTCGCACGCTCCGCCGCATTAAAGACAAGTATTACTGGCCCCGATTGTCTGCCGATGTCGCACACTATGTGCAATCCTGCCGAGATTGTCAGCGACGATAGACCCTCCCACACAACCAGCAGGATTTCTGAACCCCATTGAACCTCCCTCAAGGCTCTTTCAGCAGCTTGGCATGGACTTGCTTGGCCCCTTTCCAACGTTAATATGTGGAAATAAGTGCATCGTCATAGCGACCGACTACCTGACCCGCTATGCCGAGGCGAAAGCCCTACCGAACGGAACAGCACCAGAAGTCGCCAAATTTTTCGTGGAGTGCATTCTTCTTCAACACGGCGCCCCCGATGTGCTCATCACGGACAGAGGAACAGCATTCACGGTGGAACTAACGCAAGCCATTCTGCGTTACAGCCAAACCAGCCACCGGAGTACAACTGCATACCATCCGCCGACCAACGGACTGACCGAGCGCTTGAACAAAACCATCGCCGATATGCTCGCCATGTATGTCGATGCCGAACACAAATCCTGGGATGTCATCCTGCCTTACGTGGTCTTCGCCTACAACACCGCAGTGCAGGAGACGACCCAGATGACGCCTTTTAGGCTCGTCCATGGCAGGGAGGCCACGACCACACTAGACGCCATGCTGCCCAACGTTACAGAAGAAGAGAACGTCGACGTTGCCGCCTACCTTCAACGCGCAGAAGAAGCGCGAAGGTTTGCCCGATTACGGATCAAAGATCAGCAGTGGTACGACGCCAGACGCTGCAACCTACGAAGACGCAACGCGGAATACAAGGCAGGAGACAAAGTCTCGGTGTGGACGCCCATTCGCCGCCGTGGATTGAGTGAAAAGCTTCTGCGCCGCAATATCGCCCCGTACAAGGTTCTTCGTCGGCTAGGTGAACTGGATTATAAAGTCATCCCTGATGCAATGACTGCATCCCAGCGATGCTGGCCGCGTACGACCAGAAGTTGTCCATGTAGTCCGTCTGAAGCCGTGTTATGCGCGCTAAAGGCCGCTGTATTTCTATGCTCTATTTTCGCAAGATCCGTATTTTTCTCTTACTAGTCGCATTATTTGTTTTAATGCATCGGGTCGATGCTTCTTTGCGAGGGGAGTAATGCTGCGAATATTTGCAGTGTTTGGTCGTTTTTCAAATCTGCCGCCACATCACTTTATCGCTTTGTTTGCGACACAAGACGCGACTAGATTTATTTCGATTGATCTCTGCCAGGCAGAGCTGATTCTACGTTGTTCCGGAATGTTCTAGTAACTTTGCGCTCTTTATCTCGAAAGTTCGCTATCAGCTTTAAATTGAGCACGGCCGACAGCGGCGGGCATTCTGTTCGACGACCGCCGAGCACGCTTGTCTCTTCGGTGCCGCCGAGTGATTCAGTCCATTTTGGGTGCAAGTCAGCCCAATAAACACTTTTCTTTTAGACCTTTTATCCGTATTCATCGCTACTTTAACTGCCGTCACCGCTACGTGAATATATATATATATATATATATATATATATATATATATATATATATATATAGATATATATATAATGAAACAAAGCTTTGACATTGCGGAGGTCAGCACCGCTGGAACAGCGGTACTTCAGTTGCTATGGGAGGGCTTTACTATAGGCGAATAAACTCAAGATCCAAGCGGTAAACCCTCCTCAACGGAGCCCCTCAAGCTAATGGCTTGAGCTGATACTCATAACGTTGTTGTTAATCAACTTGTACCTGCTATTGTGACACCGCCGGGGATGGCAGCTGAAACGGGAACAATAACGCCTTAATGGGATTGTGCATAACTGCACGAACATCGGTTGGCGCCATTCTTCGGGGGCGCCCTTTGAGTGACTTCTGCCGCTTCATGCTTTAGTTGTATCCGCCTATAGCGCCAAAACCAAGACAGAGAGCTGCCCATTGGGCAACCTAATAAGTTTTTTTTTTCCTTTGTAGCAAAATCGAGACCTTTGTATCAGGTGAGTCTGCATTCCTTTTTATCTTCCTACGTAGGCAGGTTGGGCGGCACAACAATATGGTTTACTTTATTTATAGCGGGCAGATGATAGTGGTGTCTTCGACATTGTTATTGCGCTACTCATGGTTTACACAAACAAGAACGACACATACAGACAGGTGTGAACCATGTGTAGCGCTATAACAATGTCGAAGATTTTAAACAAACTAGGCCAATTTTAAGCTCTTCTTAGATAGTGGTGTGTTTTTGGCGACAGTAGCTATGTGAGCAACACGCCTCCTGTAAATTTGCTGGAAGGTGAAAGCATTTCTTTTCTTTTCCTATCATAAATTGCTTTAATAAACCGCGGCTTCTGGTTTGGTTTGGCTTTTGGGGATTTAACGTCCTGAAGAGATTCAGGGTATGAGAGACGCCGTAGTGAAGGGCTCCAGTAATTTTGACCACCAGGGTTTTATTTAACGTGCACTGACATCGCACAGCACTCGGGCCTCTAGAATTTCGCCTGCATCGAAATTCGACCGCCGCGGCCGGGATCGAACCCGCGTCTTTCGAGCCAGCAGCCGAGCGCCATAATCACTCAACCACCGCTGCGGCACCCGTGGCTTCTGGAATTAGCGCAGAAAGTGACATGGGAAATAAACTTATTCATTGCAATTTCTAGCTTACTTGAGAACAGCAGCCAGTTCTCATGAATACTTCCTGAATGACAGCCTTATTCTAGAATCCCGTGTACTGTGCGATGTGAGTGCAAGTTAAAGAAACCCAGTTGGTAGAAATCCTTAGAGACCTTCAATATGGTGTCCCGAGTCATAGACTGAGTCGCTTTGGAATGTTAAACTCCCATATGCCGTAAACAAGACTTTTCGCAAGCACTTGAAAAAAACATTAAGATCACAACTTGCGCGTTGTCACAATTCCGTTTGTCTTAAATGAGCATGCGTTATTGTTTTTTTGGCGCCGGATATTTCCCACAACACCACTAGTATCAGTAATTTTGAAGGTGCCAGTTTCTAGCAATACGCTGAACACTGTCGGCCTGATTGGTAATAAGAAATCTAAAATATTTCCACAGTCCTGTTTTACACGATTAGCTTTCACCATAACCTTATTAAAATAGAGGTGCACCGTGTGGAATGAAATAACTGTACAAGCATCGAAAATGAGAACAGAAAACTGGAAAATTTGTAATGAATTCATCTTTAAGCAACGCGAAACACAGGATGTAGTGGAAGGAACAAGAGCCCACGCGACTTCTTTCTAACAACTGAATTTTTATTATAGAAAGGTTAGTTATACAGGCACCAAAAACAACAACCGAAACATCATAAAATTGCGACACCACTTAAACATTATACGCGCAGGCAGCGGGAGGTTAATCGCCTCATCTTAACAAAGCCAACCAGCAAGCTTAGCACATGGCATGCACCTGCTATCAACCAGTCGGCACACATTCCCTGATAGCATGAATCTCTTTTTCCAGGAGATTGATAGAAGGCGAAGCGACACACGTGTTTCTGACTCCTGCCTTATGAGAAGCACCTCAGCTAACTCTCTGTAGGTTTTATCTCGGTGACTAAACAAGATATTTATCCTGTCTAAATGGGGGAAACAACCGTGACATTTTCAGCAGGGCAGTGTGGCAGGTTGATAGCAGGTGCATGCCATGAGTTACTACTGCGACACTGGAGTGGTTTATTCCATCCCGCTTTCCTTCGGCAAGACGTACATCGGCCAGACATGCCGCTGTATAAACTAGCGGTTGTTTGAACGCCGCAGATCAGTAAATGAGGCTGTTTCGTCGAACCTTGCTGTGCACTGCCGAAAATGTCAAGGTTGTTTCCCCCATTTGCACAGGACAAATATCTTGTCTAGTAACCCAGATCGGACCTGCAGGGAGTTAGTTGAGGCGTTTCTGATAAGGCAGGAGTCAGTAACATGTGTCGCTTCGCCTTCTATCTATCTCCTGGAAAACTAGATTCACGCTCTCAGGGAATGTGTGGCAACAGGTTGATAGCAGGTGCATGTCATGCGTTAAGATTGCTGGTTGCCTTTGTTAAGATGTGGCGATTAACCTCCCGCGGCATGCGCGCAATGTTTTTAAAAGCTATCGCAATTTAATGATTTGGGTTTTCGTGTTTTCTGTTTCGGTTGTTGTTTTTGGTGCTTATATAACTAATCCTTCTAGAAATAAAAATTAAGTTGTTATAAAGCGCTCATGTCGTCTCTTGTTTCTACCACTACGCCCTGTGTTTCGCGCTGCTTAAAGATGCTGCGTGGAAACTGTTTTTTTGGTGTAAGTTTGTCTCAAAAACGGCGTAATGAAACAGGACGACTAAGGCCAAGTACACAAGCGCTCGTGCTATCTGCACATAGATTCATAGCGAAACAAGAGAATTCCAACATGTTTCACTGAATCCGTGCGGATGTACCGTCCAACGCAATATACCATTCAGTGCAACACTGGTGGGGGCGTTCGGCGCGATGCCTTCTTTCTCGTACAGTTTCTAGTAAAATGCTTTTTAGAATGCTTTTAGTGTTCTGTCACTTGCTAACGAAACGGCAATCAAATAGCGTAGGCGAGACCTGATGCCTGTTCCGCTGTCCGCTTGGACGTCCTAGGAATGCAACGACATAGCCGATGCCATAGATTTCACTGCGCGTCTCATGACGGCTCAATTAACGTTTGAGCGACTCCAATGGCCTCGGCCCCTTGCGGAAAAAAATATGCAGTGACATTTGTGACAGCAGCTACAGCTGCAGGCAGGCCCTTCACTGAGGCATCCTGTCCATCTGAGACAAGGGATGCAAGCGGCTTTTTTCATTTTAACAGCGCATGTCGTCTCGAACATCAGCCTAAACTGCCGCAAAGCACGTGGCAGTGAAATCTTTATTTTTCTTTTCAACCTTTAAAAGGCCTCGTTTTTCATGCAGGAAAATAATGGCTTTCTCGACTAATTGGGAATATCACACGCGTGGCTGCTTTTGTTTTACGACAGCTGCCAACCATCGCAAATGTATTGCTTTCAATTATGCCGCGCAGGAGCGAAGCAATCACTATAGTTTCGCAAATGGGAGCAAAAGTCAATAGTGAATCAGACTGAAGAGCTGGTTGCTTTTTTCGTGTTTTGCGAGTAGTATATCGCTCAGTAAAATAACACAAAAAAATGAGAACGCGACCGCCGGGGGCTCATTTCGATGGCGGCGAAACGCAAAAACGCGCCCGTGTGCTGTGCGATGTCAGTACACGTTAAACATTCCCAGGTGGCCGATTTTATTCCGGAGACCTCCAATACGGCACCTCTTTCTCTCTTTCACTCTCTCCTTCCTCTCTTTCCTTACGGCGAGGTTCTGGTGTCCACCGACAGATGTAAAACGATTACTGCGCAATTTCCTTTCCTCAAAAACCAATGTTCATTTCAATTTGCTTTTAACCACTCCCTCGATCGGGCTCTAATGCTGCACAGACATGTGATTCGGAGGTGCCTTTTCTGTTAAACTTCGCTTTAGTCGTGCACCTATGCGAATGAGTGAATATTAAACCAAAACGAACCGAAAGAAGACTACTTAAGAGCAGCGCTACTGAGAGCGCCACCTCTCGCCATCGAGGTTCTTAAACCCTCCGTTCCGTGTCTCGGGTCCGTGTGGTTTTAGCGCAGCAAGTGCCTATTTTGCAAAACTTTTTTTCTTGATCCGGCATTCACCCAAAAAATTCAGGCATTCTGTTAGTTTTCTTCACTTCAGACAAGCATCCGTCGCATAAATAATATGAAACAAATCTCAGCACCTAACGCCTCCTCGTTCAAAGCTGTCAAAGGAAAAGAGCCAGCTCTTTGATTTTTTGATGTTTTTCTCTGAGCGGCATATCTCTTGGTACATCCTAGTCAGCAGATAGCCCTCTAAAACGTCACAGCCCGCCAACATAGCAATTAAGGGTATTGATTGCGATTGTAATGATTCTCTAGGTTAAAAGGCAAACAGTTGAAAAAAGGCGGGCAGGCAGACTCTGCTATAGCGCAGCTTGTAGAAAGAACACTGCATGTGTCGCGCATTTGCGGTATACTTGGGTCCCTCTTATTGATGATTTGTATTTCCTTTCACTTGCTGTAAGGTTATCTTCTATCAAATCACTTAGGCAACTAACTGGGCGATGGTGTGCTGCACATATGAAAAAAAAAAAATAAACAGACTTCTTCGCGCATTCGTTTTTGCTTTCAACGAGTGTTATCTTGTCTGAAATTTGCGGCGATTTGAAGGAACGTTTTTCTTTGTTTTCTATAGAGAAGCAAATTTTCGAAACTAAAGTCACCGCGCACTGTCATAGCGGCATTTGCTCAAGAAAACATGTTAAAGACAGGAGACGGCATGTTTCCTCCACAGAAAGTAAGTCGTTGATTTAAAATTGACATGGCCGTCGCAGCACCTCCTAAGCATTAAGCGTGTCAGCAGGGAGCGTTCAATTTTTAGCTCTAGTGTTGCCACGAAGTGGTGCCTTAAATCCAGGGCCCAGAACGACAGCGAAAATGGCGTCTAAACAAAACCTGTTACTTGGGCTGACTTGCGCCCACAATCGACTGAATCTCTCGGCGGCGGCGTAGCAGCAGGCGTGGTCGGCGGTCGACGAACAGTGTCCACTGCTCTCGGCCGCGCTCAATTTAAAGCTGGCAGCGAACTCTCAAGATACGACGTGCAAAGATGCTAGAACATTCTGAAACAAACTACAATCGGCTCCGCATAGGTGCAAACAATCGAGATAAATCTGGTCGCGTTTTACATCGCAAACAAAGCTATAAAGTGCCGTGCTGGCAGCTTTCAAGAATGAACAAACAGACACTACACAGATTCGCGGCATTACTCCCCTCTCAAAGAAGCATCGACCCTATGCTTTAAAAGAAATAAGGCGGCTACCAACGAACAAAACGGATTATGCGAAAATAAACGCCGAGTGTGGAAACACAGCGTCGTTCAGCGCACATAATAGGGCTTTAGACGGACGACATGGACAACTTCTGGTCTTACGCGGCGTCGCTTGGATTCAATGATTTCATCAGGGACGACTTCCTAGTCCAGTTCGCTTTGCCGGCGAAGAAACTTGTACGGGCCAAAATAGCAGCGCACAAGCTTTCCACTAAGTCCACGGCGGCGAATGGGCGTCCAAACCCAGACTGTGTCTCCTGGCTTGTATTCCGCGCTGCGTCTTCGTAAGTTGTAACGTCTGACTTTGCTCCGCTGCTGGTCTTTGATCCGTAATCGGGCAAGTCTTCGGGTTTCTCATGCGCGTTGAAGGTAGGCGGCGATGTCGAAGTTACCTTAGGTAACGTTGGGCAGCATGGCGTCTAGCGTGGTCGTGGCCTCCCTGCCATGGACCTAAAAGGAGTCATCTGGGTGGTCTCCTGCCATGTGGTGTTGTAGGCGAAGATGATGTAAGGCAGGATGACGTCCCAGGTCCTGTGTTCGGCATCGTCATACATAGCGACCACGTCGGCAATGGTTCTGTTCAGGTGCTCGGTCAGTCCGTTAGTCTACGGATCGTATGCATTTTTCCCCCGGTGGCTGGTTTGGCTGCAACGCAGGATGGCTTGTGTGAGATCGGCCGTGAATGCGGTTCCTCTGTCCGTGATGAGTACGTCTGGGCCGTCGCGCAGCAGAAGAATGCACTCCACGAAGATTTTGGCGATTTCTGCTGCAGTTACGTTCGGCATGGCTTTTGCCTCGGCGTAGCGGATCACGTATTTGGCTGCTATGATGATCCACTTGTTTCCAGACATTGACTCTGTGAAAAGGCCAAACAAGTCCGTGCCGATCTATTGAAAGTGCCTTGAGGGGGTACAGTGGGGTTCAGATATCCTGCTGGTCCGGTGGGAGGGGTCGTTCGTCGGTGACAATCTCGGCAGGTTTTCACATTATGAAATCCCACCGGCGGCATGGTTGTTTTTTCTGCTGCTTTATAAGTAATTTTCTTCAAGCGATAGATTAATCGAAGTATTATTATCCCACTGCTTAGTACGACACATAAAAAAATTACACATTCCCCTATGCACATTGGTTTCGGTGACTGTTGGCCTCCGTCATAACTTTGTCAAAAACGAGCCCCTCATTTATTTTACCTTGTCTGCTAATAGCTTAACGAGGGTCTCGGTTCTGGCAGTCTTGATGCCATAGGGCGCATAAGAGGGCTCGCGCAGTTTCCGCTCTGGCCGTTAGATTACGTTCCACGTCACCCTCCAGTTATTACAGGACGTGCTACATCCGCCGCAATGAAGGAGGGTGGCGCTAATGAGCACTCGCAATGAACACCCAATAAACATAAATACCCACGAGAGCAGCAAATTGGACAGCCGTCGTCGTAGTAAGTTGGTAGAGCACCGGACGCGAAATTCGGAGGTCGTGGGTTCGGATCCCACCCGCGGCATGGTTGTTTTTTCTGCTGCTTTATAAGTAATTTTCTTTAAGCGATTTATTATTCTAAGTAATATTATCCCACTGATAAGCACAACACATTAAAAAAAGTTCCCTATGCACCTAGGTTTCGGTGACTGTTGGCTGTATTTATAAGTTTGTCAAACGGGCCCCTCATTTACTTTACCTTGTCTACTAATAGCTTAACGAGGGTCTCGGTTCTGGCAGTCTTGATGCCATAGGTAGCATAAGAGGGCTCTCGCACAGTTTCCGCCCTCGCCGTTAGATGACGTTCCATCCACGTCACGCCCGCGGTATTACAGGACGTGCTACGTCCGCCGCTATGGTCGAGGGTGGCGCTGCTGAACACTCTCAAGGTTCGCGTACACCAAATAAACTTAAATACCCACGAGAGCAGCAGATTGGACAGCCGTAGCTCAGTTGGTAGAGCACCGGACGCGATACTCGGAGGTCGTGGTTTCGGATCCCACCAGCGGCATGGTTGTTTTTTCTGCTTTATATATATATATATATATATATATATATATATATATATATATATATATATATATATATATATATATATATATATATATATATATATATATATATATATATATATATATATATATATATATATATATATATATATATATATATATATATATATATATAGTAAGTTGGGGAAGTCATAATGAAAAACGTAATGAATTTATTCAATGTTTCGAATAGGGACTAGTCTTTGTCAAGAATGATCATACAGTACTTGGACTCGGCTTCTGATAGCATGGGATACAAAGCGCTTAAAAAGAAAAGAAATAAAGAAAGCAAAAGATATAAGGTAAAAAAGAAAAAAGGCGAGGGGGGGAGAGCGGAACACAGTACAGACACCTACCCCATGTTAGGGAAGAAAGGCGCCACGTCGTGTACGCACGAAATCACTGCACACACACGAGGTTTAAGTGGGAGGCCGGGCTGGCTTGGCACGTGGTTACTTAGAAAAAAAAATAAAGAGAAAAGCGGTAACAAGTAAAGCAAAAGCGTGGTGGGGGCTTAACAAAAGAAGGGAAGTGTCCGCCAATTGTGGGCGCCTGTATGCCTCTGGCCGCGTTTGAGTGGCCGCGTGCGCCTCCAAAAGATGGCCCAAGGAGGCGGCACAGGTTGGGAATGCCCACATGGTGACTTGCGAGCCGCTAAAACCAGATGAGGTTTCCATACGGGGACCACATGGAAAGGCTTGCTTACAGGAAAGCAAAGAAGAAATAGTGCACAGTGAAAAGTGCAGAGCAATGGCCAAGAGAAAGAAAAAAAGAAAAAAGGAGAAAAAACAGGAGACACGAATACACAAGATACACACAAATATGTCACTGTTGTAGCATCCTTGAGCAGAAGATATGCGGGAATCCATAGAAGCCCACGAAAAGACAACGCCAGAGCGTTAGAATGTGCCCGAAGAACGGAATTGCATCCCAGGCAACAGTGCTCACAACAACAAGAACAATAATGGGATAGATACAGATGACAAGCGGAATCATAAAATGGCACAAATGAATGCAAATACAACACTAGTGTGAACAAAAAGTATGTTAAAAACAAGTTTTACCTAAAATGCAGCGACCAGCAAAAACACAACAATAATTATAGTACGATGATTACGCATGGGACGCAAGCGTCACAAAATTAGGCAGTGGTTAACCACAAGAATTTCAATACCTTGACAAGAAATTAAATTGTTAAACATAGAAGAATGCATTATAAAAAAGTCACCAAAGTAGATCTAAGGAACACCCGTTTGGTTGCAAAATAATGCCGAAAAAACAGAGAACAAAAGCATCGCACGAATATCTAGCCTGAAAGGCAGGACAGTTTGCCAGCGCTCTCATTAAAGCAACTAGACAAAGTGTTAAACTTAAATATTAGGTATTATTCACAGGCTTCCTTGTCGTAATGTGTCTAGAATAATAATATTAATAATAATAATAATAATAATAATAATAATAATAATAATATATAATAATAATAATTGGTTTTTTGGGGAAAGGAAATGGCGTAGTATCTGTCTCATATATCGTTGGACACCTGAACCGCGCCGTAAGGGAAGGGATAAAGGAGGGAGTGAGAGAAGGAAGGAAGGTGTGCCGTAGTGAAGGGCTCCGGAATAATTTCGAGTAGCTGGGGATCTTTAACGTGCACTGACATCGCACAGCACACGGGTGCCTTAGGGTTTTTCCTCCATAAAAACGCAGTCGCCGCGGTCGGGTTCGAACCCGGGAACTCCGGATCAGTAGTCGAGCGCCCTAACCAGTGAACTACTGATCCAGATTGCAGAGTGGTGGCCTGGAAGCTTCCAAATGGGTAACCTTTTGCGGTTACCAGTCTTTAAAGAGGCAGATCTGGCAGTGATCGTATGTGTGCTCTGTGGTTATTTATTCTCAATCGGAAAGGAGTTTCAGTTTGCTCAATGTTCTGCGCACGGCACACACCGCATTCGAGAAGGCAGACAACGTTACTGGTGTCACAGTTGAAGTGTCCTGGAATTTTGAATAAGAAAGATGCCGCTGTGCTGCGAGCTTCTGTGACCGCACTTATCATTGGACAGAACCCACAGTGCGGTTTATAGCAAGGGTTGCACCCTGAGACTTTACCGTTGTCTAGTTTCGAGGAGGTTACAACATCTTTGATATTTCTTGTCCTCCGGTATACAACACGGGGTGGCTCGGGAAGCAGGCGTTTCATTTTGTCACTCTGAAGGAGAATGTTATGATGCTTTTTGAGAATAGCTTTAACATTCGGTGCTGATGGCGAGTAGGTTAATATCAGATTAGTTGGAAAGTTTGTCTGCGCAGGCTTGGTGGTAGTTATGATTTTACGACGGTCTTGTGCTGTAGCCTTTTTAAGGGCATCGTCGATGAAGGGCTTCGGGAAGCGCTGTCGGACCAAATCCTTGCGGAGTGCCTCACAGCTTGGAACGTAGTCCTCTTCACGGGAGCAGATGCGTTTAAATCTTAGAGCCTGGCTCTATGGTATTCCTTTTTTGCAATGTTTTACGTGGCTACTATCAAAATGCAAGTATTGGTGCTTGTCTGTGGGCTTCCTAAACACTGAGGTGACAAGCTGGTTTTTCGAGATCTGAAGTTGGACGTCCAGAAAGCTGATCATGGAGGTTGAGTAGGAGTGGGAAAAGGAGATGATTTTGTGAGCATTATTTAAGTTAGTGATGAATTTGAGTAGCTCTTATTCACCATGGCACCATATAAGACATATGTCATCTATAAACCTCCTATAAAAAAGAGGCCTGAAGAGGGAGCTCTCAAGGAATTCTGTTTCGAGAATGCCCATTAATATATTGGCATAATTAGAGCCTACTTTAGAGCCCGTTGATGTGCCACGAATTTGCACATAGTGGTCGCCATCAAATTCAATGTTATTCATTTCCAGCACCATATGCAGCAGCGTTTGAAGAGTAGTGCCGTCGATTAGGCTTTCAACTTAGGAATTTCTCTAAGCGTTAACGACTGCCCTGATCCCATCCGAGTGGGCTATGTTGGTGTATAAGGACACATCATCGAGGGTAACGAGTGTGCTGTTTTCTGCAATGAACAGATAAATTGTCAGAAAGAAAATGATTTGTATCTTTGACAATCGAGGGAAAAGTTGGTGGTATTCCTCTGATTTAGCTGTCTACAAACCTGGAAATTTTTCTGAAATAGTTCCAATTCCAGAAATAATTGGTCATCCCGGATTATTTTCTTTATGTATTTTTGGCAGGAGATAGAACCTCCAGGGGATAGGGGACAACGATTGCAAAGGCCTGGAGATTTTATTAGTTAATTTTTTACCCTTTACGAGGCCTTCGAGAGTGGTTTGGAACACTTGTTTGAAATGGGAGGTTGGTTAAGAGGCTACGTGTTTGTAGAAAGATTCGTTGCTTAACTGCCGCTGTGCCTCATTCTTGTAGTCTTCGGTATTCGTCACGACAATTGCACCCTTTTTGTCTGCGGGCTTTATAACTATGTCGGAACGTGTGGCGAGTGATTTTGAAGCAATTTCTTTTTTTGTGCGAAAGCTTTTTCGGCAATATGAGCGGCTTTTGTGATCCGACAGGATGTCGTTGTGCACAGCCTTTATCTTGAGATCGAGATATTTATCTCGCTGTGGAGGAGGAGTCCAGTGCATAGTCGATGGAAGAGATGGCCCAGCGTCTCTCCTCTCAGATATATTATCATATGACTCTTGAACCCTTAGGCGACGGGCAAAATTATCCAAGTCTTTATAAAACTGGAGCTCATTTATGTTTCCGTTGGTGGGGAAAAATCTCAGGCCTTTCGATAAGACAGTATGCTCTTTTTGGAGATGATTCTGAATTAATTAATCGTTAACAATCAATGATTTCGATGTAGCATAATTAGGAAGGATCGTGGGCCAAATTTTTTTTTTGGTTGCTGATTAATAACTATTGCAGCTGAACAAAAAACTAAAATCTTGGACAGAATTTGTCAAAACACGGAGCTTTTCTTTCGGTTTGTTAAACTGGGCAATGCTTTTAGGTTTAGAACATGATTTCGATTATCTTAACCTTTTTAACCGACGCGACAGATGGTAAATATCCCGGTTAATCCAGGGAGCGTTTAAGTTTTTCTTTTTAGTTTTAACGGGGACAAAACGATTAATGCAGGTTTTAACAGTATTCTAAAAAAAGCAACTAAAGTTTCAACGTCACTTGTTTGACTAAGGACTGAAAATTCATCGAAACAAGACAGTCAGTTATCGAAACATGATCGCCACTATTGAAATCTGGAAAGGACGTGAAGGAATATTGCGGCTTATGATTGGGACCAGTAAACGAATGTAGGACTGCTTTATGATCCGAGATACCGTCTATTATTTCACATTTGTAACCTTTCGCTTCGAGATCGGAACTTAAGTAAACTAGGTCTAGGAATGCCTCATTTCGAGTTGCAGCATCGACAATTTGTGAAAGACCAAAGGTTGTAGAAATATTCAAAAGCTCAGTACAAACGGAAATGTCCTAATCGGTAGCACCTAGGGATGGCCAATGAATGCCAGGGGAATTAAGCTCGCCCGTACACGCGAGGCGTGTACGTGAACTGATACAGATTAAGCAAGTTGTCGATAGGAAAGGCACGTGGGCGATAGAAGGTACACAGAGCGATGGAGCGCATTGGGAAAATGATTCTGCGCCAGATTCCGTATCCGGGGGACGAGGCAAAAGACTAAATTTAAGGTCTGATCGGACAAGGAGAGCAACGCCCCTCCTCTACCCATATGCCTATCTGCATGAAATGCAGTATAACCAGGTGGAGTGAATTTACAGTCATAGACACCATCCCGCAGCCAAGTTTCCGTCATGCCAACAATATGAGGTGAATAGAGAGAAATGAGCGAGAGTATACTGACAGATTTATTGATTTATTGAAATATTTTGCTCTCAGTGCTGCAGAAGAGAAAGCCTTGGTGATTTTATATGCAGTTGCAGTTACCTTGAGAGAGTATTTCACTATTCTGAGTTACTTTGGACGTTAGTTTTTCATCAGTAGCGAATAAGGCACTTCCTTGTGTGTGCGCATTTAATGGCTGTGTTTCATCTTCTTCCCTGTTTATTTGTTTTATTTTTCCTTTTGCGCGCTGCTCTTCTTCCCCTTTATCTCCCAAATTCTCTTCGCCAGGCAGAGTAGCATGCCTGCAATTTATAAACGCCAGCCAAATTCTTTTTTTTTTTCATTAAATGGTTTCTCTCTCTCCGAAATACAGAGCTAGCGTGCCGACCATAAAAAAAATCAGATCCGCGATTTCCGAGACGATTAAAAGTGCTGCTTAAAAAATGGGACGAGAACAGATGCTTTCTACTCAGACACAAGCCGCAGCCTGATTACGTGCAATAGAAATATCAGGAAAAAGTTTCGGTGCCGCAATAAGAATCCGCCGTAGAAGTACCAGAAGCTTTGCGAAGACAAAAGGTACAAAACAGAATACTTTCTTTGGATTTTTCTGTAGAGCTCCCATTACAGGGGTGTACTCTTCCGTGCACTGCTCTACCCACAGAATGGAAATTATCAGCGTCATTCTGCTCGTCCAAATAGGAAAAAACAGCCCAATTTTGCGCCACCCGTGTTTCTAATTATGTAGTGCGCACTTGTAAGAAAAGTGGTAGCAGAAGGTGAAGGCTACGCTGACTGAAACAAGGCTTCATTTAAATAGCTACTCTGAAATCTGCGTGTTACGAGAGATCCTGAAAGATATTCCAGACACGGAATTCGATGTCGAAGCTTCCTCTTTTTTGCTGGGTATCTAAATATTCTGGACAAGCGCATTTCTTCAACGGGAAGCTGTTAATGAACGCAATATTTTCTTATATCACAATAATGCACTGTAACAGTCAAATTATAAGCATGTTCTTTCTTACGTAGCCCATTATTTCGTGCAATTTACTCCTTATTGGCTTCCTATGGTAGGCTGTGCTGTTTGGTGCTAGCTAGGTCGAACCTTGAAAACAATGATTTGCACAGCAGCGCAGCCTTAGACCATTACCATTCCGATACTCATAAAGGTATCTTACAATATTCGACAATAACCTCATGATTAATATTGATGTCAAAGAAAGTTGCATTTGTACCTCAGTGCGTTGGAAGGTATTCAATTTAATTTTAATGGACTATTTAGTTTTCCATCGGCTGAGGAAGTGAACAATGAAAATGCGGTGTGTTCATCAATTTCTGCCATCCAAGATATGATGTGGACAATATAAAACTTAACGGTCCTTTATCCGTCGTCATCAAGAGTGTTTCTTTAGGTAGCGCGTCCACAACTCTGAACAAAGGAAAATTCTGAAGTTAATAACAGACGCCTTTAGCAATATGTTTGGCTCCAGGCTCATACACGAAGAAGGGTAGATGTAAAGAAGAAGGAATGGCGGGTATGTTAATAGAGCGAAAAATTTCGGTTGCTACCCTACACAGCAGGAAAGAGGTCACGCGATAAGAGGGTAAATGAGAAAATGGGTTATGTACACGAGAGTTTTAGGAAAACTATGCCGATTAACTTTTTCTCAATTTGCGCCAGAAGCCATTATTTTGACGGGTGTGCGGGACATGGTCCTGGTTTCGAGGATATTTTCTTAGGAGTAAGGTTGAGGTGAGTGCTGAAGCGTGTAAAAAAGAAATAAAAATTTCACACCCTTTCACTGCTAGATGAATATTTAACTGGTGAGAAAATTTCCAAATTACCCTAGAAAGGTATCACGGCTGCCGAAGCCACATGGTGATTACGTCCTCTTTTTACCGCTGAAATACCTTTAACTGTCAGCTTCAGATATGAACGCTCTGCGCGCAACGCGGCTTGCATATTGTTGCTAAGCAGCTGCTTTATAGGGCACTGATATTTTGTGCATCATTGCCATTAGACAAACGCAGTGATGCAAGTATTTTGATATCTTCGGCATAATGAACATGTGTTTATTTACAGTTTTTGGTGAATTGTAAATACAACGCGGTCGTCTGCCGTGAGCAACCCGACCGGAGAACTGCGAATCATGTACCTCGCAGTTGCTGCCAAAAGCACTTTTTTTTGCCTTAGTTAATCTTCGCAAATAAAACCACCCGGTAATCAGTGACAACCTATTCCCTTGTGATTTGCTTCCAATGAGGTCACGTGAAAGTATTCTCTCGGTTATGTACTTGCGAAACAAAGATTATCTAGGTTGAACGAGTAGATACGTCTGACCTTATTACCGCTCTTTATTCTTGACACACTTGACATATAGTATTTTCTATTGCTAAAAAATTATTACTGTTAATGGGAAAAAGGTATAGAAAGCAATTTAGTTTAATCTCTTACGGCACTCCTGAGTGTACATTGTGAAACCGCGTTTCAGGGCACGTTTCTTTGTTAAATAAAAACGTTTTGTGGATTTGATGCAAGAATGAATATCCCACAAAAAGAGAGCAGTCGATAACAAAAAAAGTCTTTCGCGTCATAAATTCTTCTAAAGGAGTCAGAATATGAAAGGAAGACCATCTTCGCAACAACTACGTAGGGGTGAGCTGTATATATGAAACGATATTTTCAAAATTTTAATTTATCTCTCCTTGTTACTCTCTGAGTTGTAAAATTAGATTTAATTGGGGACAAGTGGTTTGATGAACATTTTAAAATTATGAGAGAGCTAGCCTGTAACAGGGACTGGTCTGTTTTTTCACACCACGATATGAAAACAGATTAACTTAAAAGGGACTAATTAGCCAACAGACAGAAATGAGCAAAAATCAGAAAAGAGCGGCAAAAAAATATTCTTCTTTCGAAACGACATTATGACTTACATTGTTTGCGTGCACTAACAAAATTTATCGTAATTCGCAATAACTTGAGCACATTTTCCGCAAATTACAGCCTTCATGTCGCGACAGTTTGAATGAATGTCTCTAAAATGTATGAACACTATAAAGAATAAAGCTACGGAAGACTGTTAGTGCTCAGTTTAGATCAAAATGCCTCGACTGCCACACCGAGAGAAAAATATTTTCCAGAGATACACCTGCTGTTCAGGAAAACAAAATTCAATACACGATGTATTATTTCCGCTTCTAAAAGGACAGAATTCTGTGAAATGAAATTCTGTGGAATAGAGCGAGCGAGTTCATACCAACTCCCAAAGCGTGAACTCTAGGCATATGTGCCATCAGAAGGCGTTTGTCACAGAGCGCAACTCGGAGACCAAAGCATGAAAGCTTACTTGGCATACGCCCTCGTTATTGGCTTTATAGCTACCTTGATCCAAGCTAAGTTGGGACGCCCTGGAGGACCGCAAAGCCTTCGTTATGAAGCCGCCGATATTCTAAAGGTAATGAATGTACCTAAATTCAGAGATAAAATGTGCTATGCGAGTCTTTAGTCGGATAGTTCTACCATCGATGAGGCAAGAACACAGGGACCGCATGATCAATCTGTTCCCTACTACAGTTCTCTGCAATCTGCTTCTCATCTATATAACCGTGCCCCTTTTTATTCATATAAAAATTTCATTATCAAGCCGTACCGCGTAAAACACAGCCAAAAAATGTTTGAATGCAGCCGGTAGTTGATTTTTAAGCTTTCTTGGTTCAATGGTTAATGGGATATCATAACGCACTGGTAGCCATTTGATTTTCTTTTCTACTAATGCAGCTTTTCCCCAAGCATAGGTTACCACTTGAAACAAGACACGCATTCTTCTTTACGGAAATTTTTTCGAGCATGGGCTGTTGAAGTTTTAACTCTATAATAGCATCTGAATGAGGTAGGGAGCTCCCAGCGACATACAATGTGCAGAACAGTTCACGAAGGTAACAAAGTAGTCTGTTGAAAATTGATAATAACGCATAAAAATAATGAACGGTTTGATGCACCCCAATCGGAAGTAGATTTGATGTGATAGTGTTAACAAAATAAAGACCTTCCATAGCAATGAACCTGGAAAGTGGAGGAGCGTTGCGCATGCAGTCAGAATACCTTATGCGACAAAAACACTACCGCTGATTCTGAAGTACCAGTGAAGGTAATCCTTCTCTCTGGTTGGTGGTTGAAAGTTTTAAATTTACTCAATTTCATCAACAACAAAACGCGATCTCGGAGAAGCGACAGTGCACATTGCGCCGCTAAAAAATTATATCTGCGTCAATATACTTCCCGCTGTAACCCGCAGTGAAGGACGCTCTACACTGTGACCGTTATTATGAAGCTGTATGGATTTCATAAGGTTGGATTTTTCATCTACTCGTACGAAATGCAGGCATGGCTTTTTTGGCGCATGCCACGTGGTTTAATTCTCGTCACACATTCGCTTCTTGTTGCGCCTGAAAGAAAGCGCACCCGGAAAAATATACGGCAAAAATATTTGACGATCATCCCCGCGAACGATAGCACTAACGAAGCATGCGCTCAGGTCCGCCGTTGCGTACTTGTGAATCGCAACAGGAGTTTGCACGTCAGTATCAACCTGATGTACGAGGGTGTGACTCGCGATATAAGACGTGGGAATTGAAGACAAATGAGCACACGCAACGCCTAAGGCGATAGACAGAGAACACGGGCGAGATGCGGCGATTGCTGTGTGATGAACCGCCTCCTTCCGTAGTAATAATACAGTGAGGATATGTTAAGCGAACTAGTGGCCCTGACATTTGGTGTATCTTCGATAGCGACCTCGTAAATATTGTGTGGTTTGTAATGACGACGTGCTGCAGAGTTTTGAAAATGGAATGCAAAAAAGATATTTATTTAGTGTCCAAAACTTGCTTAGATTAAGCAATGCTATTTTTCCATGGAAGCTTAATTCAAATGCAGAGAAAGGTGGCACAGACTTCAGCAGGCAAAGCTACAAAAAACAAGAGGCGACACTTAAGCTCCGCCTTGAGGGTCTGACACCATAGCGTAACGGGCTAATTACCTTATATGCAGAATTGGTCATTGTCTACATTCATGGAACCATGTGACTCCCCATACCACTGCTGGCACATTAGTGCAGCATTTAAACGATACGCCACTTCTGCGATGGCAGGCGCTGTCACCGGCGGGGCTTGTGCGGCCCAGGTTGCTCTTAACGAGTAAGCAATCAATAAATAAACGGTCACTTGCCACGGTGGGTACATTGCTCACAATCGATTGAAGCAGGTTGTGTGGACGAAGGCAAGGTTATGAGACCTAGGAGGCCTGTCAGCCTCCTAGATTCCTTAATAATAATTGGTTTTTGGGGAAATGAAATGGCGCAGTATCTGTCTCATATATCGTTGGACCCCTGAACCGCGCCGTAAGGGAAGGGACAAGGGAGGTAGTGGAAGAAGAAGGGAAGAAGGAGGTGCCGTAGTGGAGGGCTCCGGAATAATTTAGACCACCTGGGGATCTTTAACGTGCACTGACATCGCACAGCACACGGGCGCCTTAGCGTTTTCCCTCCATAAAAACGCAGCCGCTGCGGTCGGGTTCGAACCCGGGAACTCCGGATCAGTAGTCGAGCGCCCTAACCACTGAGCCACCGCGGCGGGTGCCTCCTAGGTTCCTTCTCTGGCAATTTTTCGTTGATGTTTCGCTCACTGTCAATGACCCCGGATTTTCTGCGACACGAGCTCATTAGCGCTTAGCGTTGATACCAGCGAATTTTAGGATTTTTGTGTAGAGAAAGAGAGAGATTTAAGCTTTAACAATTTTTTCTCGAAGGCTGCGCTCACGCTACTATGCGTTAGCAACGATACCAATTTTGGCGCATTCGTCGACATTTTGTAGAAATGGTAGCGGTTGTAGGGTGCGTAGAAGTTTTTCGAGCACTTCGATTTGCGCACTTTTGCACTGAAAGCCCACATTTGCTTTGATCAGCAGCGCCAAGGAATCGGCGCAGAAGAAATGTTCTTGAGGAACACCACATAAATGCCCATGACCTGATATACTAGTGCAAGGAAATACCACAGCAGGATACGGGGCGGTGCGAACTCCGTATTAGTGCACGATCTGCCCAGGAGACAGCTGATTGTCGTAAACGAAGCTATAAGTTCTTGTCTTAAATGTGAGCTGAGGACGTTTTCCCGCCTTTTCTGCCCACTGCAGCCTCTTAGGTTCTTCGCATGAAGCTCACGGCGAAACTACGACATCGTCTGCGTGAACGACAGAACTCTAGGACTTCAGGCATGCGAAAACGGTGTCCATAATTTACTGGATAGGGCTGGTGCAGTGCAAATCTTATATTCTGAATATTAAGGCTCAGAAATTTAATACGATTAGGCCAATTAGGCCTTGTCTTGATCGCTGGTCACCTTTTGTCTGCAGAACGCTGAGTAAATGAAAGGCAAGTATTTTCCTCTGAAGAGCGAGAATCAATGTATCTCGGGGTCTTTAAAGTGGTTAGATATTTTATCAGTTACTATATTCGACCGCGAATATTGGAGGGAAATCAAAACTGAGCTATTTATATTTTGGAAATGGTTAAGCCGATGAGGTTGTTACAGCGGAATTACGCAGTCGATAATTCTACATTCGGGACAATTATCTGTGAACCACGCGTTCTTAAAATGAAGCAAATGTCTCTATTATAAGCGAGCGGCTGGAGGCCACATTTTGGAGATGATAGAACACAATTTCGACTTTAAAATCTGAGCAAACGTAGTCTCCAGCCGCCGGCTAATAGCAGAGCTACTGACTTCATTTCAGGAACGCCTGGTTCACTGACTTTTGTCCCCAACTGTGCAGCACTTAAAGAGGATACTTGATCGGTGCTCTGGCGGGGAGGTCTTGTCTTGTGCGTTCAACGGTTTGAATAGGCGCTTACGCCTCTGTGGCTAAGAGACATTTGAACGCAAACAAAAGCTGCTCTCGTAATGTCATAATGCCTAGAACATGTTGGGCGGCTAGTTGGTGCTTATCAACAGAAAAAAATTGGCGCCAAATCAGGCAACACACAGCAGGAAAGGCTAGACAGGCACGTGTGGACAGGATTGCTGAAGCATGGCAGCCTCCGTTTGAAGTGTTACGAACAATAGAGAACTGCAGGCGCATTTTCCGCCTTATAACCCAGCATGAAAGGCACCCATTAGCTTACGTACTTCATGAACTGGATCGAAGTGATATAAACCAAGTGTTTCAACAGCACCGCTAGCTTCTTCCAAGTAACGAATTTCGGAAAGCAAACACAGAACATCTCCCTTGGTTTTTAGTCTGTCGAAGGGATAATTAGTAAACGTGATATGATGATACTCGTTGCTCAGCAGTTAGCACTTTACCAGATACACATGCGGTATGCCGGCTACATTCATGTGTATTCTGACGGTTCCAATCTTCAAAATTCATCAGCATCCGCATTTGTGATTCCGCACCTGAATGAGCGACGGGCATATAAGCTGGCTCACAGGGCAGAATCAATGACTGCTGAAATTTACGCTATTTATTTGGCTCTACAATTCATCTCCTCGGTGCGAGACACGCGTATGTGTGTAATTTTTAGCGATTCCAAGTCCGCACTGAAATCACTTCACAGCGCTTGTTCAGTACCATGGAATGCTAGCCAGGTTTAGGAAGTTTTGGAAGAATTTTTAAGGCTACCAAAAAGCAGTATATTATAGTTTTGCAGTGGATACACAGACATTGCTTTATTCCACGAAACACTGAAGAGAATGCAGCGGCTAGGCAAGCACACTCCAATGCCCTCCCTTCTGCCTTCCGTTGTCGAGAGGCGCATTGCGCCGTTTTTTGAAGACCATGCGCAATGAAATGAACGAAAAAAAGTGGTTTGAGCCAAACCGTGCAGGTTCTGGCCTGCATTTCATCGATTCGTTGCCGCGGTTTAATAGACAGGTTTAGCTGTGCGTACGCAACGGCTTAGCGTACGCAAGTAGTTTGCGGGGATTGTAGGGCGCATGCACTGAACGCAAGCGCAAGCCCTGTGTATTGCGTACGTCCGCTAGCCAGCGGGCTTTGCGTTGCGGCGCTTGCGTGGTTTGCGTGGTTAACGTTGACAAGATGGCGGCGCCCTGCTCACGCGCTTCGGAATAAATACAGTACGCCGCTGGATTCTATGGCTCAAGTCCTTGCTCAATTAGTAGCGGTTCGCTTTTAATTCATCTACTCGTGCCCACACGTAGCAGTATGAGAGATAACTAGCCCCTGTTTTTCAGATAATTTGGCGATTTTCAAGCTTCTAGGTCTAACTAAATGCAGTGTGTTTTCCTCATAGCAACGACACCTGGCAAAGCAGTTTTCTAGCTTTTAGTCAGTTCTTACATTTTTTTTCGGTTTCCATAGATTTTCTTCTTGGAACAAAAAAAGGCTCGCAATGCACTCACCCTATAGTTATCAGTAATCACGGATGAAATTTTCTGCAACCGAGCGTTGATGTACTTTGACGTCTTGTCACTAGATGGCGCTACTGTTTACGCGTGCACTGGAGGGACGCTACGGCACGGCTAACTAAAACTATACTTCGGAGCGGACAGCGCAACGCACGCAGCGCCGTAGCGCTTTGCGTACGCACAACTAAAACTGTCTAATATTTCATTATCAATCAGCCGAAGTTTAGAAACGCCCCTTCACCGCTTACGTTTAGGAACGGCTTACACGAAGCGCTTTCTTCATAGAATTGGCCGCGCAGAGAGTCCACGGTGTGCGTGTGGTCAAGAAAATGAGGATGTGGTTCACTTATTATTGGTTTGCCGAGTGCACGACAACCTCAGGTCGCGATTGAAGAGAGACTTGAACGCTCTTGATAAAATACCCTTAAGTCTACAAAAGCTGTTAGGCCCATGGGCTACATGTGACCTGCAAAAGCGACCATTTGTGGCATTGATAGCATTCCTTGAGGACAGCTGTATCCTTGGGAAGTACTAACTTTGTAGAATTGGAGCCAATGCTAAAGCTCTTACCTCTCTGTGTGTGAGTGCTTCAATATCTTTGTTATTTGTTTTTGCTGTATTTGCTGCAAACAAAGTTTTCTTTTCTGTTTTCCGTGAGTGCTTTAATAGCGTTGTTGCCTACGTTTGCTGTGTGTACTGCAAAGCAGCTTATTTCTTTTTCTTCTGTCCTTGTTTAATCATGTCTCTTATGTATATAGTATTGTGTACTGTTCTCCTAACATTGAAAGTGTGTTTGGTCGCTCATTATTGTTACTTTCACTGACGCTATTACTTTAGTTTAAATATTATCGACTTATCGACTGTGTTTGTTTTTTGTAATGTTGAACTGTACATAATCGGACCAAGTGGTTGCTATGAATTGATGAAAATTAAGGAGTGGCCGGAGCCGCTATGCCAGCACCAAACTCTCCTTTACTCTTCATGTAAATAAAGAAACTGGACAGGCGAAAAATGCAACTGTTTATTCACAGCGTGAGAGAGTGAATATAAGGCTTTCCTTTTCGGGGCTTGTCGAGGCTTTCCTTATCAGAAAAAATGGTAGCGGTTGTGCAAGCACTCCTTCAATCACTATGTATAAAAATGAGTGTTTTTTTATTGAGGTGAGACATGTGTATGCTGCTGCTTCTTTATGAAACGCATTCCCTTGTGCGCATGAGTAAATTCTACTTACCCTCTTGATGTACCCCGTTATATTAACTCGCTCACGCTGTGAATAATCAGTTAAAAGTTGCGCCTGTCGAGCCTTTCTTTGTGCGTGCTGTCCGATTTGGAGCCAATTTTGTTTTATGTTCATAATGCCTCGGCGGTGTACGGGCTGCGTGCGCCCCAGAAGAGTGGAAGAGTTGTCGAAAAAAGGTTAGTACTTGGATCAGTGGCAATGACTTCAAAGAAGTGAACGTTATCGGTTTATGCGCGGCTTCAATCAGGAAGGCGGAATTGGGGTATGTTTAGACGTGCCCGTATTCTTCTCCGAATTCCGTCCCTAGCACCTGGGCGCCTTTTTTCCGGGAAGAGGATATGCCTCTTGGGATGCTAATTGCAAGCTTTAATTCAAACTCTGCGAGGTCGTGTTTTTCTAGCAAGGCCCTCTGGATTGAGACAGAGAGAAATATTATCAATTTTTATTTGATTTTGCGTCGGAAAGTACGTGCACAGTGTCAGTAGCGCAAGAACTGCTGTAATACTGGTAACATAGCCTGGCACGTGTGGTAATTTTTATTCACTCTTGAGGTCTACCGCTGACACGGCCTGCGGCTGTATCGATCTGTGAGATGTTCAGTTTCTCGAGTAGTATAACGTATCCTTGTAGAGTAAGAGAACGATGTCCACCAAGCCACTCATCCGCTCACACATCAAGCGACACCGAGCCAGCGTATTTCAATCCGCAGTTCTTGCGGCCGCATTCAACGTTGATCTGGTAGTCACCTCGGTTCTTGCAGTCACGTTTGGGGCTCGTTTTCCTGACATTTTTTTAGACGTGTAGCCCCCGCTTCGCTGTGATGATTTTTCCGCGACGACCACATTAATCCGTCATGTCACCAAGGGTGCAGGCAAATGGTTTATCTCTATAGTAGGCTGAATGGTGAGGTTGATTTCTTAAGTTTTTCCAAAGACCACCCGGGAAAACCTCGTTGTTGCGACGCTGCGTAGATACGATCTGGGTATGCATAAAGGAAGATCTACGGCGATGGGATGGTGAAGAATATCTTAGCACGTACTTTTTCGTTTCGGTGACTGTTTCCTTCCTTGATGTATATGTCGCGACCAACCCCTCATTTCTCTTCCCTTGTCTCCTCAATAGCTAAAGGAGTGCCTAACTTCTGGCAGTCTTGATGCTGTAGTTGGCTAACAGAGTTGTCGCACAGCTTCCATCCTTCCCATTCGATCACGTACCACGTGACACTTCTGGCAATACAGGACATTGTGGGCCCGCCGCTATCGACGGTGGTGGCGCTAGTTAACACTCTCAAGGTTGTGCTACATGAAGCATAAATACCTCCGCCACCAGAAGACTGGACAACCGCCACCCTTGATCAGTTGGTAGGCCACGGTACGCGAAATTCGCAGATCGTGGGTTGTGGTCTCACGTAAGGCACGTGGACATTGTTTCTTCTTTTTTGTAATCACTTATCTTCCAGCACTAAAATTATATGTATTATCCCATTTCATAAATGAAGAAACAATAAAAAAACTCCCTTACTGTACTTAGATTCGGTGACTGTTGGTTTCCTTCATATATTTGTGACACAAGTAGACTACCGCCTCGAGAGTGCTTGGCCAGGTCGTGGTTGTAGAGCGTCATTATAAAACGCATGAGCACACTTTTGTTTTTAGGGGCAGTGTCGAAAGACGCGGCTGGACTTACCGGCATGAAAGTAGAGCGCAGAGTATTACTCGGTTCTGCAGTCGTCGCCTTGCCAGCGGCTTAAACGCCGATTAGTGACCTGTAGGCGTTGCTCATTCTCATGGTTTACAGCACCACCTGGGGCCTCTGCGGCAGTCTTTAGACATGAAGTTTATGGCGAGACGAGTTGAAGAGCGAAAAATAATTGTGACTTACTATCAATAAGACCTTTTGCCTGATAAGTCACTGTTTTCGGCGCCGACAGAAAAAGCTGTGCAGTTCTGAACACCTTCAGCTCTGCCCACTCATGGAGAGTAATATCTTTCAAAGCAGGGGACTCGTATCGGCTGCCTATATCTCTTCTAAATCACTCTTTCTGTTCCTCGGGGTATGCTGCTTGCGCGAAAGACGGATTATGGAGATTTTACATTTTTGCATCCCATTGTTCCAGCTTACCGTCTTCTCATAGTTTTCGCGGTGTGTACGGCAGCTACCAGAGTGCCTTTCTTGTTAAGATTTTGGGGTTTCTTCTTCCTCTCTCTCTATCTTACTCGGGTGCCATTTCAGTGCATAAGCATTTTTGGTGTCTTTAAGCGAAAATGCCGGCCTGTGGCTCCAGCTTGGCCACTGAGTGAAGCCTGCTTTATCTGCAGCCGCCCAAGCGCGAGCCGAGCAAAAAAAAAATATTCATTTCGTTTGCGCTTCGGCGCGCTATCCCAATTTCAAATATAACCACCGATGTTTTCCCGCTTATGTACCACCAAACCTATCCTTTGTCAAAAAAGTTCAGCAAGTCACTTAACAGTTTTTATCAGCCTTTGACTCCGATTTAATTTGTTATACCTTACTTACATCGAGCACTTAGCCAGTTCTCTTTGAACCTTTGGTCATAAGGAGACGCAACGCAAGACGCACACGAGAAAGGCGGACAGGACGACGCGCTACTCCCAGCGGTTTATTCATTGAAAGACACACTTAATATACAGGTACATCGCCACACCACCTATCAGCTACAGCAAACGTCAGAATAAATTAAGGGGACATAAAAACGATAAGAGTAAACATGTTTAACGAAGGTATCTAAATGTGATAAAAGTGACGGATGAATATTAAAAGCAAACGGAAAATATGACACGTGGTGTTAATGGCCAAAGTAACATGCAAAATGGCACCTGGCAGGACGAAAGGAATGAAAATGCACTAAAAAGAAAAAACCGACAAAACACAGGCGACATCATAAGACCTTCGCTGCAGCAGATCGGCGGTGTGGCGATGTGCCTATATATTATGTTTGTCCTGCAATAAATAAACCAGTTGACAGTAGCGCGCCGCTCTGCACACCTTAATTGTGTTCGTCGGCCTCTCCGCGCCATTGCGAGCGTGTCGCAGCCCCCGATGCCCGTTACCAGAGTGCGGGTGTAGGTGCGGATGGTAACGCACAGGGCACGCGGAATCCGTCTCAAAAACAGAACGGCGGCTTGAAATTGAATACGCCAAAATAAGCCGCATGGTCTCCTCTCGGCACGAAGGGCGTACCACCCAACCGCGGGCGCGCTTTTTTCAGCACTGAAGAGCCCGGTGCCACGCGGGGGCATTTGATTGGGCGAACCAAGCGTGGGTTTTGGGGAAGTCGCCCTTAAGTCCGAAGAGGCGAAAAGGGATAGAGTTAATAGCCCGTTCGGGACACCAGTAATCCCCGAAACTCAGGAAAGGCCGGTGGTCAATTCCAGGTAAACGCGAGCAAGTACCTTGGATTAAGAGCTGCAGGACAAAACGGGTGGCGTGAAAACTGCGATCTTAGTACTACTGGATGTTAGTAGTGGCAGAGCCTGGCTTGGGGGAGGGGATCTCGGATGAGCTCCTGTTAGATTAACCTTTCTTGGACTGTCAGAGACCCCAGTAAACGTTCTCTGTGGTATGGAAGCACACGTCGAGGCCTAGTTTCAGTGCTGGCCCTCTACAGGAGGCCTGTGAAGGACCTCATAGGGATGAGAAATACAGAAAAATTCCACTGTCCCCAATCCCTTCGAATTCTCATAACCGCACCCGTAATTTCCATAGCCCATTCCAACCTTCTACTTCCTAGGGGAGATCAGGGGAGTCTCCACGGGGAATTTCCCCGGGTATACTTTTGACTTTACCGCAATGGTGTACTTGTCCATTGAGCATGCGCCTGGGATGTGGGAGGTGGGGTGTCTAAAGCCCAGTGCCGCCGGATGCACATCTGCGATGCAATGGGTAGCAGTTATTCCCTGGCGTGATGCTGGACTTTTCTGGATTGCGTGCGAAGGGGCTTTTGATCCCTCCTTGTGCAGACAAAATCGCCTTATGCCATGGCGCTCTTCACCCGAAGCTATCCTTGAGCCACAAAAAATATTAATCATCATCAATATACTTTTGACTCTTTGATACGAATAAACCGTAAATCCTTAAGCACCTGGCTGATGTTTGAGCCCAGTTAAAATACCGCTTTGCTGATAAAGATTACAGAAGAGCTTTGGAACGTTAATTTAACCTTTAAGCAGAGCCTTCCTTATGGCAGCTTGGGAGCATGAGGATGACCGTGGTTATGCTCCCTCTTACAGTTAACTTTCTCCGGGCAATACTTAAAACTTCAAAAATTTTCCTCCATTAAGTTTGAAATAAAAAGATGCCTGCCTGGGTAATCCTTATGTTCGCTTGTGTTAGAATGACCGGCAACACATTAAAGCATGGTAATGACTTCAAAGTATGCACACTCCGTCATAAGTATGCATACGCAAGATCATACGTGTCTTGCTACATAGAGGCCACATTTTTAAATCTAAATTCCAAAGAAAAGTTTTAGTTCATAAAACAAGCCCTTGGCAGTTATGAGATGCTTAAACAAGTACACCTTGAGTGTCTACTATGATAGATTCTCATTTATATGAACACTATCCGGTCATCAGCCTGGCATCGCCCTACAGCGCCAAGGTATCCTTCCGGTCAGCTGCCGGGTATGGCCCGGCAGAACGGTTTCACGTGCCGTCGGATTGGATTTGTTTTAGCTTGCACATTGGCTTTTTGTCTTTCTTTTCGATGGATAGAAGCACCTAACCGCTGGTAGAATATTCTTGATCAACGTAGATTTGAGGTCCTGAATGAGCGCCCAAAGCTCGCAGCATGAGTTCCATTCCGACACGCGTGTTCAACGGAATGTTGTCTAATGACTTTATAGAAAGCGAAGATGACTGAAGTGACGAAGACAACTATGTGCCTCCTCCGACAGAAGAGTCAATCACAAGTTCCGACAGCGAAAGTGAAGAGTAAGGCAGCACAAAGAGCAGTGGAGGCACACCAGTATGTGACTCTTGGAAATTATACACTGACGACTTCCCGAATTTCGATCCTGTGCAGTTGACTGAAAACAAAAGGCTTTATATAAATATTTATCACGAAATTATGTCGCGGCAATCTTTTTATTTGCGGAGAGCTAGAAGGCCCGGCCCAAAAGGATGCTGAATGGTGCAGTAGTCAGCGCGGAAACTGCAGCTGACCTGAAAGGGTGAATTCTGAGATGTTTCAGATATTTGATGTGTGGTGCACAGGCGAGAAATCTACTTGGACATGTGAAAAAATGTGGGATCATGAATTGATGCCACATATTCGGTGCTACTTATGCAACACAGTTTTGCTTTTATAGAACTTAATTTCATTACAATAGTTCAGATTCAGTCTAGCGGATATCATCTTTGTGGTTTGAAAAAGTGAAATAGTGCTTACAAACAGAAGTAAGGAAGGCGTCATCTGCACACTGATAACTCCATACATGGACCGCAATAGGAAAATGATCAGAAGATCACAAAATTTTTCTGGATACTATATTACTAAAGCGTACAGGCACAAAATTCTTATACAGAATGTACAGTCGTAGCTGGGAGCGCAGTCTGGCCATTATGTGTTTCTTGTTTAGTTGCCATACAGATATTGTGTATTCGATCTCCAAGCAAACTGCGACAGAGAAAAATTTGGATATTTTTTGACTTCCATGGTCACTGAAATGTATATGCCGTGAACGTATAGCTCAACTGAAATTCTACCCTCAGGTGGTAGCCAGCTTTGAGAACGGCGTGGCCATATCTGATTCAAACAACGACACACTATTCGAATGCCTATCTGCAAGGAGGACAGAATATGACCCCGATGCGCATAAAGTCACCTATGTCTGGACCCTTCCATCAACTGGGTAAGTGCTCCTTGAGGTATAAATATGAGCTGTATGGCCGGTACTTTAGGCAGCGCTCTTGGATGCATGATTATTATCATCAAACGGGGTGAGAACTGTGCAACGACTGGCAGGGAGAGTTTCGCAATCTCTTTGTGGCATAAAATTATTTTCCTTTATCAAGTTTGCTCTTTCCTTCGCTGCTACTAAGTCTCTCTGATGGCCGGTTATAAGTTCTTTTGCAGAGGAGGTTGACCTTATTAGTATTTACAGCCTTATTGCAGTTGCAGAATCAGCGGCGTACGGTACTTCTATTTCACGCTGTTCTACTCATGCGTGTAAGGCATCAATCAAGATTTCTCGCTGCTGGCTGCGGGGCGCTCTAAATCACTCCAAACTTTTCGCCCATCATATATTCCTAGTCTATATTCTATATCTTATGGCTCTCGTAAGCATATCGGCATAATGCATTTGCTGCAATTCACACCACTAAGCTCCTATTATTCTGTTCTAGACTGTGCGGAAGTGCAACATGAGTTGCTCGCGGGAGGTAATGGCATTCCTGCAGTAATTTTTGTATGCGCGTATAAACATAGACTTAAGCAATCAAAGTGACAGATCTGAAATTAGTGTCTTTAAATAACCGCTGAAACATACTTTTATTTACAGCACATATGAGACGAGCTGCACTCATCAACCGGAAAACTTGAGAAAAGAACGCACCTTTTCTAAGTTATGACCAATCGTGAAAAAAATTTATTTCCTCTATGAAAGGAGAACTCCCAAGCTAGCTTTGCTGTTCGTACATTTTGAACTTAAATGCTGCAGACAAACTCCCACACACAAACACTTTCCGGGGAGTAGCTAGGTGAAAATTAAGCTCTCACGTAAAAGTTCGGTTTCACAGATTTAATCTTGCTGCCATATTTCGCGGAAAGAGATGGCCAGTTCTTTTACTCATGACAAAACACCTGGAACCTGTAAACTTTTTATGAGCGTTAGAGGTTTAAGACTTTATTAGAATTTCGAGGTGTATATATGAGTGTTACCAACTGTTTTTTCTTACATATAATGGACGCATGCTCAAGAATTGCTTTTCTGCTCGCTTATTAAGGTTCCACATCTTGTGCTTATGAGAACGAGGCTTTAGTGCACGTATTGTATATTATGAACATATTATAAATATTGGTCAAATCACAAATAAAAATATATATTGCCGCGCGCGATATTCGATGCCATGGCGGCGCGAGAAGGTCAGCTTTGGTGCCCGTTGCACGAGAGCACTATGCTATCGACACAGCCGATCACTCCTCCGTGTTGCTGCGAGGGTCACTCCTCGCAGCAACACATTCTCGCGCTGTGCATCGTACATTACCTTCTTCATCAACTGATAATACTGTAAAACTAATATTCGCGCTTTGACTATGTGGAGTTAGTGACAGATATGCACTGCGTGCGTTGGCGTGGGCAACTTTGTGACAGAAACATGGTACTAGAGCAAGACGCGTTTCCGTTGAGAGCAATGCTGCAGAAAAACGGCACTGGAGCATAGGCCATCGGCTTACATTGTGTAAATCGACATTGATGATGAAAAAGGTCAAGACGAGCATAACTGAGAAAGGCGAGCTAGTTGTTGACTAGTATTAGAGTGCATCTTGAAAGCGCGCAATGAAGACAATAGACAAGGAAGAAACCAACAAGACAGAGCGCGGGGGTAGAACAGGGCCCAAAGGACTAGAAAGTATGAAATATAACAGAGAAAGGCAAGTTAGTTGGTGACTAGTATTATCTTGAAACCCAGCAAAAAATACAAGGCGTACACATTGCGCGGTTTCAAGATGCACCTGGCTCTCTGGGTCAGCGTTCACCTCAATCTCGCTTTCTGGTCAGTGGCGATAGTGTACGTCGGCAAAAAAATTGTGCTTTCGCACAGAATTTTGTGCACCAGCCATTTTTTTTAGAAATTTCAACCCTGAGCTACATGCAATTTATGGCCAAAAAAACAAAATATTAGACAAATCCGGAAGAAAGATGGCAGCCTAAAAAACTGTTTCTCATGTATTACGATTTCATTAGAAGAAACGCGTTGAGGTCACAATCTAAGATTACCGCTGGACTTGTTCTGCGCCAAACTGTGAGCGCGTGTAGTCAGACTTTTTGTAAACGTGAAATCAAAGACCATGGCGTGCGCCGTTTTGGCTCTTTTTCGTTTCGTCGAACGTTTACACTTCTTTAGATTTTTATGGCTTGAGGATTGCCATTATGCACTGACATCAAAGAAATCATTATCAATACTTCTCATTTCCGTATAGATGGTACGTAACAGAGGATTACTGAAAATTTTTTTATCTTTCTAAAAAGGATATAATCATCAGTAGCTGCTGATTCTATATGGTCATAGTTCAGAAAAAAATGGCTCCGAAAAGCTTTTGTCCCGAAGGCACTAGACCCCTCGTTTTATGCTCAGTTAATGACACTCAGAAAAGCATTGAATTCTCAGTGTTGCAGGCAATAGAACAAAAGCACAGTGTGGGAAAAATTAATAGCAGGTACATACAGCAAATTTGCGGTCTGTCTTAAAAACGTCAGCTTTTTATAATATCCTAAGCGTTAATAGACATGAAAAAATTGTGTATTTTTATTTTTTAAATATTCTAGGTGAACATCTGACACCGTCTGTTAAGACTAATTTATTTAATATCAAGACAAATTGATTTTGTAGTCACTAACGAAGACATAAGCTGTGCATTTGTCCGAAATATTTATACCATGAACTGCCATGGTAAGCTGGGGGAATGACGAAAAATGTTTTTCATATCAGAATTATTTGAAAGAATGCGACAATTAAAAACATAGTAGCTGTTTTTAAAGCTGAATATATAAGAAAAAATGGGCAGTTTAATAAAACGACATGTACAGGGATAAATTTTGGAGTGATCGCGTAGTTAGAATCGAAAAACATCGAGTTCGGGGAAAATGACAAAGAATATTTTGAATCGCTACACATGTCATAAAGCAATGGCCCGAAGAGTTACAGTCAGATTTGTAGCTCCGCTGCTTCTCAGTCCTGCTGTTCCTTGATTTTGCTCTTGTGGCAGTTTACTTCCTTCGCACTTTTTCGTCAGCATTAGGAGACCGACAGGAATAGTTGCAGTTCATATATGTGCATTCTTGTGTGCATACCTGTGTAATTGGCTTCGTAATTTTTCTTGCGTCGAACCTACTTTCAGTGACTTCAGGGGACACAGGTCAGGAGAAACTAGGTGTCTCCTTTTTCCTCCCATTTCGGACAAAATTCGCATGATGCATTTAACCGAAAATAAATTGAAACTGAACTTGCATTCGTTGTTAGCCAGCGGTAAGACAAGCGTTCAGTGCGCACACACCAGGTTCAACCGCTTGCTCTTGAGGATATCTAGCGTTGCTCTGTTGCCATTGTTCAAATGGCACATGGGGTAATACGAACCCAACTTCGACGTTAGCAAGTTTACATAAAAATGAATTGTTTCAAACCACTTTCGTGACGTTTTTGCGCGTTAAAACGTTTAGTTAAAAAAACAAAGTCTAAGCAAACATTATAATTAATTTCAAAAGACAAATTAAGAACAAAAAGCTATTGTGCAAAGAATGAGGTAAGTATCTTGTTTGAGAATTTCAGTTACGCTCTCGCTACAATCACAGAGTGTCTACAATTTTCGCAGTATCTTTCGAACGTATCTGGTTGCAGTTACTCCAGGAATGGAACAATATTTTCATAAAAAATTCAAAAGTGGTATATATTCCGCAAAAATTTTGTTTTCAAACTTTCCTCATACATTAAACCTTATAAACACCAGGAAAAAGCACCTTGTCATGTGTGCAGTTGTTCCGTGGCTGAAAGACAGATCCCCATAATCAGTGTATATTTCGTGTTTGTGCCCATTAGACATAGTGCGGAAAAGACAACTGATTTATGGCATGTTTTTTGTCCGCTTCCAATGTTTTATATGAATAATTGTATTTGTCATAATGCTCTGTAATTTCTCCAGGGAAGAGATAACGTTTTATGGAGAGATTGGGGACATACCCGGAAGTATTGCCTTTACCACACCTGGAGGTATGTACCTAAGCTCTAAATATTAAAGTTCGTGGAGAACGTCATTTATTTATTTCATCCGAGTAGCCAACCCCTTAGGTGCAATGGATTGCGTTAGATGCCCTTTGGCATTCTTTTTTTTGGTAGAAAAACAATTTCGATTACGTCCGTTACACGACATAATGTTTCTCATGGCAACTGCAGCCAAGCCAGGTCTGTAAAAAGTTGCATCTCTTCTACATATGGAAATCATCTGCAGTTGAAAAACTGCTTCAGAACTTGCATAGATGGAAGTGAAAATTAAATATAAGATCTCAAATTTCAAATTTCTGTACAAATGCGACAGGAAAATGCTTATGAAAAAGTGTGAACCTCCATACCTTTAAGCGAAACATTCAACAATATCTTATACAACATTACCAGTCCGGACTTCTTTAATGTCGAAAACGAAGCTATCTTATATGTTACTACAGTGTTTAACAAATCCGGGTCGGGATAAGGAAGTCATAGTCTATATTTTGTAAGCCATAACACCATAACCACGATGCACTGCACTTTAAGTGACGCTTGCCGGCACAGATACGGTAGACATGTTTCGAGTATTCCTATGCGTGTGGAGGTGTGAGTGAAGAGGTAAGCTTAGGGTGAGTAACTGTTGCTTCCTGAGGTGGAGATGGGTGGCGATAGGCGGATTAAGTTAGAGGCTCGTAGGTGGGAGATGAAGTTTATAACTGAAGAAGCACGAGAGGGCGCACACGGACGAAGAAATAATTAAAGTTCCTGTCCTAGCACCTGCACATGTAATTCTTTTTTCGTCCTTCCCTTCCATTTAGCGCATTTTTGAGCCGCGCATTTCAACCAACTTGCCTAACTTTCTGCTCTTCTGGGATGCCGTTTTTTCGGCACAAGCAGAACAATGCATATTTGCACGGCGCTCCCCTTCCCCACCAGCCAGGAAGGGTCGCCTCGTCGAGAGGCACGAGTCCTGCTCCACTGTTCACTGTGTCTATGACAGGTGATAGCCTGAAATTGAGGCGGCACCTAGCGCCGGTTCCGGTCAACTTACGGCGCGCGTAATGTAGGGGCGAGGATACGGGTACGAATGAGCGGTAACATCCCGTTAGGTGGCGCGGAAAGTAGTTTCGCTAAGCTCGTCTACATCCTGCAAGACTGATCCCGATAGTACATTTGCCGTGTGTGTATGATGTTTTTCATATTTGTCGCTTTCTAGACAGCCTGGGATTCCTAATTAAATCTGGCGGTGATGTTTGATAACCTGTGCCTTGGTAATTTGTTGGCAGAGTTCTGGGTATACATGCGTGAATGGTGCGGCGGTTAGTCAAGCTGTTGAACATTTTTCTGAACCCTGTGCGCAAGAGGCGTGCATAGATCGTCGGTTCTTTTGTTCGGACCTTCACCTGTCAGCTGACAATAACTTTGTTTGCTTAGCACTGCACTCCGCTAAATTTTATTTTTGCAGTGAAGCGGAAACTACGAGCCTAAATAGGTCCCGTCTTCGTGCACAGTAGAATATTGTCCCTGCTGGCCATTATAAGTGTTTGCATAAACCATGATATATTGTCAATATCTGTTACTAGGGCATTTTACTAACGCGGCTGCCAATTTTCAACGTTGAAAGTCGAGGAGAAAAGAGCGTTATTAATTATGGCAGAGTCACTGGGCATGGCAAGTTATGAGAACCTTCGAAAGAGGGCACCAGCTGCTACAGCGACAATACGTAGTGATTGTGCGGAGAGCAAGGCGGCCGGCGGCGAGACGCACAGTCACAGTCGTGCGGAATACTTGTAGCTAATTAACGCAATGACATATTCTGCCGACGCTACGCCCCTGTAGCTTTTCTTTCACTCGCAAGAAAATTTCTCGCCGAGTACAGATGGGTGACCAGCGAAAGACCTCTCGTTCATCACGTTGAAGTTTCGGAGTTACTCTGGTCAGCTCAGATAAGCTCGGATGATCTTTTCGCCAGCTGTTTCAACAGGACGAAGTTCGGATAGCTCACAGCAGCTGCCGATGCGAGGGAGCTCGCGTAAGCTGGCAGCAACGCCTCGCGAGCTGCATCGAGTGGGGGGAGGACGTCTCGCCTCCTGCAGCCGAATGGAGATAATAGGACAGTGCAGAACGAGAAACGTGGTATTCAGCCTATGTCTGTTGTTCTGTTGTTGTTGCCAGGAAGAAAGAAAAGGAAAGTGCACAGGCCTGCTCACTGGCTCAAGCTGAGCCACAATCGCTACCACGTGCAGAAAGTAGGAGAGTTGAAAAATGGGATAGAAAGACAGGATAGTTAAGACGCGCTAAAGACAAGGCCGATCCCGGAGGCAGTGCAATACCGGGTCAACCGGTGGCGGGAGTGAAGCATACTTCAAACTCTCCGCCACATTTCCAAAAATAAGTCCAATTGGACCCGTAACAGATACTCTACGGGTTCCGGACATTCGCGCCACTGATGCCTATGCCTATGAATGTGCAAGAAAAAGGCAGCAAAGCATGAAACAACTGTAGACTGCCACACGCGCGCTGCCTTATGGATAACTGGCGCACGCTCCTCCCATTGGAAGACAGATGATCTGACAGGCATTGTTAATAGAGGAGGAATTGCTCGTTGTTTATATGCCAGCCGCCCTGAGGGAAACGTTTACTTTGAAGTGTAATTTCGTTAGCAGTTTTTTTTTTTTCAGGTTGTGAGGCAGCGGCTTCAATTCGTGGCTCACGTGGATGGCCAGCGCGGGGCAGTGGCGATTGTTCTATTCATGATAAAGTGGAAATTCGAGCTCGTTGCTACTTTGCTTTGTATAATTCTGCAGCTTCAGATAAAGCGCTTTGCTCTAACTGCACATATAAGCGCTTCCTGAGGACTTTGTTAGCTTGTAGCTCGTTAGCTGTAGTCCCATAAGTGCGCTTGAATGTATCCTCACAGCTGTAAGCTTTAAGGCTAGCATTTGATTTGGTTGATGTAGCTGAGATCAGCGCTATCATTTTATGATTTTATCATTTTATTGTAGCTTGTGGGAGTTCCTTAAAGGCATCATAGTTATATCGCAGCCATAAACAAGAATGTCAGCCAAAATTAACTTTTCAACTACTCACTAAATATCTTTTACTAACTACAACCAACGTCTTTGCGCTGGCTGCTTCTTTAAAAGTTCGCGAAAGATCTTAAATTGTTTTCTGGGCATAGTAACGAAAGGGTTTTTGGATTTTTAAAAACATTTATGATAAAGATGTTCTTATTTCTAAGGATCACTTTAGTGATAAGGTGCAATTGTTATCAGTTTAGTGTCTGTACTTTCTAGCAAGGTGCATATTAACCAAGACAATAACATTTTCTGAAGTGTGTGCAATAATGAACTCCAAAATATTTCAAAGTGTTAAGACCAACTCAAATTTTTCAGACCCAACAAAGAAAGAAGCAATCGCATACTATACAGACTACGAGAACTGCCTTGTCTCGGACATTGAATACAAAGAACATCGTAAGTCAACCAGATATTGACGAGACCGCGGAAGATTTTCAGGAACAAAACCTTTTGGGTGGCCTTCGATTTCACGTTTAGATTTCACATTTGCCGTAGCTTCTGTTGCAACTCTTGTGTGTGTTCGCGTCAGTTTGTTTGCAATTTTCCCGTCGTCAACCGCGATGATCAGACCTATAGCTGCATTATCGGGTATCCGCTATGCTGTGACGGTGCAGACATTTGCGAATGACGCATCTTTTCTTATTTTTATTTAGATTCTCTATGTCGCTGCCTAGAGTTTAGGTTTCTAACGCCCCTGCGGGCACGTTTTGATGACGGCACAAGGTCGAATGACTTCTCATACTAATCATTAATGAACTTCCACCTCCTACAGTGGGCCGAATATAACTATGACGACGTCACAACGTCACGAGACCTCTCTCGACGAATCTTAGGATTTCGTCTCGGACACTAGCGGGGTTTTTGCGTAGCTCCAACTCTAATGCCACCGCATTAATGTTCTAGTCGTATTCCTCATCCGAGTAGTATAAAGCGTCTGCCTCATGAATCCTTATGATTTTTCGGATCCCTTATTAGTCTAAGGCCCATGCCCGCCTCCTAACATTCATCCTTGGTCGTGGGATATATGAGACTCTGGAGGAACTAGCGCCAGTCATAAACGAATCGCGGTTGGAATGGATCGGAAAAAGAGTAAAGCCACCGCTTTGAACAGTGAGACCCGGCTAAAGGAGAAATGAATCAAAATTGAAATTATTAAGAGCACGTACATACGCAATGGCTAAGTTCCAGGGCGTCTGAGAGTATTTCGTAATTCACTGTCACACGCATCCACTCTGGGGCAGAGCTGCGGCTTGGCTGCGGCGTTCTGTTGTGGCGTCGCTTAGTGGACTGGTTTGCAGCCCCAGCTATGGCGCTGCGAGAACCCGTCGCCGAGACAGTATCCCGACAAAGGGGCAGGGTGCAATGTATGGCGCGTTGCCGGCAAGGAAGGGTTGGTCCGGGATGCAGTGATGAGTCCTAGAGGGTGAACCAGCACCCACTCCATCGAGCATCCGCGGTCGGTGAATTGTTTCCCCGTATCAACAATCCAGTCCAATCTTGCAACATACGCTCGCGTCCCGCAGGAGGCGTTGTTCTTCACCGTCGTCTTCTGTTTTAGGCTTCGTGGCCTTTTTTCTGCATCTGCAGTCTCCGCGGGTTCCCAAATGCACCAACCCCGCCAAATTACCCTTCTCTATAGAATGAGGTTTGGGGGCAGCAACTGGCAAAATTGCTCCGTGACGCCACACTATATTTGCGCAGGAGCAATGTTGTAATGTACATGACATTAATTGGAATGCGCGGAATTCAATCTAGTGTTCATAGACTTGACTTGCTTTTTTGCGAAAAATAGGTTGAAATGTTGGATACATTAACACCTCCTGAGAACCAAGCACTACACCGCGGACAAGCATACAAGCATATTTTGTTCAGATGTTTCACAAACATACTTAAAATCTTTTCTTGCAAAGCGGAAATCCTAGGTGGCGATTGCAGATTGCACTATAATGAACACAGATCATTCTTGAATACCATAAACCTACATGCCTTTACATCCTGTACGAAGTCCTGAATACAAACCATATTCGATGAGAACGCATATAATGCACATGTATAGGCGCACACTAGGTGCTAAACTTCCTGTGTAGCACGCTTTCGTATCGGACGCGCTTGGGAATTTCTTGGAAGTTGCGCTTGGAAGTTTCTGCCTTCCATCGCACTTATCGAAGGGCATGCTCCTGATATGAACACAGCCTGCTAGGTGCCTGAGAAACGTTTTCTGGTAAGGCACACACAGCTTTACGAAAGGCTTCACATCGGTTTATAAACTTTATCGTACACCCTGATGCCATGAGAAATCCATCACGTGGCATCTGTAGCAGGTAGTTACAGAGGACACTTGCTACTACCAATTGCTCCGTTCTTTTGCTTAACGAAGAATTTTGCCAGTGGAAGAGTACTCTATTTGACAAAACGATTTTACTTCAGAATATTTCAAAGTTGCTTTTATATGAACGTATTTAAGCCAGCCACACAATGTACCTATTTTCATTCCGTTGCTGCTTGCGCAGTTCTTCTTCAGTAATATTTTGGTGAGTTAATGCGCGCAACGTCCATTGGAAGAACGAAATTTGCGCATCATCGTGTCCCCGGCCAGTGCCAGTGCGGCAACTGTAGTATGTAACAGGGATTTCTACACCGGGAGCAACAATTCCTTCGGGTCTCGATGTGATGTTGGGAGCTCATGAATCCTGTGCACCGGTCACGTTCTACGAAGAAGGACAACATTTTAAACCTTTTGAAGGAACTGTAATTAATGCCAAATTAAACTTGAAGCAGGACCCTAAATATCTATCTAAGGAGGGTGATGGAACTGCTATTCAGGATTCCCTGTGAATCAAAAACGAAATACCTTGTCAGTAAAACGGAATGCCAACCACAGCGCCGCCGCACAGTTGCACGGTTGCCGCTAAGTCATCCATGAGCTGTTGGCATGGCCACAGACTGGATGTATTTGTTGTCCTAAAGTGGACCATCGACGCCAAGCGTGCGCTCTTGAATTTTATTCCCTGAGACCTATCGCGCGTTGCTCGTTCGCTCCGTTATTAAAAATGAAACTTTCCATCAGCGTCTGTCTATGACCGGCAAACATCAGCTTTCTGCTCTTGTTGCGACATCATCTGCATAGATTCGTTTAGCAACTGCGCAGATCTGCATAGGCAACGTTGCTTGATTTCTTTCAAGATGGAGCTGCCCAGTTACCTTGATTCTTGCAGTGGAAGCAGCTGAACTCGACTTCTGCGTCATGTTGCAAAGATACAGTAGTTGTCCAGAAGACTTGTTAGCGTCTTTTACTTCTTTACTTGGGTCAAGGTTTAGGAGTTCGGTGCGCTTCAAGATAATGCAAACCAGCTTCTCCTCTCGTTTCCGTCCTACGAATACCCCTTTCTTCAAGAAACTCAAAAGCGCTTCATGAAATCTGATAGCGAATTGAAGAGCGTTCCAAATTTGATTATGAGAGCCGTCATCACCATGTCACCTACGTTCCCACTTCTTCATTCTTCATTAGGCGACCTCTCAGCAAGCACTACCTAACTGCGAAAATACTATAAGCAATGCCTGCGCTTTACGTTGCTGTCCACAGAATCTACAACTGTCATTACATCCATAGTGCTACTCAGAGCCACTGGACAGTGAACGTTATGACAGCAGTCACCCCCATGCCGATCAGCCACGCTCGTAAGGTTGACTAACTGCATCGCAAAGTTGGCTTAGGCTGGAAGCGGTTGTTTGCTACTTACCAGAAAAAGATAACCAGGGTGAATCTTAAAAGTGAACGAAAACAACATGCACTAAAAACAGAAAAGAGTAAAAAGGGAGTAAGCTGTTTTCTAGAGCACACTCTTTTATAGAAGGATGTGCGTTAAAAGACAGCGTACTCCTTTTTTTACTCCCATATAGGCGTATTCGTGTTTAGAATGTACGGTGCCTTGAAGGGTCAGTACCAGGGTCAGCATCCACTTAAGGCCTGTTTCATGCCATCTTTCCCAACTCCCTTATTGAAAAACGCAATGAAATAAAAATGAAGACGGTTCTTGGCTATGCTTTCGTGACCACTACTTGCTAACCTTTTCATGTGTAAGATATAGTGTTTGTAGTAATACAACTTTATTTCGGCGCTAATCTCTTCAGACCAGAAGACCTCTAGTAGTGTGTGTACGTGTTTCAAAATCTGAGCTCCTGAAGTACAGCATTTTTGGCTGCCTCCTGGAGCGTCTTGAATAATCTGCAGTATGAGCTGTGGCTCAAGGCTGGTGGAAAAAATACGGCAAAAAACTATTGATAGGGCAGTCAATCCGACAACACACAATATTTGCTACCTCTTTCTTAAATTATTCTTTGTTTTTTACATTACTTTAGAACATTGTCACGCAAGCTATTCTTTAAGGATTAGATATATCCAGATATTCTCAGTCGCTGTCCGCGCTTAATGAAGGGCAATTCAAATATGTAATTCATTTAAGAATTCGTACAGAATAACAGTGTTCCTATCTCTGCACTCTTCAGCAGTGAGAAGAAGAGAAAACACGCTTATAATAAATCCTAATTTTAAAGCCTACAGTGTGCAAGTCCTGCAGTGAAGCCTAAAGAAATGCGTCAGGTTTTTCATCACCTAAGGAGGCTGTGCGAGAGCACAAAGTAGTAATTTGGAGTAACCATTACGCGTTCTTAGTGTAGGTCTCCCAGAAGAGAAAATAAAATCAAATGTCTTAAAATTATGCCTGGACGCTTCATTGCGGTTCCATTTTTCGCCATCGAGACCGAGCCTCGTGAGAACGCATCCAGCGGTCTCGTCTCGTCCGGTCTAGCGTGAGCGAACACTGGCTCATAGCCCTACTTCTCAGTCGACTGACTTCGATTCCTCAGCGCATTTACTTGCTTGCTGGCGTGGTTACTCTAGCAGCAATAGATTCTATCTCAGACAGCCCGAGTGTTCTTTCTTTTGCCTCCCAGGACGCACTCGCCGAAGTTGGCTGGTGTTCGGCAGCACTTAGCGGTCACGGGATGGGGCTGCCGGATGTAGCGTTAAGCATCGGACAGTAGGCAAGCCTTACTACGCGACAGCGTATACAGCGCGTTAGGTCGAACAGCCGTCGCCGCCGTACTTGTTACCACGTTGAAAATATCCCGGGTCTGCGTAAAAATGCACGTGGAATAAATGAATACAAGAACCGGGGTCTAGGCCGGGAAAGGAACCAGGGACTTTGGTGTTCGAGGCGGGGACGCTTCCACTCCACCAGAACGGATCATTTTTTGTTTACTGCGTGGAAATAGCGTCGAAAAAATATGCTTACGCCTCAAAACAGCAGGCGACCATACCCCTGCACAATCCCATCTTCCAAAAACAGCGGATCGACACAAGGACATGAGTAAAGGCGCGTCTAGTGAAAGCACGAGTTTCTTAGAAACGTATCTTCGAGATCTGTACTTAGGTGTACATGAGTAATTATGAGCATGTAAATTGCAGATGTCAGAATTAAGCGAGAACCATGTGTCTCCGGTAAACTTCCATGGCGCTGGCGTTGCAATCGCAGCGCCATCATGTGCGACCGAATGAAGCCCCCCTTCGCGATGCAAGGCGCTAGCCTGGCAGATGGTGCGCGAGTAGGTCACCTTTCTGCGTCGGAGTAATGTTGCTCGTTTCTGAACAGGTGTGATGGAACCACACTCGTCTCCGAGTGCTATTGTGGAGCAGCGTCTCCGCTGCTTTCAGAAGCCTCCTAGAGACTCCGAACGATTTCTCCAACGGACAAGATGATGGCGTTCCGTGGACGCCCTTACAACACTGCAACACGCTGTCGCGTTCAGCTCTTATCAGGCGAAGCTTAAGAGTCCTCCAGTTTTCTTTTTGTGGCAGTGTATAAAACCTCTAACCACTATTTTTAAACTCTGCTTTTATCGAGCTAATCACCATAGTGCAAGATAACAAAACGAAAAACTGCGACTGCATGGTTTGAAACAGAAGCCGGCGGATAAAAATGAAGGGGCAAACGGAGGCTTAGCAGCTTCCTGTTTAAATAATCAGCACTGTATAAGGACAACACACGGTTCGTTGAGAGTGTCAATAATACTAGCTCGCGTAAGTGTTAATATTTTTGTGTATTTCTGCTCCTTTTCTCATGCGAGACAGAATGCATACTTTGGACCAAGAAAAAAGTTAAAGACGCTGTGCCCCAGGACTGCATTGATCACTTCGTGGACACATGTGGCGTCACAGTTCCTCCACACTCCCGAGACCTGTGCCCGGATGGTGAAGGCGACTACTAGCACCAGAAGGAGTGCCATGCAAATTTCCAGAAGAAGCCTCAAACATAACGCTGCCTTGTAAACCAACAGCGGGTTTGGCTCTCATACCTGAAAGAGTATTGCTTTACATATATGCATACATTTGTTAAGCTTCTTCCTTTGCCTCGCATGTTTACAAAAATTGTTTACGTGCTGGTTTAGCAGTCAGTAAAGCAAAAATTCAAAAATTACAAAGAGCAAAGACAAATATAAAGCAATCTTTTTACTCTAAACAGACTGTTACGTCAAGGATAATTTACAGGGCTGAAGAAAGGCCATATACACAATTAAATGGCTGAGGACAGCAGCAGAATAAAAATACATATAGACACCAGCACGAAAGCAGTAACGTATGAACTCATTAAATATCTATCTATACATATTGCAATGCACACAATGCCGCGCCGCGGTGGCTCAGTGGTTAGGGCGCTCGACTACTGATCCGGAGTTCCCGGGTTCGAACCCGACTGCGGCGGCTGCGTTTTTATGGAGGAAAAACGCTAAGGCGCCCGTGTGCTGTGCGATGTCAGTGCACGTTAAAGATCCCCAGGTGGCCGAAATTATTCCGGAGCCCTCCACTACGGCACCTCTTCTTCCTTTCATCTTTCACTCCCTCCTTTATCCCTTCCCTTACGGCGCGGTTCAGGTGTCCAACGAATATATGAGACAGATATTGCGCCATTTCCTTTCCCCCAATACCAATTATTATTATTATTACTATTATGCACACAAAACGAAATATTCATAACAATGCCAAGATAATTTCAATAATATTTAATATTGAATGATAGGCACAAGATGATCTGCTTTGTCAATTTAGTTCACACCTCATCTCTAGATAACCTGCAAATTGGTTTGAAATATATTGGCATGTAAGGAGCACGGCTTTTTAACGAATCTCGCATTTGCTCTTGTAGCGATTGATATTTTTGTCTTGCTGAGTTGACGGAGATTAGCAGTTTTTTAATGTCTGTAAGGAGTTTGGCAATGAAATTCACTGACTCAAAAATTATCTGCACATTTTGTATGGAGCACCATTTCGCTAACTAACTTCGCTTGTCCGCATGTTTTTGAGGCCCACTAGATAGAGTTCTTATCATTTTGTTTACTCTCTCTCAAAGCATGTCTCTTAAATATACCCATAATCAAACTGTTACTTCAAAGCTTATGCACCCATAGCTTAACAAATGCTGTGAACGTGTTCTCGCATGTCGATTTTAGTTTGTAGACTACTGCAAAACCTGCACCTTGACTTTGCTACATATCCGCTGTATTGAATTCAAGAGATTCTGGGATCGAAATAAATACCCAAGTACTTTTTGTGTGTTGTACTTCCAACATTACAAGATCAGTTATCGCAGCCACCGGCGTATCATAAAAATCAATTCGACAATAAGTTTTTATTAAAATTTTAAAAGGATGTTAACTGCGTTTTCGCATTTTAAGAATAATTTAATTATCACAAAACTAAGCACTAATTTTTAAGGTCTTTTGCCCGTGATTTCGTCCTGATGGATCAGCGCATTGGATTTGTCAGCTGCGTACTGATCAACATTTTCTTTATAATTGTGGAAATAGCTTCCCATTGTGTAATGTTCGCGCCATCAAATATTCTTGTGCCAGAGTGTCTTTGTTGTATGTAAGGTGAGGTACAATTCATTTTCCCGATCATTGCGCCCTGGAAGAGACTGGCACGAGGCCGGGTGAAAAAATGTAACGATCGAAATCTGATGGATAGCGGCGTTTCTCGGGATCGCTCCCCGTATCTCTTGCATAGGCGGTTAAGGAATAGTATCTTAAGTCAGTAATATGCACAATTATGTATAACGGTCGGAAATTTTCGCCTATGGTACTCCGGGATGTATCAGCCGTGGTTGGGTAGTTGTTATCAATGCAAAATATTTTTCGTATTTTACGAAAATAGTCAAGGAAAAGTGTTTCGTTTTAGCAACAGAATCCAAGATCACTGGTGTTTTAGTTATTATTCCTTGCAATTGATCCAAGCGTTCTTTGGAAACGTACGAAAAGGCGCAATAGAATTGGCTAAAACTAGAATTCTCAGGGAGAGTGTTTCCAAAATCGTATGTGTTGACCCACTACTCGCGCTAGAAAAACCGTATATCCTGCAGCAAGGTAAACTTTTTTTGCAAAAAAACAAAGGGCTATATATTCTGAACAATATTATTTAAACATTAATTCAATTCAAAACGAATATGGCTGCGATTATCACATAGCTGGCCTTCTTTTTGCAAGTCTCACCAAATTCACTTGAATCCCTTTAGCAATTTTCTTTGGAAAAAATAATATAAATAACATCAACGACCATTATGTTCAATTAAAACAAATAATACATTATCTCCAATACGAAATTTATGATATGTTGGCGGTCTGGTTACATAACGCATTCGAACTAGACAGAATATCATTTCTTTCGCTTTGCAACCTACAAAGTGCATCACTTAATACGATTTTTTAATATGACCTTTTTGAAAGAGAAAAGACGTTCCTTCCTCATTGCGTTGCCAACAGTAATGTCACGACAAAACGGCTCGAACTGGTTTACCAAGGGGCTGCCTAAATCATACCTGATTTGTAACTTTTCCCCGTCAACGTTATGTTGGTCATTTTGTAGAGGATGGCAGCACACCATAAGTGATCTCTATGACAGTTTGTAGATTTCAGAAAGTTCTGTTCTGATCCCCAGTGCTGCGCAATGACTTTTTGCGCTCCAAACGGGCAAGAATAAACGGCAGAGCCGGAGAGATTACTAGGCAGGGCTACGAACACGTGACACCAACACTGACGCGAAACATGGCGGCGCGCCTGTAGCGTGCTATACTCCCGCTCGCTGGTCCCACACTGACGCAGCGAAAATGTGGTTCTGGTGAACTATGCTTCTAGACAACGCAACGAACAAAAAACATTTGCTGTCTATTCTGCGCTACGCCTGGTCTAGCCAACTGGAGGTGTTCATGCGTACTATGCCATGCGTAGACACCTAGCATTGTTCGTAAAAAAAAACTTTCATTCATCCATTGCCTTGTTCTTGACAGTTGTGCCCCCGGCCAGGATGGCGGCTTAGTGATCGATGTGAACTCGAAGAGAAACCAAGTTGAGCGGTAAACAATCTACTGCCTTGAAGAATTCGCTCACCTCCATGCTCAACACTCCCCTTCGTATGATCTTCATTGCTTCCACTTGTAAAGGTTATCCGGCCGTCGATTATTTGAGCTTTTTTCTTTGCAGCGTATTTCGTATTCTAGGGCTGGTTTTCTACCGTGAAGACGCTCCACGAGGACAGTTTTTCTGCTTGTTGGCGCATGGCAGTATGGGAGGAAAACAGCGATAAAAATAAGGGCATGAGAAAAGTACTCAGAGGCGGTCTATCAATTGTGTGCAAAAGAAAAACATCAAGACCTACCTATGCCGTGACGTTCCAAGCGTTTCCTGCACGAATGTCTCCAGGTTTCGAGACTAGCATTTTTCTACCCGAAATCCACCATCGTGAGCTATGAAGAGGTGATCTACATCTAAACCGAAGATGTTTGCTTCTGGTTGGCCCGCCGCGGTGGCTCAGTGGTTAGGGCGATCGACTACTGATCCGGAGTTCCCGGGTTCGAACCCGACCGCGGCGGCTGCGTTCTTATGGAGGAAAAACGCTAAGGCGCCCGTGTGCTGTGCGATGTCAGGGCACGTTAAAGATCCCCAGGTGGCCGAAATTATTCCGGAGCCCTCCACTACGGCACCTCTCTCTTCCCTTCTTCTTTCACTCCCTCCTTTACCCTTCCCTTACGGCGCGGTTCAGGTGTCCAACGATATATGAGACAGATACTGCTCCATTTCCTTTCCCCCCAAAACCAATCATTATTATTATTATTATTATTATTATTATTATTATTATTATTATTATTATTATTATTATTATTATTATTATGCTTCTGGTTGGTGTGGATCTCTGGTCTTGTGCTCATCAGGTTAGTGTGGATGTCTTTCAGCATACAGGAGGGAGAGAGTTTTAAAATCAAACATGAAATCAAATTAAATTTATTTCCAGAAACTGGTTGGTCGCCTGGTCTAAAAGCTTTATGACGTTTTCCTAGTTTCACAGGAAAACAAATTGATTTTACGAGTGCCTAAAATAATTTTCATCACATTTTTGGATGCCACACAAAGTTCAAAATTTCATGGTATATGGGGAGCGCAAAAACACGGCACAAGAGACAAAGAAAGACGGACAACACAGGCGCTAACTTCCGACTGAAAGAAACCTAGGCGACCAAGACGAACGTGGACCGTGAGGGGAACCAGGCGCATGCGCTCGGAAAGATAAAGAAAACCAAGTGAACGAGGAACAACGGACATGCACGACTCGGTTAATCTTTAAGAAGGCCAGCTCTCTTTTCGACACGGAGATAGACGGCTTGCTGACACATTTGTCTTGCAGGGCAGCGATGCGAGCTGCTTCTATAATCTCGCTAGTTAACTGGTCCCGGTGTCTGGCGACGATCGAGCGCTTGTCCAGATATGGCACACAACCACATTCCTTGCAGTGTAAAGCCAGATTGCTGCCAGTAAGTGTTCTCAAATTATTATTGTACTCGCCAAGTCTCTCATTTAAGCACCGACCAGACTGACCAACATACCGCTTGCCACAAGGGAGAGGGATATCGTAAACAATGCCTTCAGTGCATTTCACAAATTTCTGTCTGTGCCTAATGGTGCACTGCGTCTTTTGGGGATGTTTATCGGCGGGCAAAGTTTTTTTGGATAGCGCTGTTAGTTTGTCAGGGGCAGAAAAAACGACACGAACATTAGCTTTTGTTCCAATTTTTTTGAGGTTATGGGACAGGCAATGGATGTAAGGAATAACAGCAATTTTCTCCTTCTTTCTTTCTGAGGGCCCAAAATTTCACTAAAAAATGCCTAATGGAGGAGAAATCCTACTCCTCAACATCATAATATTTTCCTTCCACACTGCGCGTGTTGAATGTATTAACCAAGATCACGAAAGCAGATGGTTCTATTCCCTTGGTCCAGTTAGAAGAAGCCAACAAGAGATATTGTGAACGCTTTCGTAAAAAGCGTCACAGGGAGGTTCTGCTGAAATTTTTTCTGCACAGTGCTTCGAAACCAGGCATAGATGCTGCCGTTGGCATAAATCTAGACTCAAGTGCGGCAAAGTATCGCGGGTAAGTTCCTAGAGAACTTCGAGACAACTCTGCAGCCAAAGAGGGTGACGATGTGGCGCTGATTATAACTGAAGTGTACAGAGAAGCTATCGCATCCGTAAACAAAATTGACTGTACCGCAAGTGTGCGCCTTTGATTTTCTCTTACTAACAAACATCACGCCGCACCGAGAGAGTGATATAGAAGAAGAAAATGGATGCTTGTTTAGCATTGTTAAGCACGCAATTTCGGGGGAGAGTGGGCAAATTTTTGATGTGGACCAAACTCTTTCTGCAGGTGCCGCATGTCGATTCCGAACGTTAGCCAGCTCAATTTTCAAATTTTAAATGTTGTACCAAGCCAATTTTGTGGGTTTCCTAGGTCAGTTGCGGACGTGCTTCAACTCAATTTACAAATTTTTGTGGGTTGGCGACCCAAATTATGGGGGAGTGCCAATCTCATTTTTGGAGGTACGCCAATTCCATTTTAATACTATGTCGGGCCTGTGTTCTACCCGAGGACATCCAAATTTACCAGCATTCGAAGACGGACATTCGAAGACGAAAGTTCGAGTTTCCTACCCATACATGGGACATGCCTGATGTGACATACCATGTGCTGACAATTTTATCCTGCGCGGCCATCCACAAAATTTTTGTTTGCTTCCTCCATTGCCATGCATATTCACTCCCTTGCTGAGTTTGGCTGAGGCTTATATTCTTCTCATGAGACATCGTCGAAATCGCTGTGGTTAAGCTACAAGTGCTTTCGAACTAAAAATCGTCTGCATCAAGGGCCATGAAAAAAGCCCTTCGTCGCCTCCAAGACGGGAGTTATTTTCAAAATCCGCCTGTCAAATGGCCGCTGGTATATAAGCCAGTAAGGCCGTTGAATAAATTAGTTTTTCAAAAAGCTTAAAATCTCCGTTTCCACAGGAAACTGTGGAAATGGCGTACTGTGTGAACACGATAGTGTTGCGTCTGGTCGTGCAACACGATAAAAAGCAACAAGCAATGGTGCGAATGCGAGATTCATGAGAAACATGCATACAGAAGAATCGAGAAGATTGCATCAGTAGCCCCTTTTTTTATTGCACTCCACCAGAAGAAACTTCGACAGCTGCGGTGGAATAGCGGTTAGGGCATCCCTCTCGTATGCTGGAGGGACGGGGTTCAATCCCCAGTGCGCCAGGGTACTCAGCGCTGATTCATTGTAACCAAGCGTAAACGTGACTTAAGCGCTGCTCATCTAGAATGAAATGCGCTCCAAATGGGTTTTTGACCTCATAATGTTTTGATGAATACATATCTGGAGCCATGGCGCTTTTCCGGTTTTGCTGAAATGTTCTCTTGCGCAAAAAAAATCAGCTTGAAGAAAGAACGAAGTTTGCTATTTTGGTGACCGCATTCATCGCGTCTGATTTTAACGAATTCCGAGGCAGGTGTTTTACGTTCTCTTGGACACGTATTTTAAGGCGTTAAAACGTCATTCACGTTGTCATAATATTTTTGTTGCATCAATTCCTGCTTTATGGATTTGTTTGTGCGAACCTGTAACGCTGTCTGTGTATTAACCCACAGCGCAAATAGGCATTACAGTGATGGAGGCCGTTCGAGAGGATGTCAGGGGCATTGTCAGCCACAAATTTAAAACATCGCATCAAGAAGAAATAGTGAAGCAAAACATAAAAGTAACGAAAATAAAAGCGCTGTGCATTATAAAAGTGAAATGTAGCTATCATAAAATAAAAATTTAGAACCATTATGCGCAATCATTGGAGTGTTTTATTGCAATTTGTTCCATTCGCGAATTGTTAATCAAAAAAAGGGCAACCAAAGTACATAAGTGTTGCAGGGGAACTCTCGCACCTCAATCTGTGGTCTACATGGTCAGAGATAGAGGGATGTGAGGCAAATTTTTCTCTCTTCAATCCCGAAGCTGCAATGATACATCGGATGGACCAACCGCAATCCCAGCTTGCGTTTCCAGACGCTCTCTTTTCCAAATGGTCCCAATGCCATCTTTCTTTGATGCTCTTCGCAAGAACGTCTCTTCAGCGAGATCCCGACAAAAACCGAGCACCTAAATGCTGAACCCTTTCCAATTTTTCTCCTTTTCCAAGCGTTAGAGGGCCCCTCACTGTGCACGCACAATCATCAGTTGACGTAAACTTGGTCATACACAACATTCTTTAGTAGTTAAGAGAGCCACTTCTTTGCATGTGGACGCAGGGAGGCAAAACCTTCCCTGCTCTAGGTTCAGCATTATGCACCTCGGTCTGCCCCCTCAGATATTATGTAAAATAAACGCCTCAATATTTGTATTCTCAAGACTTGACTTCAAATTATGCTACTTGAATTATAGCTATTCACGTGTCGGTTCTTCTTGGGAAGTGCCATGTAGATGGTTTTATTTAAGTATAAATAATATGCCACTTTTAACACAAATCGCCAATTCTGTCTCTCTTGTTGGAGAACGTGTGCATCACTCGTGTTTTTTTACTTCCTTGTAGAGTGCACAATCATCGTCGAATGAACGCACTCGAGATTAGATGTCATGATACCATCAGTTATATACGTGTATACTAGGAATACTAATACACCGAACACCGATCCTTGAAGTACGCCAGACGTAACACGTACCATTTTGTGTGACATTAAATCAAATTTGACAGATAGCACCTGTGTGTGTGTGTGTCAAGCCCTTGCTTTTAGCGCAGCTGCCTTCAATTGGCGTGAAGTCATTGGCGCACTGACCAGGAATTCTTGACTCTCTTGCTAGCAACATACCCTCGAAGCAGCCTTCCCTCTTCGTCAGGCGTATGTGGCGATCCTGTTCGACACAGCCGCCGTCGCTCCCGCGTCATGCCAGGATTTCATGCTTTGCTTTCAATATCTTGTATCTGCGCGCGCTAGTGTTACTAGGAAGAGTCATTCTATTCGACTGCCGCCGCGGTGGCTGAGTGGTTATGGGGCTCGGCTGCTGACCCGAACGACCCGCGTTCTGTCCCGGCCGTGGGGGTAGAATTTCGATGGAGGCAGAATTCTGGAGGCCCGTGTACTGTGCGATGTCAGTGCACGTTAAGGAACCCCAGGTGGTCGAAGTTCCCGGAGCCCTTCACTACGGCGTCTCTCATATCCTGAGTCACTTTGGGACGTTAAACGACCATAAACCAGTCATTCTAGTAGAAAGTTTTTTATTCTCATCTTCTTCTGATTTTTTTCTTTCCTACTTCTTATATTTTCGTGCTCAGTGTGCCATGTTTACCATTACACGCCTGTCTCCCTGCCATGCGAGAAAAGTAAAAGCAACAAACAAAAACGTTGTTAAAATCTAACGCTCTGAGCGGGGGCGCATTTTGCGCATTTTTCGTGAGTGTTTATTGCCATTGTTGTTTTTCTATTGTGACGTTTATTGCGGACTAATTTACCACTAAAAGCACAAACCACTTCAACACATCGATCCGATGAGCTATTTTTACATGCAGAGACGCAATGGCGACAGCGCAAGATGTAGTGAAATAATGTGAGCAACATCCATGGCGGTATGGGGCGTCCGCTGGCATGCCAATTTATTAGGTAAGTGGTGTTTCACTGCGAAAGAAAAGCGCGCAATACACGGCAGCGCACGATATAAACATAGAGTAATTGAAGGCAGGTGTATCACGTACTTCCATTTTAACCTAAATATGCATTGAAGGACTCAAAGACCATGTTAAAACAGAGACAGCAGTTTTAGATAATATTGAGCTTTGGAAAAGCGCGAAAAAAGGACACCTTATACCTCAGAACAGGACATGAGCGGGCAGTTCCCAGAGCTGGCTCTACATGTGAAATATGTCTGGCGACTCCTGCTAGAGAAGCTAACTGTGAGCATGTTTAACGGCGTCAGCATTAGACAGGCCTTTCAAATGGCACAAAAGATATGTAGAGAGGTGGGAATCTGTACAATCGACGCAGCATGGAGAATAGTTATGGCTGAAATCAGCATCAGATATTCTCTCAATATGAGGCATGATAAATTTCCAGATCTCTCGCGCTGATCATTGCTCTGCGGTGCGGGAAAACAAGGCAGTGGGAGCACAGAAGAATACAACGAGCCTCTCCCGTAGACAATGACTCCTAATAATCGGTTTTTCATTGGAACTAATTAACGGCGCGCAGGTCTAGTGGTCTCGAGTCTGCATGGTTCTCGCTTTCTGCGTCTTCACCGAAGCGGTCGAGGAATGCCGGTGCTTGCAAACAGCGTTAAATTCCTTAAAAGCTTCGAATTGCCTTTCTATAACGGAATATTCGCTAGGATTTCTTAAAATATGTCAATGCTCGGCCATGTGGGAGTTCTTCACATACGTATATATTCGGCACAAATTCATAAATATCTTCGGGCGCCGTTCTAATCGGCAGGCTGCGGCAATTGGGTGAAAGCGACTTTTTTTTTCTTGCATTGGCGCGGAGTCTGCTAACAGTCTGCCTAGAACTTTACGTCAATTTTCAGACTTCATTGCAAAAAAAACCGCGTGTCGATGGAATTGCATAACCAGGCCTGGAGTGCGGCCTTATCTCGGTGACCAGAACCGACAACGCACTCTCTCACCAGAACAGGATTTGGCCACCCTGGTGTAGTACTTGGCCACAACCTTCTATGATCAAACCAATTAACCCTCGGCCCTCAGTCCCCAGCGGCTGCAGAGCAACTGACCACGGCGGCGGTCAGACCTGTGACGCAGCGGAGGGTGCTAAGAATCTCTGGCTCCGGACAGGCCGCCATTGGAATCTGAACCTGGCAACGTTTAACGCTAGAACTTTAGCTAGTGAGGCTAGCCTAGCAGTGCTGTTCGAGGAACTAGCGGGAATTAAATGGGATGTGGTAGGGCTTAGCGAAGTTAGGAGGACAGGTGAGGCGTATACAGTACTAAAGGACGGACACATACTGTGCTATCGCGGGTTAGAGGATAGACGAGAGCTAGGTGTGGGTTTCCTCATTAATAAGGATATAGCTGGCAATGTAGAGGAGTTCTACAGTATTAACAAGAGGGTAGCAGCTATAGTAATTAGGCTGAATAGGAGGTACAAGCTGAAAGTGGTGCAGGCCTACGCACCCACATCCAGCCATGATGACCAGGCCGTTGAAAGCTTCTATGAGGACGTAGAATCAGCAATGAATAAAGTAAAATCGCAGTACACTGTACTGATGGGTGACTTCAATGCGAAGGTGGGCAAGAAGCAGGCTGACGACCACGCGGTAGGTGACTATGGGATAGGCTCTAGAAATAGCAGGGGAGAGTTATTAGTCGAATTCGCGGATAGAAATAATTTACGGATCATGAATACCTTCTTCCGCAAACGAGAAAACAGGAAGTGGACCTGGAAGAGCCCCAATGGTGAGATTAAAAATGAAATCGACTTCATACTATGCACTAAACCTGGCATCATTAAGGATGTGGCCGTCCTCGGAAGGGTGCGTTGCAGCGACCATAGAATGGTAAGGTCTAGAATTAGCTTAGACTTGAAGAGGGAACGGAAGAAGCTAGCGAAGAAGAAGACCATTAACGAGTTAGCCGTAAGAGGGAAAGCACAGGAGTTTAGGATAGCGCTGCAAAACAGATACTCGGCTTTAACTGAGGAAGATGATCTTGATGTTCATTCAATGCACGATAACCTGACATCAATAATTACGGAGTGCGCAGTAGAAGTAGGCGGTAGGACAGTTCGAAAAGATACCGGGAAGCTATCTCAGGTGACGAAAGATCTGATTAAGAAGCGCCAAAACATGAAGGCATCTAACACTACCGATAGAATAGAACTAACGGAGCTATCAAAGTTAATAAATAAGCGCAAGGTAGCCGACATAAGGAAGTTTAATATGGAGAGAATCGAGCATGCTATAAAGATCGGAGGTAGCCTAAAACAGTGAAGAGGAAACTAGGCATAGGTAAAAACCAGATGTATGCATTAAGAGACAAGCAGGGCAATGTCATTAGCAATATGGATAAGATAGTTAACGTAGCCGAAGAGTTCTACACAGACCTGTACAGTAGCCAATGTAATCAGAGCGCTAATGAGAAAGACAGCAGTGCACAGCAATACGTCATCCCGCCAGTTACGAAAGATGAAGTAAAGAAAGCCTTAGAAGCAATGAAAAGGGGAAAAGCAGCTGGGGAGGATCAGGTAACAGCAGACCTGTTGAAGGATGGAGGGGACATCGTGCTAGAGAAACTAGCCACCCTGTATACGCAATGCCTTATGACCTCGACTGTACCAGAAGCTTGGAAGAATGCAAACATTATCTTAATTCATAAGAAGGGAGACGCCAAGGACTTGAAAAATTACAGGCCGATCAGCTTACTATCCGTTGCCTACAAAGTATTTACTAAGGTGATCGCTAATAGAGTCAGGGCAACGTTAGACTTTAATCAACCAAATGATCAGGCAGGCTTTCGTAAAGGATATTCTACAATAGATCATATTCACACTATCAATCAGGTGATAGAGAAATGCGCAGAATATAACCAACCTCTATATATAGCTTTCATTGATTACGAGAAAGCATTCGACTCAGTGGAAACCTCAGCAGTCATACAGGCATTGCGTAATCAGGGGGTAGAAGAGCCTTATGTCAAAATACTGGAAGATATATATAGCAACTGCACAGCTACTATAGTCCTCCATAAAGTCAGCAATAAAATTCCAATAAGGAAGGGCGTCAGGCAAGGAGACACGATCTCGCCAATGCTGTTCACCGCATGTTTGCAGGAGGTATTTCGAGGCCTGAATTGGGAAGAGTTGGGAATAAGAATGAATGGAGAATACCTAAATAATCTGAGATTTGCTGATGAAATTGCCTTGCTGAGTCACTCAGGAGGTGAACTGCAAATCATGATCAACGAGTTAGACAGGCAGAGCAGATCGATGGGTCTAAAAATTAACATGCAGAAAACCAAGGTAATGTTCAACAGCCTAGCAAGGGAACAACAGTTCACAATTGGCAGCGAGAGCCTAGAAATGGTGCCGGAATACGTCTACTTAGGGCAGGTAGTGACAGCTGATCCGGATCATGAGAGGGAGATAACTAGAAGGATAAGAATGGGGTGGAGCGCATATGGCAAATTCTCGCAGATCATGAGTGGCAGTTTACCAATTTCCCTCAAGAGGAAAGTGTACAACAGCATAATCTTACCGGTACCCACCTACGGGGCAGAAACGTGGAGGCTAACGAAAAGAGTTCACCTTAAGTTAAGGAGAACGCAGCGAGCCATGGAAAGAAAAATGATAGGTGTAACGTTAAGAGATCGGAAGCGGGCAGAGTGGGTGAGGGAACAAACACGGGTTAATGACATCCTAGTCGAAATCAAGAGAAAGAAATGGGCTTGGGCAGGGCATGTAATGCGAAGGCAAGATAACCGCTGGTCTTTAAGGGTAACGGAGTGGGTTCCAAGAGAAAGTAAGCGTAGCAGGGGGCGGCAGAAGGTTAGATGGGCGGATGAGATTAAGAAGTTTGCAGGCAAAGGGTGGATGCAGCTGGCAAAGGATAGGGTTAATTGGAGAGACATGGGAGAGGCCTTTGCCCTGCAGTGGGTGTAGTAGGGCTGATGATGATGATGATGATGATGATGATGATGATGATGATGATGATGCAAGTCCAGAAGACTTGAATTGGTGGCGCCTGTTGTGATGCTGGTTGCACGATTTAAGAGCAATTGAGCGTTGTCCTGTGCGACACTGATGAGGTTCGTGGCATTCCTGACACCCATGTTATTCATGATGATTGACCCGACCCGGTAGGGACGCTCACTTGCTCCTCCTGCAAAGTCACTGCACAGAATCTCCTATCGAACAACCTACCGCTGCACAACCTATCGACGGATCGCTATTTCGAGGTTAGTTCGTGTTCTTGTGGAGGTTTTATTCGTGTGCTGAGTCATCGTAACGGCTTTGGCGGAGTCGTGCAATGGGGTCGGCGAAGGAACTTCGTTGTCCCGACGGGAAGCAACTCTTCCCCACAGGTTGCTCACTCCAGCCTTCTTTACAAGGGTGGGGGGGGGGGGGGGTCGCTTGCACTGCCTATTTGTACCTCTGCCGTGACGACGCTAAACTTTGTAGATAACGCAGCCAATGACATCGATGAACGCCGGCGCGAGCGTTCGGGGTGCTCCTCGGGTTTTGTTTGGTGCCTTAGGCAGCAGACCTTCGAGTTGTACGAGCAGTTTTCATCGTTTTCGCGATTAGACCAGTCACCAGGACTAAACGAGCATCTCAGTGCGGGTTTCTTGAAATTTAAAACCAGCGCTGAAGCACCATTTCTTGATAGCATGCGCTCTGGCTTTCTCTATTCATGTGACAAATAGATAGTGGTTTTGTTATCAAGCATACAAGTCTCGTAAATATCGCTTTTCAATGGTCATCAAAATTATTCATTTACCAGAACATCCCACTGAATTTGTCTTCATTATAGGCGTCAACATATTGGTCCGTCTCCGCATGGACATATCGATAAATTAGTGCAAGGATGATTTACACAGAAGGTACTACATGGTGTCTTGTAGACGCGTGCATAACTGTAATGCGTAGGATGAACACCGCTTCATAGTCCTCTCTGCGGTACATTTCATGTTGGGGGACAACTGACCAAGTGGGCAGCGGGTCATTCCTACAAGCCTTATTGTCACATCAACACAAACCTGTCACAAATAAGCGCATCACTGCTATATATCCGTGATGCATGCGGGACTTTGCTCAAATTATGGATCGCACTCTCATGTTTTATTCCGTTTTTACATGAGCTAGTTCCCAACGGCGATTTTCAAGACCTACCAATGCAGTATCGAATCAACCGGAAAAGAGACAAGATTCAGTGACACTATTTGCGTCATACAAATATGCATGCTGCGATTTAGCGCATCGCGCTTATGCAGCGTGACATCATAGGATGGGTAATTTCTTTCTTTTTTTTGAAAATCTTGCCATATATTGCGCATAAATTTGCGCGTGCTTCTCATGAAAGAGCTGTTCTGTTTCTCACAACCAAGAAACAACTTTTTTTACCCTATTTACTACGCGAGTCAACCTACCACTTTGGCGTGAGCTACACACGTTGCTTTCATTGTGATTATCCGCGACTTTTGAGGCGCCGTGTTTGGTAACTTCAAAGTCATTTCTTATTAGTGCGCGGCGAAGAGCGACGCCATTTTTCAATTCGTCGTTTTCCCCTGACGACCTATTCATACATTTCATTCTACAACTATCACTCTCTTCTATAATATGTTTTGGCGCTGCTTCGAAATGTATAGTTTGTTTGGGTTGCATGAATAATTCCGTCACTTTTGCCCGCACCGGTGTCTCTGCCTGTCGTCCCACCACTGGCAATTGCAGAGTGGCAAACTCTGCTATTCGGCGGATATTCGTCTTCAAAAACGGGGCTGCTCCGCTCGAAAACACGGAGAAGACTTCTTATATTGTCCGTGTTTTTAGCGAGGTAATCACGTTCCCTGACAGCATAGCGTTCGCCTTCCGCTCATGGTCGTATTTGCATTGGGCTTTCTCTTTTTCGCGCAGTGAAAGCATCTTGGATTAGGATCACACATGGAGCAGTCATGCACAGCACTATGAGCGGAATAAATGAGGCCCACGACAATTTTATGCCAAACACATGGATTTTTCTGGCTGCGTGACGTAGCTGTACGCAGAGCAAAAACAGGCTTTTCGAATTTTTTGTCAAGAAGGAGCGTGCAAGACTTAACAAAAGCGTTTTTTCACGTAGTTGAATAGGATTTAACATAAGCGTTCCTTCGCGTATTTTATGCGACCAGGCCGACAGGAAGATGGTAAATGCCGGAATCCTCTGAACACTTACAATTACTTTTTGCACTTATCTTTCACTGCATTTAGCATGCATGTTGGTATTGGAAACTTAGTCGCAGGAGTATTTATATTTCGTTCAAGAGGTCGGAATTTTTCCAGTCCACTAATGTTTCAAGATATCTGCCCAAGTTTGCGAATTCGTTAGTGTAATTATGCATGTGAGGTGCCTATTGTCAGTGGAAAACTTTTCTTTGTGTGACGCAGCTGTTACCTATGGAGGTGCGCCCGCAAGCTGCGCAAAGAATAAGGTGAAAATGATTGCGATTCTCGTGACGACATTCTGGTAATAAAATCAAGGAAATGCTTTAACCAACCGCAGTGTCAAAAGAGGGTTCAGTTGAACACCGATTGTCACCACCAGATGGCGAAACGAGAGAAATCAACCCGCCGCGGTGGCTCAGTGGTTAGGGCGCTCGACTACTGATCCGGAGTTCACGGGCTCGAACCCGACCACGGCGGCTGCGTTTTTATGGGGGAAAAACGCTAAGGCGCCCGTGTGCTGTGCGATGTCAGTGCACGTTAAAGAGCCCCAGGTGGTCGAAATTATCCCGGAGCCCTCCACAACGGCACCTATTCTTCCTTTCTTTCACTCCCTCCTTTATCCCTTCCCTTACGGCGCGGTTCAGGTGTCCAACGATATATGAGACAGATACTGCGCCATTTTCTTTCCCCAAAAACCAATTATTATTATTATTATTAGAAAGGAAGACGAAGAAGGCGCGGGGGACATGGTCAGCGCGGCAACGACAGGCGTACGAAAACAAAACAAACAAAATCCCCAAACGAAATACAGAAATGCGCGCCGCTGTAAATGCGTGGCTAAAAAGGCGCCGCTCGTCGCCGCAAATGACATTCGCGGCGACGAACAGGTTAAACCAGGCACCTTTTGGAGGGGGGGGTCACTATTTTCCCGTTAGCCGAGAGTTGGAATGTTAGGGAAGGAATGGACTACGTTGTCGCGAGCACGAGGATAAGAACGCACACGAGGAGTCTGAGTTTCAGTGAATAATGCATCCTGCCCGCGGCTCAGGTTGATTCTTCCTGGGTGCGTCGTCGAACCGACTTCCTCGGGATTATCTGTCTGTAGTGGCTGAGGGCCAGGCTGTGTACAAAGCTTTCAAGTTCTCCATAATCTAAAAAACTTATCCTGCATCTTATCCTACATCCGAGTCTTATCCTAATGCAAATATTATTTTCACTCTAAACAGTAACGCACCGAACATAAACAGAATTCTCAGTAAGCACTTTAAATCCTCCCACAAAGTCAACGGCTATCTAATACATTTACATGCGTACCCCGCGTGATTTACAGACATGCCAACCACATTCAGAACTATCTAGTCAACTCGAAGGAAATCAAGACTCCAGAATATGTATGTGTCCCCTGTGGTAAAGGTCGCTGCAAAATTTGCAAGCACTTCTATACTACGTGTTCCGCGACGAGTACGAGGTCAGGCTTCCGGCATTCAATCAACGGCAACTTTGACTGCGATTCATTAAACATCATTTATCTTTTTGAATGCACTCTGTGTGGCCAGCAATACATTGGACAGACAGACACTGCATTCCGCATTCGATTTAACAATCACCACGCAAGACCAAGTCTCTCTAAAATCTTCCATTAGCCAGGCAGGTAAACTAAGGACACTCAATTCATCAACAAAAAGCAACAATTGTTCAATAGGGCTTCAAAAACACGCGATGACGAACGTGGATCCTATATTATCCACAGGATCAATACTATTTAAGGAGGTCTTAACGAAAAGCCTGGTACACTTTCTTTTATCCATGGTCTTGAAACAAAATATTCCTACACTACCAATTCTTCGGCTAACTTTGATATACTCTTTATAACTCCGAGTATACATCCCGAGCCTTCATACCTCTCCTTACTCACACTATCCTGCCTGCAGTACAGTATTGATAAACTGTGTCCTTCCTTGGCCGATTTTTTTTTCTTGGGAGAACTTGAAAGTTTTGTACACAGCCTGGCCCTCAGCCACTGCAAACATACTCCCGACGAAGTGGGTGCTACGATCCGCCCAGGAGGAATGAACCTGAGCAGCGGGCAGGATGCATTATTCACAGCAACTCAGACCCGACGTGTGCGTTCTTACCCACGTGCTCGTAACAACGTAGCCCATTACTTCCCTAAGATTCTAGCTCTCGGCTCACTGAAAATTAGTTAACCCCCCCTCCTCCCAGAAAAAAGGCACCTGGTTTGGCGTGTTGGTCGCTGCGAGTGTCATTTGCGCAGCGGCGCCTCTTTGGCTACCCATCTACAGCGGCGCCCATCTCTGTATTTTGTTTGTTTTGTTTTCGTAGCCCGTAGTTGCCGCGCTGACCAAGTTCTCGGCGCTGTCCCTTCCATGTTGCCCGCGCTGTCCTCTCCCTTTCTCTCGTTTCTCCATCTCTTTTTTTGACCGTCCTTCCTTGCCAGTATTTTTTCTTTTTTTCTGCCTACTTTTTCATTCTTCCTCCCCCAATCTTGCCCCTGTCGCTTCCCTCAACCCCATATTTGTTTATTTTTTCAACTGTTGCTGCGGTTTGCGTGTTACATTCCTTTTCTCTCTGCTCTGCGTCTCAAAAACTTAAAACGTCAACCTGACGCGATCCCACTGCTGTCCTGAAGGAGAGCGCCCCGTGCTCGAAATGTCGACAATAAATGTGTCTCTGTAGAAGTGCCTCTGTAGAAGCGCACGACGGCCTGAGAACTAGGTAGCCACATACCTACACCCGACAATAAGAACGAAGCCGTAAACCAACGTCCGACCACATTAGAGCCACACCTCACGGAAAATTTAATTAACCTATAATTCTCACAACTTACCCCTATAAACAGTCACTTTTGTCGCGCAGTCCTGGAATTCTGTGCATGTAATGGAAGTAGAACGAATAACATTTATTCAAGGATCTGGAAAACTTTTCACGACCTCTCACGGAGATACTTTTGTGACAAACCAAACACAAATAATGCTCTGTACCCCCAACCTCAGGTACAGTGGACACCCAAAACTAAAAACTAGGAATAAACATCTACACCTATATATAAAAGCGGTACAAAAGGACATTCTTCAGGCCTTCGCAACACGAAACTGTGGCCCGCCTAACCTCACAATAAAAGAACGTAACGCATTAGGCTCACTTAGTAAACGATCTGACATTGTCATTAAGCCCACCGACATAGGCGGAGATAGTTACTTTAGACAAAGATGACTACGTTCAGGAGGGCAACCGCCAGCTCAACAACCCAAAATTCTCTATGAAATTCAAATCAGACCACACCACTTAGCACAAGAACATCATAGCAAAAACTAAAATGAATTAACCGACTAAGGGGAATCACCACCACGGGGCGCTTTTACATGCTGCCGAAAATACAGAAAGAATCATCAAGGCCGACCTATTGTTTCAGGTATTGGCGCGCTCAAAGAACCGATTTCAGATTATATCGATTTTCTCGTCAAACATATACCTCCGAAACACCCATCTTACAAGTGCAACACTGACCATTTCCTGAAAGAATTATCCAATATCTCCTTCCCTCTAGGCGCTTTTCTACTTACTCTAGACGTGGTATAATTTTACGCTAACAACCTACAAGACGACAGAATTTAGGCCATGGTCGGAGCTTATAAATACAAAATTCCAGACTCCCCTAGTGCAAGTGCCATCGAGACACTTGCCAATTTGGTTCTTCGACTTAACACTTTTGAATTCGACAACTCGTATTACCTTCAAACGAGTGGTACAGCTATGGGCACAAAAATGGCGCCAAATTGCGCCAACATATTTATTAGCAAAACTGAATCAGACTTTTCTCCTCATATCCAACCAAACCAGGCTTTTATAAACGCTTTCTGGACGACATATTCATAACAGAAACCGAGGACGAACTCATCCAGTTTATCACCTCATTCAACAACATACATCCAAATATTTCTTTCACACACACTTACTCAGCCAATAAAATTAACTTCCTGGGTGTTTTCGTCCAAGTTTAAGCAAGCACGTTAATCATTAGGGTCTAGAAAATGCCAACAGACAGACAACAGAATCTTTATTTCAGCAGTTTCCACCCACGCCACTCCAAACCTTCAATACCATACTCACAGACCATCAGATTCAAAAGAATTTGCTCAAGAGTGGAATATTTTCACGAAAACGCTAATCGCATGCGGGTTATTCTCAAGAAACAACAATACCCGGCCTTTATAATTAACGATGCCACAAAAATGGCGGAAGCAACTACTCATAATCATGTGTCTGAGGAATCCTAACCAACATCACAGCGCTGTAATATGACACTATTCTTCAAGAACAACCTCCCAAACATTAAAAAAAATCCTCAAAAAGAACACTTCCATATCACACAACAGAGTGACCGGCTTTTCAAAATTTTCTCAACTTTCCCCCAGGTAACATAAAGAAGTACTTGCAACTGGGCTTGTTGGTGCATATTCGTGATAGACACGAGAGCGCAAAATGGCAACACCGAAGAGTAAGGGAACAGGACGAGCGCTGTCATCTTCAACACAATTTATTGAAGGAAGAGCGTTTATACAGCCTCTGCCCTTATCCATGCTCTTAATCTCAGATGAGAAACAATCATCTCTCACAGATGTGCATCCAGAAACAGCACTTCACTGTGGCGAAGCACTCGTCCTGTTCCCTCATACGTATTTACACGGGCGACCTTAACCACGGTTATGGTAACTATGGCCCCGTAACTATAATTAGCCGCGCTCACACGGCAGACGAAACTGTAGTTACGCCACCTAACCACAGTTACCCAAACCGAACTTCCCGACCTCCGTTTGCTACCTTAACCGACAAGATGGCGGCGCCCTTGGCAGCAGCAACATCGAGTGACTCGTCCTCCCAGAGTTGTGTCATCTGGCCTGATTCAACAACCGCGGCCCTGATACGTATCTGGGAGGACCAGCTACCTGTGCTGCGCTGTAACACGCGCAACGCTCGGATAGATGCTGGAATTGTAGTGGAACTGAACGCCAGGCTTCCGCCGGGATAATGTCCATACTCCAGCAAACAAGTGAAGCTGAAAATGGAAAACCTCAACAAGAAATACCGGTAAGTGCGACCGCTACCGAACGATCCACGTGCCATCGGGTTCTTTGCGCTGTTTTAACAGTGCAGCTGAACTGCTTACGTCAGCCTCGCATGTGCAACAGTAGCATGTGTTGTCGCGGGAGCAAGGTGTCGATTCTCTTCGCTGTCGTTCCACAGTTCTGGAGTGCCGAAGACGATATTGAGAATGCATTGTTAAGGTAGTAAGGACTCGAGAGAGAGAGAGAGAGAGAGAGAGACTCTAATGAAGAAAGAGAGAATTTAGCCGGCGTTTCAATATCGCTGGCATGCTACTCTGCGTAGGGAGGGGAATTTGGGAGATAAAGACTGAAGGAGAGCAGCGTGGAAAAAAAACACGAAGATAAAATGCAGCCATGAAATGGGTACTAAGGATGCAGTGGCGAGTATTGATGTAACCTATGGAATTATGGAGTGCATAGTCCGACGAATGGGCTGACAAAGTTCACTGCAAGAAGGATGCATGAAGGTAACCTGCAAGTGAATTTAGAGCTTATCGAGATGTCCAATGTCTTTTAAATATGTAAAAAGAAAGTTCATTGCAAGTCTCTGTTGCCTGAAGCAGGCTAAGGGGCCTAAAACTTTGTCCATTGTTAGGGGCACTGGGCAGAGCTTCTGCATGCAATGATCATAGTACGCACGCTTGTTAGCATACGCAGGGCACTCAAGCAGGATATGTTCCACAGTTTCTATCGAAGCACAGTTGTCACGTGACCCAAGGCAGGAGCAGCATACACAGCGGTTAGAATATTCGCTCGTGCACGTGTGCACGGCGCTGCATGCAAACTTCGTCTTCCTCGTTACACACGTGTTGTTCGTCGTTTTTATTTGCAAAGTGCGAGCTGCAGCGCTGACAGCACTGCTGTACGCATTCCTATTTCTGGCCACCTGCAAGAGCAACAATGTAGTTAGTTGAATTTCTAGATTTATTTGATATTTCTTTACCAGGCTTTACTGTGTACAAGCAGCATTTATGAAGTAGTGTACATAGTGCAGCCTGGGAAAGATATACGAAAGAAATAAATCTAGAAATTCGCTACGTAAGTTATTGCTAGAATGAGAATAGTTGAACGATAAAGCACAGTCGTGGCTTCAATTGCAAAGGTGCAACTAGCAGGATTTAGTTTAGCCACATTGCAAATGTAAATTGCATTCATTACTTTGACCAGTACTTGTGCATATGCATTAGACACTTATCTATGAAATTTTAGTCATGCATTGAGGATGTGTACAGTGAAGCTTAATGCAATTAGAGAAATGCGGTGATCGCAACCTTCAAATGTTGTTTAGCAACGCATTTAATAGCTCACATCATGTTTATTTGTCCAGGCAGCTGAGACGGACTGGCACTTCAACAGGGCCGCCTGGTGTCCCATGGATCTTCTACTGACAGCTCCACAGTTTCCTTGGCTGCCTTCCCACCAAAGATGATGGGCGAGTCGAGGAAAATTTAGAGGTAATTTGTGATTTACAACATTGCGTGTTATCTATCGTTCAGAACACTTCAGAATTCTATTGCTGCTCATTTCTCAGTCCGGAAAATATACTCATTATAAAAGGCTGGCCAACAATAGTGTGACGTTCCTTGTGTGTGCTACGAGGGTCCGCGTTCGACGGCGCGGCGTAGACGGAGCCCCCAGTGGCGGCGAAAGCACTCAAGGGAAAACAATTCAGCTGGAAGAGAGGAGATCGGCGACAGCCGGTCTCGTTTTGGAAGCAGCCAGCACACATGTTTCTACTGTATATGGCTGCAAGCAACTTGAGTGGGATTGCTTTCGGGCCTGCCGCCATGGACCGCACGGAGAAGACCCCGGTGACAGCTGCGTCCAATTACCGAGCCATACTCGTTAAGAGGGAACGACCAAAACGAAGGGGTTTAAGCACAACCGGACCCCCTTTCCACAGTGTCGGCACGTGTCGAACGCCACCGCCGCCGCCGCGGGGAGACGGGCGTTATCTTCCCCAATTGCCGTGACCGTGCCGGGGACAAAGGGGCCTCGTTTCGGTGGGCCTGGCCCCGTGACAAGACGGCGGGCATCATCACACACCCTCCCGAGCACATCCCAGGGCAAGGGACCACTTTCCCATCCTTTTAGTGACCTCGCGTTCCGGCCTTGAGTGGCGAGTGTCATTTGATGGAGAACGGAAGTCGGTGACCCGCAGGGAACCTTCAGCGGGCCAGAGACCGTCTACCACAGCCGACGCTACCTCAACGACAACCTTCTTTCCCTCGGACTCAACACGTGACGGGGGCGAGACCATAAGTGCAGTGGTGTGTTTATGCGCCCAAGTGAAAGCCCTAGGCCCCTCCCACACCAACGTGGACATCCTCACGCTAGAGAATGTGGGGATAAGAGGATATAAAAATCGACAAGGAGTACGGAAGAAAAAAACGTTCAGGACGACATCGTTCGCCAAGGGGGCCTTCAGCGCCGAAGCCCGACGGCGTGCAGCTTCTGCCAGCAATCGTTCGAGCTCAACTCCGGAGCACCTCCATCGTCCCCATGAAGTCGTCGGCACGTAAGCTCGGACACCCCAGCCTCTGCTGTATAATTATTGAATATATCTGTTTGTTTAAACTGAGCCATACGGTGTCTCTTTGCCTCTCCGTCCCGTGTGGACCTGCGCATTATGGGGGGGGGGGGGGGTCGTCACAATAGAGATTAAAGAACAGACTCAAGCAGTTGTGTAAACCACTCCCACAAACATGGGCACTGGCCTCCACTTCAACATTTTCGCCTTGAGCTGTTGTTATTTATCATGAAGCGTGAACCAACTAGCCAAGCAAATTGCACTGCTCGTCCATAAATCCTTGTTTTTGATTCTAGCAATTCTACATATTGGTAGTTAGCTGGTTGTCTCCTGATGTACTTAATGTTATGGTGCCAGAGTAAACACCGCTTTGTTGTACAGGGAGTTCAATGAGCGTTGCTAGTTTAGGTTACCTCCGTTTTCTTCAGGTGGGAATCATATGTTAAAAGGCACACACTGCGATTGGATACGACTTAAGTCTCTAGTAAGATGAAATTGTGGTACGCGCCAGAATTTTGGTGCCTTTATCTGCGTGATATATTAATATTGCGACTGCTGTATGACAATTCATCTTTCACACCGGTGCACATGCAGCCTCACTTCCATCCCTATTTTTTCTAGATACCCATCGTCATCCATAGGTTCCTTTAGCAACTGGGCTTGAATAGAATGGAGTAATACAGCAACCTGTGAATCATAAGATGTTATTGTGAACTGTTGTTTCTCTACAGGGGCACTGAAGGGAAGTAGCAAAGTAGATAATAAATTTCTATGTGATATCGGTAATGTCAAAGTAATTCAATAAAACATAGTGGCGGGCTAGTTGGTGATTCATACTTGGAATAAACAAGAGCGTAAAAAAGGACAACCACAGATGAGAAGCGTTCTTTGTGTCATGTCCTCTTCTATGGTCTTTTTTGTGCTGTCTTCGTTCGAAGTATATAAGTAATATCTGTATTGTATTGCGTTTTTGTCTATAAGCTCTTTGTGTATGCTTTCTGTATTTATTGCCGTTTCACATAAAATGCACTCAATTGCAGGTTCAGTGCTGTCTATTGCTTCTTTCTGTATCATCCCATTTTTCATGCTGTTTTTAAGCCTTGAATGATAAACCAGCGAACCCACCAGTCCTTCCTTTGGAATCATGTTGACGTTGACGAGGGCTTATCATTGGACAGACTCGGGGGGGAAGGGGGTATGTCGAGAAAGCTACTCCCACAACCATAGGCATTAATGGCAATGGGGAGCGGAAATGGCACTTGCGTCTTCAAATGGCTGCGCCTTCAACCTCCCATGTACTTTTGTTCAACTCAACCTCATCAGCGGGGTTTACCCTTGGTCAACCATGCTCCACATGCTTGCAAGTGTTTAACATATTGCTTGTTATTAACTTTGATCAGCATGGTATAGTGTCTTGTTCACCTGTTCATTCATTTATTTATTTGTACATACTGCGAGCCACAACTTTGGCCCAAGCAGGAGGGGCACACAATTATAAAAGCCATAAAACCATTAGCCGCCACAGCCACAAGTTAATTAAAGGACATAAAATCCAACATTCATCACAACACCAACACTAAGAGCAATACAAAAATCCTCCAACTTCTTCTAAATATTTCGAGTCACATAAACCTAAAGGAAGGCGATTGCACTCCGCAACCGTATTCAGAAAAAAAACTGAACTGAACCCATCGGTTCATGGCAATTTGGGGCTAGGGAATGCTGATGTACATGTCGGTATCTTCATATATTTATTTAGTTATGTTCAGGAAAACAAAAATTTGAACCGCTGCCTTCTTTCCAGTTTGGCCATCATAAGTTTGTCTTTTTGTAATATATTGTGGAAGCGGATGATTTCATTACATTAGGACACATCTAACCTCTTTTTGAGATGATAACATGCTGTATTGTATGTTTCATCATGTGCAGCTGCCAGGAGTCAATGAGGGACCAGATGGCTCAAAATTGCTCCTGTCATGGGACGACAGCCTGCCTGAAGGAAGTGGCAAAGTCCACCTCTCACAAATTGCGGCCAGCTCCCCCATTTGCAGTCCCAGTGCTTCAGTACCTCTACTGCTAAGAACAGGCAACAGCTGCGGCGACACAAGCAGAGCCTGTGCTGGCGCAAGCAGCAGTGCCGCTGCAGGGGCAAACAGCAGTGCCGGTGCTGGCAAAAGGGCCAGAAGAAGGGAACTCCAAAAGAGCCGCCACAAGCGACAAGGATCTGTTACAGACCAGCAAGTTGCCCTCCATAAAAGAGAAAGCGAGGCAGCGGCAAAGGCTGATCGCAAGGCACACAAAATGTGCAAGAAAATGGTGCGCCTCCAGCAGGAAGCGAATGCTATAAGTGCAAGTATGGCGCAACTGCTTGCGAAATGTTTAGACAACGAAAATAATGACTCGCCCAATAAAGAGTGATCAAAAGAAGAGCTGGAAGTTATTTGATTTTTCATGATATTGCAGCATGTGATGAGATAAACTCAGATCTTTTACTGCTGAAAGTTTTGTATTGTGTTTTAAACAGTGAATTCGGTTCTGTGGCCTGGCTACCATAGTAGCTTGCAGCATTACTTATTAACAGAGCACATGCATACGCTACAGGGGTACACAGGTGGAAGTGCAATAATCAAACAAGTCTGTTGCAAGTACATTGTTGCTGATCTCACAGTAACACTCCACCTGCTTTTCCACTGAGAACCACTGGCTGTTGCATGTTCACCAGGAACTGTTTGCTACAAGGCTGATATTTTTCTTGCAACATAACTGATTTATTGAGGGGCAAGCGATGATGGAACACTGAGGAATTTCGACAACAGCAAAATAGTAATGACATAAAATTGTTCACAGAAAGCGTACTTTCGTTTGAGGAGTTGGGATGGGAATTTAATGAAATTTGTCACACTGTAAGTTTATCAAAGCTCTCACCATTAGGTCACATTTCCATCAAATTTTTGTGTTTGCTTTGTGTGCGGATGATGTGTACAAAAATATGAAGCTTCCCCCTGTGACCGACATGATTTCGTTACCTTCATGAGCAAAAGGAAAAAAATTCTCGCAACTATTGCTTAATCTTCGCCTAGATATCAAATGTTTACTTTAATATGATTGTAAGCACCAACAGCTTTTTCGGTCAGAGGCATCCGCTTTCACTGGGCTAGCATTAGGTGCATGCAACACCCTAAGGAAAAAATATCGCGATACCCAGCGGGCCCTTATTGGAGAGATCTATATAGTGAATGCATTTCATTCACTATACTACTTTAAGAATAAAGTTGAATGGCGCAAAGGAACAAACACAGGAAGACAGAGACAGAAAAAGCGCAACTGCTGTGCCTTCCTGTGTTTGTTCCTTCTGTGCCATTCAGCTTTATGATGAACCAACTAGACCAAGAGCAAGTACTTTTGCTTTCAGAAGTAGGAGTGCAAGAATAAAAACTTGTATTGCTTGACAAGGTACCAACAAGTTGCTGATTGGCAATGTGGCAATACGATGGCCAGTGATACACGAAAGTTATAAGCAAACAGCAAATGATAGAATAGCAGGCAATACGCAGACCATGTGACACAAACACAACAATGAAAAAGGTCGTATAACGGCAATGAATGAGCACCATAAACAGCAGTGCTCAGCAAGAAATAATCATAAAAATGGAAGGCTGATGCCTGCGAGCAAAACTGTTTGAAGAGATTTCTTTGCAGGAAGTAGCGAAATCTTCATTATTAGTTCATTATAGATGGTCGCCTGTAGGTGAAGGTTTGCTTGTCATAAGGAGTACTAGTAGTTGGTACAAACAAATTCGCTGTGTTGCTCAGCAAGAACCAATAAAAAACATTAGCTATATAATGCAAGACTATTTTCTGGAAGCCTGGCCACGACTGCGGCTTTTCGATGGAGGTGTAAAGCAAGAAACTCGTGTACTGTGCAATGTAAGTGCATGTTAATGAACCCCAGGTGGCCAAACATTCTGCAGCCCTTCACTACGGCTTCACTCATAGCCTGAGCCGCTTTCGAAAGTTAAACCACGTAAACCAAACCTATTTTATGAAGCACATCGAGGTTACGAAGATTACACTAGTTCTAACTCTTGTAACCTTAACCCCAGTAGGGAGTATGCATCATATGCATGCAATCGTAGCCATTTAAGATGAGCCGAACCCAGAGTCTGTCCTTCAATAATGTGTGTGTAGCTCTGTTCAAGGCTGTTCCCTCTTGGTAGAGGTGTCCTTCCTATCTGCTCTTGAGTTTCCCACAGACTGGGTTGGACAGACCCATCACGAGGGAAGAAGTAGTAGATACGATCAGATCGGCAACAAAAAACACGGCAGCAGGAGCGGACAAGATCCGGAACTCCCTGATGCGAAATCTCTGCGACGATGCAATCAACCAACTAACCAAATACCTCAACACACTCTGGCAAGAAGGAAGAGTTCCGGCGGAAGGGAAACATGCCGTCGTCGTAATGATTCCGAAGCCAGGCAAGAAGCTACAAATAGAGAACCTCAGGCCGATATCCCTCACGTCGTGCCTGGGAAAACTCTACGAGAAAGTAATCACCAGAGGAATTCAATCTTATCTGGAGAAAGAGCAACTGTACCCGGACAGTATGTTTGGATTCAGGGCCAACCTCTCTACACAAGACGTGCTACTCCAACTCAAGAAGGAAGTGCTCGAGACGATGCCAAAAGCGGGCGAAAACGTGGTCATGGCCCTCGACATAAAAGGGGCATTTGATAACGTGAGCCACGCGGCCATCGTGGAGGGCATAAACAATACCAACTGCGGGAAGAGAGCCCCCGACTACATCAGGGACTTCGTAAGCAACACAACAGCAACAGTGGGCCTGGGCGAGCTGAGAAGCGACGTCTTTCACACCCCCTGCAAAGGCACACCCCAAGGATCCGTCATATCGCCCGTCCTCTTCAACGTGGCAATGATCGGCTTAGCAAACAGACTAAAGAATATCCAAGGTATCCAGCACGCTATGTACGCCAACGTCACAATCTGGACCACTCAGGGATCACTCGGTGAAAAGCAAGAGAGGCTGCAAGAGGCTGCCACCTGCGTGGAAAACTACACCAAAGAACGGGGCCTACGATTCTCGACGGAAAAATCGGAACTCCTCAGAATTGGCAAACATCCCACCCAGGCAACACTAGAAGTCACCCTCGAGGGACAACACATCCCCGAGAAGAACATGATTAGAATTTTGGGAATGTGGCTGCAAAGCAGCCGCACGTGCAGCCACACCATCAGCCTGCTAAGCAAAGCAGCGGAACAGGTGGGCCGCATGATCAACCGAGTCTCCCAGAAAAGACACGGAATGAGAGAGGAAGACACCCTCAAACTCGTCAACAGCCTCATCGTCAGCCGAGTCACGTACTCCCTGCCGTACCATGCAACCACCAAGACGGAAAGAGAGCAAGCCGACACCATCCTGAGAAAGCCTGAGGAACCGCTGGAAGAGGAACAAACACAACAAAAATCTTAAAAAGGGAATTGCACAGCTGCAGCGACTAATTGAAAAATATACTCTAGAGCTTCAACACAAACAATGGGAGAAAATTTGCGACCGCATGAATGGCAAGCTCGAGTGCCGGAAAACTTGGCATCTGCTAAGGCACCTTCTTGACCCCACAGAGGCTAAATCAACTAAACGAGGTCAACTTATGAGATTAGTGCATCAGTACCAAGGCACCCCAGAGGAGTTCTTAACGGAACTACGAGATCGATACTTAAACACAACCCCAGATGGACCGCTGCCAAACTATCAGGGAACACCCAACGAGGAGTTGGACGCTGCGATTACGGAGTCGGAAGTGTGGCTTGCCATGGGGAAACTACGCACCACGTCTGCAGCCGGACCTGACGGTGTTACTAACAAAGCACTTAGAAACTTGGACGCAGGGTCAGTGAAAGCACTCACTGATTTCATGAACAAATACTGGACAGACGAAAACATTCCGCAAGAATGGAAACATGCAAAGATTACGTTCATTCCAAAGCCAGGCAAGAAATTGTGTATAGAGAATCTACGCCCAATCTCTTTAACATCCTGCTTAGGAAAGTTAATGGAACATATAATTCTCAATCGGCTACAAGCATACGCTGAGGACAATAACTTACTCCCTAACTCCATGCTAGGTTTTAGGGCTAATCTTTCTACCCAAGTTGTTATGCTGCAACTCAAGGCAGACATCATAGGCATTGAACGCAGCAGAGGAACTGAAGCCATATTAGGCTTGGATTTGAACAAGGAGTTTGATAATGTCACGCACGATGCTATCTTAAGGAATCTCTCGGACATCAACCCAGGGGAAAGAACTTTCCAGTACATCAAGTCATTTCTCAGTAACAGAACGGCAGAGATAGCAGTGGGAGAGATTAAATCAGACTCTATCTCACTTGGAGGTAAACGAATGCCACAGGGCTCGGTCCTGTCACCCTTCCTTTTTAATCTCTCACTAATTAAAATTCCTTCTAAATTAGCAGCCATCCCGGGGCTGCAACACACATTCTACGCAGATGATATCACTTTATGGACCACAACTGGCAGCGATGGTCAGATAGAGGATACCCTGCAACAAGCTGTAGACATTATACATGACCTGGACCTGGCAGGTAAAGCAGGGCTAACCTGCTCGCCCTCCAAGTCCGAATTATTTCTAATCAGATACAAACCAAGGGGCCCTCGAGCAAAAAATTACAAACCTCCGCCTCCACTGAAAATCTGGATGGAAGGGCTCCCTGTAAAGGAAGTTCAAACTATAAGAATCCTAGGACTCTTCCTTCAGTCGAACCGCAAGAACAAGGAAACACTAGAAAAACTCCAGACAACCGTCAATATGACGGTAAGACTAATTAGACGAATTGCAAGCAAAAGAAAGGGAGTGAAGGAGACGGAACTTTGCAAAATAGTACAAGCATATGTAATAAGCAGGCTTGTCTACGCACTCCCATACTTAAAATTAGACAGTAGTGAAAAAGCCAAAGTAGAGTCTATGATTAGAAAAGCATACAAGGTAGCATTAGGGCTACCGAACTGTACCTCCACCGAAAGGTTTCTGGGCTTGGGAGTACACAACACCTTAGACGAGCTTACAGAGGCACACTTAACAATGCAGAGAGGCCGGCTTTCCCGCACAAAAGTAGGAAGAACCATACTTGATCGTTTAGGACTAAGCATACAGTTGCCACCCCAAGATACCAAAACACAGATACCTAAACGCATCGCTAAGGTAATAAGAGTTAAGCCACTAGCTAAGAATATGCATCCTGCTCACCACGAAGGGAGAAGAAAGGCTAGGGCAGAAGCTCTACGCAACACATACAACCAAGATGAACATGCAGTATATGTAGATGCCGTAGAATATCCCCAGAAACAAGCGTTCGCACTAACGGCGGTGGATACGCAAGGTAGACTGATAGTCTCCGGCACTACCATAACGAAATCCTCGGAAACGGCAGAAGAGGCGACAATCGCCCTTGCTATCGTTAACACAGAAGCTACTACCATACTCAGCGACTCTAAATTTTCCATACGCAATTATGCGAGGGGCAGAATTTCTCAGGCAGCAATGAGCATATTGGGTCAAACCAAAGACTTAGACAGAATTATTGAATTGATATGGGTCCCGGCTCACTCGGGGAACCCTGGTAACGAAGCGAACCACATAACAGCTCGAGGATTCGTCAGCCGAGCAGGGGACGCTGTCGTTGCTGAGAGTTTTTCGAAGGACGGCCTATCATCTTTTCACGATATTACTAATCATTTTAAACTTGAAAGGAGGATATTCCCTCCTCCAGACAAAGTCTTTAATAAGGAGCAGGAGACCACTTGGAGGCGACTCCAGACGCGATCCTTCATGACGCCTTACCTGTTGTCAAAATTCTACCCCGGTGAATACGACCCTGCATGTACATTATGTGGTGATTTAGCCACTTATGATCCCCTATTGTGGAATTGTAAAGAGGAGCCGCCCCCGAAATCTCTAATACATGTTCCTACTCTCGAGCAGTGGGAGGCCGCGTTGATCAGCTCAGACTTGGGAGTTCAAACCCGGGTCATTGAATGGGCTACCCAGGTCGCTGTCAACCGTGGACTGATAGCCACCTAGCACGGATCGTCTGCATTCTGTCTTTTCTGACGAATTAAATGTTTTCCAATCCAATCCAATCCTCAGAAAGGCTTACAAGACAGCCTTCCACCTACCCAGAAACACGTCCAACGCGAAACTCCTGCAGTTGGGCGTAAGCAAAACCTTTAGCGAACTCGCGGAAGCGCTGCTGGGTGCACAAACCATCAGACTCGGAGGCACCCCCGCAGGACGGGCGCTCCTGAAAAGGCTGGGTCGGGACACGCGCGGACTAGTCGATAGATACGCGGAGGTTCCGGACCACCTCAGAAAATCCTTTAATATAGGGCCTATGCCAAAGAACATGGACCCTAATCTCCACGCAAACCGACGCAAGGCTAGGGCAGAATACGTCGAACGAACGCTAGCCCCAAAAAACAACACTGCCTACACAGACGCTGCCGTCTATCCATGCGGAGCAGAACATGCAGTCGCAATGGTGGTAGTAGACAACGAAGGACACCTAGCGACGAGCGCCACGGCGAAAGTCGGTGGCGCAGCGGAGGCCGAGGAAATTGCCGTCGCGCTGGCGGCAGCACAAGGCTATAGGACCGACCGCCCCCTAAATATTCTAACAGATTCTAAAGAAATGTGCAAAAACTACACGAAGGGCAGAATTAGCAAAACGGCCCTCAGGATACTCAGCGGGGTAGCCCCTGCCGAGTTAAACAAACCCAGACACAATCTGATTTGGATCCCAGGCCACGCGGGGGTAGAGGGAAACGAAAGGGCAGACAGCCTAGCTCGAGGCGAAGCAATCCGAGCAGGACAGTCTAACGCCCCGGAGCTCCATCTGCAAGCCTGCGAGGGGGGATACGCAGAACTTTTAAACTTACACAGGGGGATCAGAATCAAATATCCACCACCACACAAAGCTCTGACAAAGGAGGAGGCCACCATCTGGCGTAGACTACAGACAAACACCTTCTCCAACCTACACATACTCAACAATATGTTCCCATCACAATACAGGGCCACCAGCCCGTGGTGCGGAGCCACACCCACACTTTATCACATTACTTGGGAGTGCGAACGCAACAAAGCATTCCACAAACACGAACACCCGAGGGTGGGGCAATGGGAGAGCCGTCTCACCAGCAGCGAGCTCACGGCCCAACGGGCCTTAGTGAGGCACGCGGGCGATGCAGCACGGCTCAGTGGAGCCCTGGAATAGGGGCCCACCCATGCTGAAGAGAAGACTCCGATCGCCAGCGCCAAGAACAAAGACGACGGAGCTTTCGAATCCGCGAATCTCTTGACTGTATCAAAAAAAGTTTTCACTCACTCACTGTAGCTCAAGGCAAGGTGCTTGGCCGGGGCATTCTGATGGCCACACCTGACGTCTCTTCCCGGTTGCTTGTGCAAACCGGCTGATGCCGCCTTTCATCAGCGCTCTGCACCACACCAAACCAGCTTGAATCACAGTGGTCACTGAACTGCTCACACATTTGTGCAGCACACAAGCAGCACCGATAACATAACTGACATTGTGGATGTCACACTCAAGTCCCTTCAGCACCATTCTAAAGCGTGCCTTGACACGTTCAAAAGCATTTTCGACAACACGTCTGGCACTCGGCATCCGGTAGTTAAAGGTCTGTGAGCGGAACCCAGAGGCACCTGGAAGGAGAACAACTTCCCCAGGTGTGTCTGCAAGGGAAAGCTTGATCCCCAAGAAGCATTGTGCCGACTTCCACACCTGCAATGACTTTTGTTTCTTGTCGGAACAGCTCACTAGCCAGAGTAGCTGACAGTCGAGGCTTCTGAAACACTGCCGCGTCATTGCTCCTACCGGGGCTGCAACATTCGTGAATAGGAACCTGTATGAGCGATCCACGACAGCAAGTAGGATGACACTGTACCACCCCTTATAATTGTATTAGTCAGCAGCTTCTTGCTTTGGGGAGCACACCTCGAAGTGACAGCCATCCACTGCACCGACACCTTGAGAGAAACCAGAGACTGCTGTGAAGTTACACATGTGCGCGTAAAGCTCAGCTGGTGTTCATAAATGCACAAATCCTGGTTCCAACTACTCCGCTGCCACGCCGAAAAATTTGTGAAATATTAAATTAACTAACGCAGTGACTGCTGTGAATTCACACATGTGCTTGTGAAGCTCAGCTGGTGCTGGAAATGCAGAAATCGTGCTTCCAACTGCTCCACAACCATGCTGCAAAATTCGTGAAATATTAAAGTAACTGATGCAGTGCTCACGCCAAACAAGTTTGCAGCAGTCCACTCTTCTGCTGATTTTGCGAGGTGGTACAAGCCGATCGCCACGCGTTTCTCCAGCGGAATCGCATTCCGCATGTTGGTACCTTGAAGAATCATGCTTCCACAAACAGCTACCATGTACTGGAATGTACCGCGGTTGATCCGAAAGTTTTCTCGGAGTCCGCTGTCCGGAAGGTGCGGAAGCGTGGTCTCGTACCACGAGTCTTGGCGCGGGTACGCCGACAGATTTCTCTCACGGACGGACAGGTGCGCCGCCGCCAACAAAAAGCGCTACGGCCGCCCCCAGCGTCGCTTCCTGCACGCTTCCTGCACGCCACCATCTGCACGCGCAGGCGCTGTAGTGCTGACTGATGCGTCCCCACGAACGCAGCCCAAAATTGAGCGTCGCCCTCGTTCGTGACAGGCCTGCTAATGGCCAACATAGACTTGACACACAAGACGTCAGCAGGATCTTAACTACACAAACAAATGAACAGTGCACAGCACTCACTGTGAAAGAAAAGCCACGAAAATGAACAGCGATAGCAGTGAGCAGGCGAGCAGTGATGCGCCGCAGTGAGCAGCCACGGGAAAAAGAGGCTAAAGTAGCCAAAGTGCAGTCGGCTACGAAGTCGACTGTGATCATTGTTTAAAATTTTTTTTAGATTTCGGCTAACGACAGCTACAAGCACAAATAAAAAAGTTTTAGAGCCGGCCTTAACACAAAAAGAACGTTTTTCCTCTTATGTGTTACATTCAACGTAGCCTCGTTTAATAATACGCATCAGTAGGTGACGTTTTAACTTCACTTAGGCGAGTATCACATGATCTGTTTCGTCGCACTAACCGAGATCGCTAAACTGTGTGTAAGCGCGGCGAACTGGAGTTAACTCTAACCGCGGTTAACCGCCTTAAGTGCAGTTAAGCTTAACCACGGTTAGGGCTGCCCGTGTAAAGAGGGTGTTACTCGTCCGCGTTGCCATTTTGCGCTCTCATGTCTTCCACGAACATAAAGAAGACCAAAAAATTTGCAGAACCATGTCATCCATTCAAAAGTCATTTAACCGAGGGCTGTGCGTTGCACACCATGCGGCAATAGAGGTTGCCAGGTTTGGAAACGCATGCAGACCACAGCACAGGCTATAAGCACCCTTTCAAATTTGAAACACTCTATGCGTGAAGATGTAAATTGTAATTCCAGCCACATTGTTTACATGCTTGAGTGTGGTGACTGCCAAATGCAATACATAAGCCAAACAGACAATTCCTTCCGGTTAAGGTTCAATAACCACTGTTCACATGCACAATCGCTCCACAACCTGCCTCTTTCGAAATACCTCCGCGAGAAAGGCCACTAGCTTGGTAAACTTAAAGGAGCAATATTACAGAGTGACTTGAAAAACACTCGTGAGCCCGAACAAGAGAATCATAATTTATTTCCAAATTTAACACTGTGCAAAGTGACATTAACTAAATTTACAGCCCCCTCACATTTACAGCCCCCAAAGCATCACTAAATGCGTCGTCTGAGGTCATACCCTTTTTTGCATTCCACATTTGGGCAGTTACTTCCAGGCTCCGTTTCGCTCATCTTCTGATGTGTTCAGGGCAGATGGCTACTTTTTTTTCTGTCTCTCTCTCTGTGTGTGTGTGTGTGTGCGCGCGTGTGTGCGTGCGTGCGTGCGTGCGTGCGTGCGTGTGTGTGTGTGTGTGTGTGTGTGTGTGTGTGTGTGTGTGTGTGTGTGTGTGTGTGTGTGTGTGTGTGTGTGTGTGTGTGTGTGTGTGTGTGTGTGTGTGTGTGTGTGTGTGTGTGTGTGTGTGTGTGTGTGTGTGTGTGTGTGTGTGTGTGTGTGTGTGTGTGTGTGTGTGTGTGTGTGTGTGTGTGTGTGTGTGTGTGTGTGTGTGTGTGTGTGTGTGTGTGTGTGTGTGTGTGTGTGTGTGTGTGTGTGTGTGTGTGTGTGTGTGTGTGTGTGTGTGTGTGTGTGTGTGTGTGTGTGTGTGTGTGTGTGTGTGTGTGTGTGTGTGTGTGTGTGTGTGTGTGTGTGTGTGTGTGTGTGTGTGTGTGTGTGTGTGTGTGTGTGTGTGTGTGTGTGTGTGTGTGTGTGTGTGTGTGTGTGTGTGTACTGACTCCTATAGTGGCGCCGTATCGCGGCTAAACTGTATTACCTGGCAGTTGGCAAGCATTGAGCCATCTCGGGGGCCTTCTCGCCTTCATCTCTCGAGCTGCCTGCTGCCTTGCGCGTTCCAACAGTGTTTTGCACGTACAAGTAATCGAGCCCTGCGTACGCCAACCGGTTCTCGGTGACATATTCGGTGGAGCCGCTGGGTAACGGTCCATGTACGCTGACCTCGAGAACACACTTGACGTCAGTTCTCAACGCGTCGCTACAACACCAGTCCACAAGGCTAGCCGCCGCCTACGAGGCCTACAACCAGAGTTTGGCTAACTCGCAAGATCAGCAAGGGCCATGACGTCCGCTACGGCTAGCCAGACAAGTCAGCTTTCCGGGAATGCCCCGCCGTTCGTCCTTCACACACCTCCGTCGCCCCCATCATTTCACGGTGAGAGATTTAAGGACATCGAAGACTGGTTGGCCAGCTTTGACCGTGTGGCGGGCTTCAACGAGTGGGAGTTCGAGCGCAAATTTCAGAACGTGTACTTCGCACTACAGGACTCGGCCAAGACGTGGTATGAGAACCACGAAGCTTCCTTCACTAAATGGGAGATCTTTCGCAGGGAGCTCTTAGCCACGTTCAACACCAGCGAACGAAAGGAGAAGGCTGAAATTGCCTTGCAATCGAGGTCGCAGCCTCCGAACGAGAGCGTCGCCATGTTCATCGAGGACATGACGCCACTGCCGACCCTGCTATGCCCGAGGACAAGAAGGTACACCACTTAATGCGCGGCGTCAAAGAGCAATTGTTTGCCGGACTGGTACGTGATCCGCCAAGAACGGTGGCCGACTTTGCCAAGGGGGCAGCAAGCATAGAGCGTTCTCTGCAAGAACGGGGCGTGCACTACGGCCATCAGGTTAGTGTAGCAGCCGCTCACCACTGTACGCCTACATCGCTACCCACCGAGGAGCTTCGAGAGCTTGTGAGGAGCCCGGTGAGCGAAGAGCTCGAGAAAGATCGCTTCGAAGCTCCACAGGCTAGCGTCGCTGCCGTACCAGACGTGCTTCGTGGTGAAGTCCGGCGAGCTGTTCAGTCACTACCAGCTCCGCAGCCAGCGCCCTATGTGATGACATACAGTCAAGTACTACCAAGTTGTCCTGGGACAGTGAAACAAGCCTTTTCCTCCGTCACTCCTGTGCCTTCATTGCGGTACCCAACTGCAGCTGTACCCGTCGTACCGCAGGAGGCCCGGTCCACCATGAGCAAAGCGCGCATTTGCCGTACGCCAAAAAATAGGCCGCTCCGCTACCACTGCGGGGAGCCTGAGTACATCCTCCGCCAGTGCCCCTACCGCAGAATGGGCTTAAGAGGGTTTTCACCTGACGCACCTCAACCACGCTACGGAGGACGGCCGCGGGACGTCGAACAGCATCTGTCCGATAACGCGCAGCCAACGACCTGGCGGCGACGCCAGTCCTGATCGCCATCCCCGAGGCGGTTTTCTTCGCCAAGCCGCCCGTCTTTTTCTAGCCAGATCAGAGGCGCGTCCCCACATCTGGAATACTGATGACCGCGTCTCCCGGGGGAAGAGCCGCCGCTATTGGATCAAGTCAAGAGCCTCCACCCGACGATTCGCGGCTACGATGCGACCGACGACGACCTCACCCGACGACCTCAACGACAACGACGTACTGTGACCGACTGGTGTCTGCCCAAATCCCAGTAACCGCTGATAATCGCAATGTGACCGCACTTGTGGATACCAGCGCTGATTTTTCTGTAATGAACAGTCGGTTAGCCACGGCCCTCAGAAAGATTCTGACCTCTTGGTCTGGACCACAGATCCGCACCGCCGGCGGCCATGTGGTTACGCCAATTGACGTCTGCACGTCACGAATCCAGATCTGCGATGCTACTTTCCCTGGTTGCTATGCTGGGCTGCTCGAGTGCTCCAAAGACATGATAGTTGGTTTAGATTTCCTTCGGGAGCACGGTGCTGTCATCAACCTTCAGGAGCTGGCCGCGTCTTTAACGACCACGTATTAATCCCGTCAAGAGCTAGCATGTTTGTTACCGTAGGTTGCGACATCACTGGAACTCGTGGCATTGCTGAAACCAACATGTCACTGCTCCTTCGTATAGTTCAGCTGAACAATTGCCCAACCGAGCTCTTGGTAACCAATTTGGGCTGCGAACCTCAGTGTTTACCTGCCAGAACAGTTATTGCGTATTTCAAAGAACTCAGCGAATTCGCTGGACAGCATGCTTTGTCCGAAGCCTCGGTATCAGTGGAGGCACCGACCACTCCCATAAAAACTGACTTGAACCCGAACCTCTTGTCTAATCAGAAACGCTGCCTCGAAAGCGTTATCTAGTCTTTCTGTGACTGCTTCGCCTCGAGCTCTAAGGTTAGGCAGACACCGCTCACAAAGCACCGAATTAGAGTCGACGCCAACCAGCGGCCGTTATGTCAGCCGCCTTATCAGATCTCTTCCAAGGAGCGTGATGCCATTCGCCGCCAAGTTAAAGAAATGCTCCAGGACGACGTGATACAGCCGTCGACGAGACCTTGGGCGTCTCCTGTTGTTCTGGTAGCAAAGTTCTGTTGTTCTGGTAGCAAAGTTATGGTAGCAAAGCCTGTTGTTCTGGTAGCATTACCGACGTTTACACAAAGTCACAAAAAAGGATGTTTATCCTCTGCAGCGCATTGATAACTCCTTAGATAGGCTGCGCCACGCCAAGTACTTCTCATCGCTAGTTTTACGCAGCGGCTATTGGCAGATCGAGGTGGACGAATGCGACCGCGGAAAGACCGCCTTAATTACACCGAACGGTCTGTACGAATTCCGGGTGCTTCCTTTCGGCCTCTGCTCGGCTCCTGCAACCTTCGAGCGGATGATGAATACTGTTCTTGCCGATCTGAATTTGCAGTCCTGTCTCGTGTACTTGCATGACGTTGTCATCTTTTCTGATACGTTCGAAGAGCGCCTGAGACGCCTGCGCGCTGTGTTCGAAGCAATTCGGTCGGCCGGCCTTTCCCTGAAGCCCGAAAAGTGTCACTTCGCTTTAGAAGAGTTGAAGTTTCTAGCCCACATTGTGAGTGCTAAAGGGGTTAGCTCCGAGCCCGATAAGACAGCCGCCGTGGATGCTTTTCCTGTGCCCACCGATAAGCAAAGCGTGCGCCGCTTTCTGGGTATTTGCGCCTATTATCGGCGTTTTGTGCAGAACTTTTCTTAGATCGCTGAGCCCCTTATCCGCCTCACGAAAGATTCTGAACCGTTCTTCTGTGACCTGGAGCAAGAGGAGGCCTTTGAAGACCTCCGAACTGGTCTCCAAAATATGCCAATCCTTGGACACTCCGACGAGCCGGCCGCCACTGAACTGCACACAGACGCCAGCAACATCGGCCTCAGTGCGGTCGTTGTGCAGCCGCAGGATGGTCTCGACTGCGTAATCATATACGCGAGCCGTACCTTGTTACGATCTGAGGCAAACTATTCCACCACCGAAACGAATGCCTGGCCATCGTGTGGGCAGGGACCAAATTTCTCCCGTACTTATATGGCCGCCCTTTCAGGGTCGTCAGTGACCACCACTCGCTGTGTTGGCTGGAGAACCCCAAAGATCCCTCGGGACGACTTGCACGCTGGAGCCTTCGACTTAAGGAATGCGATGCCACCATCGTCTATAAGTCCGGTAGGAAGCACACTTATGCAGGCTGTGTGTCTCGTGCTCCTATCGAGGACCCGCGAGCTGACCCCGACGACGATTCAGTTTTTCTTGGCGCCATCTCCACGTCCATTCTGATTCAACACCAAAGAGACGGCAATGACCTACGACCCCACATTGAGTATCTGGAAGGAAGCGGTTAGTCTCCCCCACGAATCTTCTCACGCGGACTGTCGTCGTTCTGTTTACGCGACGGCATCCTGTATAAGAAAAATTACAGCCTGATGGAAGCTGTTTATCTGCTCGTCGTGCCTACAGCTCTTCGCGACGAAGTCCTGCAGGCGTGTCACGAGGACCCATCTTCTTGTCACCTGGGTTTTTGTCGAACGTTGGCACGAATATGGCAAAAGTACTATTGGCCCAGGGTTGCTGCAGTTGTGAAGCATTACGTAAGATCTTGCCGCGAGTGCCAGCGTCGCAAGACGCTGCCGACTAAGCCAGCCGGCCTACTGAAGCCTATTGATCCGCCTCAGGCCCCCTTCCATCAAGTCGGCATGGACATACTCGGCCCATTTCCGGAGTCCTCACTGGGTAACCGCTACGTTGTGGTCACCACCGACTACCTCAGCCGATGTTGTGAAACTAAACCTCTTCCCCGTGGTACCGGTGACGAAATTGCGAACTTTTTATCCAAAATATTGTGCATCGTCACGGTGCACCCACCATCGTTTTAACTGACAGGGGAACAGCGGTAACCTCGCCCTTACGCAGGAGGTTATGCGCCTGAGCGGCATCAGTCACCGCAAGACAACCGTTTACCACCCTCAAACCAACGGCCTCACCGAACGGCTCAACAAGACGATCGCCGACATGATTTCCATGTATGTCGATACGGACCACCGGAACTGGGACGCCATACTACCTTATGCCACATTTGCCTATAATACTGCAGTTTAGGAAACGACACGCTTCACTCCATTTCGTTTAGTATATGGTCGCGAAGCCACAACCATGCTGGATGCAGTGCTGCTTTCAGTTAGCTCTACCTCCTCTGTTATGGGTGCTGCCCAATTCGTTCGTTACGCTGAGGCCGCCCGCCAACTAGCTAGAGAGCGAATTCGGCACCAGCAAGTTCTCGACGCTCGGCGATATGACCTCCGCCACCGAAATGTGCGTTACCAGCCCGGCGAACAAGTCTGGGTGTGGAGCCCAATCCGCATGCGAGGGCGCTCTGAGAAGCTTCTACGCCAATACTTTGGCCCCTACGAGGTGCTCCGCCAGCTCAGTGCAGTCATCTACTAAGTTCTTCCCCAGGGAACCGTTCGCTCTTCTAGACGACCGACCTCCGAAGTTGTCCACCTCGCCCGGATGAAGCCGTACCACACCCGCTAGCGCCTGGCGCGTGTCTACACCGTACGCCAGACAGATGCGACTACCCTTGTTGTCCTGCCTCCCATTGCTGCCACACCGAGTCGATGTCTTTCAAAGAGGGGGAGTATTACCACACTACTGACTCCTATAGTGGCGCCGTATCGCGGCTAGACTGTATTACTTTGCAGTTGGCAAGCCTTGGGCCATCTCGGGGCTTGATGCCTCCTCATCTTCACCTCTCGAGCTGCCTCCTGCCTTGCTCGTTCCAACAGCGTCTTACGTAAACGCAGCATGGTGTCAAATACTGGAAGTCGTTCCAGAGCGCAAAAAATGACTTTGGGCCATTTGGGACACTCATAAGAATCCACCAGTAGACCTTCCCTCCCAAACCAAGACTTGCAAGTATTGCATGGTAATTACACTGGGAAGGGTGGCTTTGATAATTTGTTGTCTATGTGTTTTTAACGTCCAAAAGCAACTCAGGCTATGAGGGATGCCGTAGTGAAGGGCTCCGGAAATATCAACCACCTAGGGTTCGTTAACGTGCTCTGACATCGCACATTACACGGGCCTCTAGAATCTCGCCTCCATCGAAATTCGACCGCTGCGGCCAGAATCAAACCAGGGTCTTTCAGGTTAACTGCCAAGCGCCTTACCTACTGAGCCACCCTGGCGGCTGAAAGGTGGATTTGAGTTCGACAGAAACTGGAGTCGCTGCGAACCCACCAGGAACGTCCTCTCACTGCGTTGAGACGTCGGTGACGATGCCTTCATTCGCTGGCCTTTTTAGTCGAAATGAATCGATATCACATGAGAATGCAATCTCTGGCTTTAAGGGGAGAATGTTAACTCTTTGTGCATCAAGCATTAGTATGATGATCAACTATGGCGCAATTATAGCAGTCATTTAGGGCGCAAGGGCATCTGGAGCCAAAAACGCCATGGCGCAAGGTTTTTTTTTTTCATACTGAAGGTGAAGACAAAGTCCTCTTCCCCCGCATTTCACCCTTAAGAAGCCGAGCACAAGGCAGCGGAAAGTTTGTGCCCATTGTATTACCGGTGTGTATCCGGTTGCACTGGGGATCAAACCCTGCACATACCGCTTGCGAGGCGGATGCTGAAGTTACTACGCCACCGCTCGGTACATCAAATTTTGGATTTGTTGACCCGTACAGCTTAGTTGGCGTATGGGTTTGTAAGATGCGCAGCTGCTATTCGGGAGCGTGATTTATGTAGGTTTTGTGAAGTTCTACGTTTACGAAATCGTGTGGCCGCCTACATTGCTGTCCCAGAAAGATCAACATGATCTAAGTGACAAAAACGTGTGTAGTGAATCAGTACCTCTTGCATCGCAAAGCCCTTCAAACATTGCTGAACGTTAGAATGCAGACGCCATGAATGCTAAAAAGCGTGCTCTTCACCTGAGCTATATCGCGAATTGCATCACCGAATCCGACAAGTGGAAATTGAGGTCACCTTCAATGTTGCCGACTTTCATCTTAGTCTCATAAGTTACGCCCTAAAACTAACTATCGGTATATTTATTAAATGTCGAAACAAGTTTACCCTCTGTTATTCCTCTTTCTGACACAAATAATGTCGAAATTTACGCAAATTCTTCCTGCGCTGAAATAACCAATGTAACTTTCATGGCCTTGGGAAGAAAAAATCGCCGGTATAAACGGGTCGCAGGTATAAAACAACTGATATAAACGGGCTGAGTATAGGCTGACTCGCAGAGTTGGGACTTTTTGTTAGAAACGAGCGTGCCTGAGGCTTTCTTGTGCCTAGAGGCGTGAGGAACTCGGTAGCGAGAACACCCATCTCTATACATTATCTGGATCGGTATAACCCAAATATTTCATTGTTTGAAAAGCAAAACTTCTATGGCTTATTTTGTTACACGCACTAAGTGCAAAAAACAAAATACTTTCCAGGGTGGTCTGACGTTCTTCGCGCAACTAAAAGTACCTCTGTGGTGTCGTTACTATGCGATTCAGTGTCGCGCTCGAAACACCGCTCTAGAATGCGAGGGCGGAAGCTGTGGCATGAATAACAAATGCACAATTTGGGGATGCAAGAATTTCCCGCCGATGTAGCGTATAAATTTGCACAGGCGCTCTCATAGAGCACCCAGCATGTAAAGAGATGGCATTTGCTCCCGTGGGCTTAGCTGCTTTGCTCAAATATGTCCTTGCGCCACTATACGAATATCAAGGGCTTACAAGCAGCGCGAATTCTTTTTACCGCGAGAATAAACGCGAAATGAAAGTGGACTGAATCATGCTTCGGGAGTCCTTATTGCCGAAGGCTGCTTGAAGCAATATTATTCAGCGGCGGCTGCGAGACCAGGTCGCAGCACAAAACATGAACGCCACGTGGCGATATATAGGGCACGGAAGAAATATGGATCGCTTCAGTTTGAAGGCAGCCTCTGGCTGAGTTTGCACCGTAAACGTCAAAAAACGGTTTGGTAATAAAATGTTTTCTCTTGCTCTACTTTCACGCTTCCTTTTTATTATTCCCTCTACGCATTAAGGCAGTGACTGCCGACGAGTGGAAAGTTAACGTTACCACACATGTGAAGCGTTGTAAAACCTCCACAGCAGGGAAGTCCCGCAAACTGATTGCATTACATTCCAGATTACGCGAAAAAAAAAGAATCGATCCCATATTGAAAAGAAATGAAAGAATGCAAGCGGTAATCAAAAGACGTTTTTTGCTGCCTGACTAGTCTAGTGAGAGCTGTCAACTCAGTGCACACACACACACGCACACGTGTATATATATATATATATATATATATATATATATATATATATATATATATATATATATATATATGTGTGTGTGTGTGTGTGTGTGTGTATATATGTATATGAAAGAAGCTAACCGTCACTGAAACCGAGGTGTACAGCTGAATGTTACAATTATTTTTTTTCATTTGTAGTGCCAATCAATTGGAGTATAACACTTCGATTAATCTCTCGCTTAAAATCTCTTATTAAGCAGCAGAAAAAATAACCACGCCAACGGTGGGATCCGAACCCACGACCTCCGAATATCGCGTCCGGTGCTCTTACCAACTGAGCTACGGCGAGGGCTGTCCAATCTGCTGCTTTCGTGGGTATTTATGTTTTCGCATCTAAGCGAACCTTGAGAGAGTTCACCGGCGCCACCCTCGTCCACAGCAGACAACGCAAATGAAATGAGAGGCTCGTTTGACAAACAATGAAGGAAGCCAACAGTCACTGAAACCAATGTGCATAGGGAAATGCAGGTGCATAAGGGAAACGAGCCCCTCATTTCATTTGACTTGTCTGCTAATATCTTAACAAGTGTCTCGGCTCTGACAGTCTTGATGCCGTAAGTAGCAGAAGAGGGTTCTCGCACAGTTTTCGCCCTTGCCGTTAGATGACGTTCCACGTCACGCTCGCTGTATTACAGTACGTGCTACGTCCACCGTTATGGACGAGGGTGGCACTGGTGAACACTCACAAGGTTCGCTTACACGCAAAGACATCAATACCCACTAAAGCAGCAGATTGGACAGCCGTCGCCGTAGCTCAGTTGGTAGAGCACCGGACTCATAAACATAAATACCCACGAAAGCAGCAGATTGGACAGCCGTCGCTGTAGCTCAGTTGGTAGAGCGCTGGACGCGATATTCGGTGTTTATGGGTTCGGATCGCATCGGCGGCATGGTTGATTTTTTGCTCCTTTAAGTAATTTTTTGTAAGCGGCACATTCATCGAAATATTATTTTCCGATTGGTCGGGGGAGGAGGGCTTTGGCACTACAAATTTAAAAAAATAGAAAAATTCCCATATGCACCTTAGTTTCGGTGACTTTGGCATGTTTGTCAAAAAAGCCCCTCATTTCACTCACCTTGTCTGCTAATATATATATATATATATATATATATATATATATATATATATATATATATATATATACATATGTGTGTGTGTGTGTGTGTGTGTGTGTGTGTGTGTGTGTGTGTGTGTGTGTGTGTGTGTGTGTGTGTGTGTGTGTGTGTGTGTGTGTGTGTGTGTGTGTGTGTGTGTGTGTGTGTGTGTGTGTGTGTGTGTGTGTGTGTGTGTGTGTGTGTGTGTGTGTGTGTGTGTGTGTGTGTGTGTGTGTGTATACCAAAAGTGATTTCTGGCAGCTGATTTGGTCAATATAATACAAAATCACGAAAAATTGAAGAAAGATAACAGAATTTAATTCACGACGTTTCTGCTGGAGGACCAGCCTTTTTCGAGAAAAAGGCTGGTCCTCCAGCCGAAACGTCGTGAATTAAATTCTGTCATGTTTCTTCAATTTTTGGTGATTATATATATATATATATATATATATATATATATATATATATATATATATATATATATATATATATATATATATATATATATATATATATATATATATATGTGTGTGTAAGTGTGTGTGTGTGTGTATATAAACACACAACTATCTTGCCCTGATGAAGGACGGCCCACCGTCGGAAACCGTTGGTAAATAAAAGTTTCTTAAGTATACTTCAACTCTTATGTTATCAGTAGCCTAGTTCATTTTTCTTCGTAGCATATATTTATAAATATATATGAAGTGAAAAAAAATGCAATATAGCTTGACATAAACATGAAAAGATAGCGAAGGGAAGAACAGCATTTTCTTCTTCATAGCAGCAGATAAGGATAAAATGTGAGCAACAGCAAGAGTTCCACACATATACTCGCGTATGGGAACCATGCTCAGTTTGCAAGAACGACAGAGTGAAGCACATTGTGCCCTAGGTGTGCTCTTGCGTACAAAAGCTATCTCAATGCAAATAGGCTGTGAGAATGTAGGTGAACCGGTGCAATACTATGTCCTAAGAAGAGCGCTATGCTACATGTTATGCTGTGAAAGCTTGATGAAGATTCTGATGCTAGTATATTGACCATTTGCTTAAGTGCAAGACCGTGCACACTCTGTCGGCGGTTCCTGAAAAGTATTTCCACGCAAAGTATAATAGTTTATCAGCCTAATAAGTGTAGCAGATGTGGCACGTATTCAGATCAGCTGTAATTAATATGCCCATGCCAGGCAACGAACCTCCATGTCCTTCATGGCGGTGTACACTGCACTTCGAGGAAAATTGTATCCTTATCCTCAACCTGTCTTACTTTGCCCTACACTAATCTTAACCCTTATGAATCATCCACTCACATAAATACCGCACCGTACACAATATGCAGCTGAATCATTGTGAAATCCAACTGAGAGTAAATATATTTGTTTTCGACATCTGATTTATTATTTTTGGTGTATAATTTCCACCTTTACTTCTACACCTCTAGTTTGTGCCATGTATCCAATGTAGGCACTTGATCTTGCATTATCTGCAAGTTGTTCACGTGCAGTTATTTTCGCAATTAACGCAGTTAGGTACCTAAACTGAACTAAAGAACAATGATGTATCGTGAAGTTCAGAATAAGTCCTATCACCGGCAGATATAGGCACTTTTTGTTCGATGTTCAAAATATCGTTAAATAATATTCCCAATTTGGAACCTTGTGGAATACACTACTTTAATTAGAGCGAGCTCTATCATATTGAAAATGTTAACAATCCGCTGTTTGTTGCAAAATAAGCTTCTTATTATAGTTCTTTGACAATTTTCTCTTTTGGATGCCTGGTGCTCTGAAATCCAAGCAAGCACGAAACTACACAGAATGTTTACATCATTCGAATAAATACGAAAATACGAATTTGTGCTACATAGGAGACGGCTATGAGCTGGAAGTGCCGCGGGACAGAGCGATTGCGATAGGCCAGCTCCACGCACGCAAGAGACGATTTTGATCGTGTCAGAATCACCGGATCAATGTCACGCAGAAGTCGCTAGGCTAGCTGCGAACAGACAAAGGAACACAGTACGTTCGATTTCGCTCGGGGTTGATACATATGGTTAGTGCGTACGCACTAAAATGACAAGCTGCTCTCCTTCATGAGGCTGGCTTGATGCCTACTAATCTTTTCGGACTGCTTGGTGGCGCCCGCGAAGGGTGTAAGCTTAGTGGTAACGCATATGTAAAGGAAAATATCTTTCGTTAGCTTCCGTAATAGGCGAGAAGCAAAGTGTCCCAAAATTATGACTTTTTGAGGGTTATTTCATCTGTTTCTCGGTGTAGAAAATTGTTTCAGACAGCAACTCTTGAATAATTTTTTTTTGTTCTATTGTTGTGTTCTAGTATACTGAGATAGACGGGCTTCTTTGATGTTCTGACTGCTTTGTTTGTAATTTGAAATTGGTTTAGCAAATTTGCGTCACTTAGCAAACCATTGACAATGGTAAGGAAGTACGTTGCATTAGGATAGGTGATGACTGGAAATGCAAACTACGAGCTGGGAATAAATAGAACAAAAACAATAGTGTATATTCCCCTTTCCCCCCACTCTTAAGTTATAAATAAAAGTTCGCCAACGGCTCTCAAAAAGAAGTTGTATAAAATTTTTAACATGCCAATACTCCGCTTTTGGGCCGAAACTTGGAGAGAACGGGAAAAGGTTGAACATAAACTGAGGAGAGCAAAGCGACCTATGAAAAGGGGCAAAAATAGGATTTTCGTGACTCCGCACCCCTACGTCTTTGTTTATGTTGTATTTTCCTCCCAAGAAGATAGCAAAGTGGCCCACGCGAGAAACAAGTGTTCGTGCTGGTGCGGGTAAAAAACGATATTTATATTTTTAACCTAGCTAAGATTCTAGAGAAGTGCTTGATTGGCCAGAAAATTTGAGAAAAATCCGCTGCTGTGACAGCTGTGAAGCGAGAGCTAATTACGCCAAGTTTTTGTCTTTTTGAATAATTATCACACCCGACTGCCTATATGAGTTCGGGCACTATAGACTGCTGTTAGTTCATGACAAATCACTTTAATTTTCACAAAATGCTTGCAAACGATTCCAGAACACATACGGAAGCATGCGAGCGTTCTGATTGGTTCGTCAGGATATGCGCTTGGTTTTGTGTCAAGTCTCAGTGACGTTAACGTTGAGGGCGTACTCCTCCCGGGGTTCCCTCATGCGGAAGCTTCAACTTGGTTTTCTGATTACGGCTGGTACTATTATGTTTTTCGTCTCTGTTTAAGCACGTTCAAAAAGGTGTTAGATATCAACGCCGTCAGCTTTGATTGCGCTCTTTTGCCATCAGTATCACGGCAACAGTTTTTCTGCATTACTTATTGGCCACTAAAAAAATTTGTTTTCAATCACTACCTACCCCTGCTCTTATTTTAGGGAAGCGTTGCGATGGAAGCTTTTACGAAGTAAGTGCAAAATTTGGATTCCGCGCAAGCTTCTCCTACAGCAGTAGATTTTATTGTTATGGAAGCTTGAATATTCAAAAATGAGGGGCGACGTTGAGCACCCTACTGAGCGGTTGCGATTTTAAGAGACTAACCCGGATTCTAGCGCCATCATATACAGTCGACTGAGCTGGAAGCATAACGCTAACGAAGGAATACCAATTTTCTTTCCAACATATGTGCGGTTGCTGTTAATTTCACAAGGATATCTTCAGTATTGCAGTTAATGCAAGTGCTTTGCATCTAAGCGCTTTTCTTTCCTAATAAGTGTCGATTGGAAGAGACGTTCTATTGAGCACAAGTCGTGGAAGTTGCATTTTGAAAGTATGGGGACTCAATGTGCAGCAGTGCTGGCACGTAATTATACAAAATGAAGAATTGAATCTCCTCCCCCGCGGTAATCTCCTAAGAGGAAAAAAAACCGATTTAGTGGGGAAAAATTGCAACCCCATAGCAGAAAAAAAGGCACTGCTATTGAACACCATTTGTTCTGAAAGGAAATGTGGCTTAATGTTTTGTGATGCAGCGCCAGATTTCGACGTACGCCAGAATACTTACTCGAGAAATTTTTTTTTGGTACGAACTGCGTTCATATCTTAGTAGTGTCCATGAATCTCCACAATTTATCAGTGCTCAGTTTCATTGAAACTACGAAGGTAGATTACTGTTTAATACAGAACGAAAAGCACCGACCGACAAAGCTGGTAGAAATATACCACCTGTGCAACATCTGCCACTCAAGAGGATAAAACTCATTACATGTCGCAACCCCTGGCGCTCTCGCAGGGAATGATGAGGACAAATTGAATTTTGTAGGAAAGACACATCGAATACGTGCACAGTTTCTTGCGGAGAGCAGTAGCACACATCCCGCTCAAGGATAATTGTTTTCTGCTGTGTCTTTCAGGGAATGGTGCTTGAACGCTCCACAATGAAAGCCTGCTTGGTATACGCGGTCTTGATCAGCTTTAGAGCCAGTTTCATCCAAGGAAAACTGGGAAGCCCTGGAGGACCCCAGAGTCTCCATTATGAAGCTGCCGACGTTATAAAGGTAATGAAGAAGCTTAAAATCTTATATCAAATTTTTTTCCCGGGTTTTTAGATGCAGAGTTTTACATCCAAAAATAATTGGAAGCAACGCCATCATCATCGGTTTCTTTTATGTTAGGTCAACAAACTTCTTTTAATATATATAAATATTCTCCCTTTACATTCACATAACCATTTATATTTTACACGATAAGGCAATAAATTAAGCTACATAAGTTTTGAGTGAAAACAGAAGCTTATCTCCAAACTGTGTTAGTTATTGAGCTAATCAGAGGTCCCATCGGGCTGTAGACATCTCTGTTTGTTTTAGTGTGAAGCAGTTTTTTCCCGCACGCGTAAAATGCCACCAAACATGTCGCAAGTATGATCTCTTCTAGTTGGAATTAGTTAGCAGCAGCATTGGGGGGAGGGGGGAGTCAAGCTGCCTTCTTTGCTGCTTTTTTCTTTGTTTTCCGCCACAAACTTGCGCCCTCTTGTCTGTGAAAATAAATCAAATCAATCAGTCAATAAAGGTGGTGAGCATCAACCGAAGCAACATAAGCACAACGCTTCACGAAGGATCGCGATTTCTATTCAGAAAATTGTCTCAAGAGCAGAAAAAGTAGTGAACTTGTTTGATATGCATTCCATTGAGATTCGTGCTACGTACAACAGCCTAAAAGAAAAGAACGCGCTTGTGCAGTCATGAGCATGGGTAGTTCAGAAGCGTTCTACATGCAATCAGGCGCTAATGCAAACGCGACCCTAACGTAGCTCCCCACGTGGTAGTAATCGTGAAGTAATTCGTCCTTACTGGTAACTAGTGGCTTTTAAATAGACTCCATTTCACGAAATAAGCTAGACTAACTTTTATTGATTTCTCTCTAAGCATGACAGAGCTACTCATTAGAGAAGCCCTACCTCAAAAACCAGCTGCGTAATCACAATTCCGGGTGCAAACATACCACGTCAGTAGTTTAAGCGGCAGCTCAATTAGGAAGTTGCACCTATTTCATGCAGATCCGTGTCTCGCTGAATCTGATGTCACATGATCACGACGTCTTTGATGAGGTCAGCTTGAGGCGTGGCTAGTGAGTGTGTCGTCATATTGTCGCTAGCTTTCCACACATCATGGTTCGCCCAAAAATACTCGGAAAAGTAACTTGCTAAACGTTACTGTGAACACAAGCGCAAGGCAATATGGCGCTGAGATCCAGAGTTGGGCATTAGCGAAGAGAATCGGAAAGTTTAATGGAGAGATAAGCCGATATTCTAACTCGCGATAACAAAACGAGGCAACGTTACCTGCATCAGAAGTACGCACACGGGAAGCCTTCGCCAACAGACGCAGGATACAGGCGAACTAGAGTTCTTACTAGATACTTACGCACCTGGCTGATTAATAACAGCCACGTGGAGCGTTCTTAAGTGAACAATTCGCTCTACTTTTGGCAACATCTTTGTTCTGCTGCTTTGGGATTAATATATGGGCCACTAATGACTTCAGCCTGCATGCTTTTGAAAAGATTGGAGAAAAATCATTTTTTCATGCAACAAATCGTGCCTAGTACAAGAAGTATTAGCTAAATGAAATAAAAATTAGTTATTTGGGAAAGGAAATGGCGCAGTATTTGTCTCACATCTCGGCGGACACCTGAACCGCGCAGTAAGGGAAGAGATAAATCATTTTTTTCGTTCTAAAGACAGAACATTCGCGAAATTTAGATTTTGCATTTTTCATTGAGTGAGAACCAAGAGATAAAGTTCTCGAAATGGTAGTCCGAAGCCAAGGTTCACGTACGCTGCTCGTGTAGGTGTGGATCTCAGTTTCTCCGCTTTCATTCTGTTGTTTTAGTAAAGGCGGCAACTCTTGGCTGCCTGGAAGGTTTCCGAGTGCTTCGATTTGCACTGCTTAGCACTGAAGTGCCATATCTCTCTTAATCAGCTTCGTCAGTCGCTCGACACTGCGCAATACATATATGCGCGCATTTTCATTAGCCAAGGAAGGATTTCTTCACAAGGGCTCCGGATATTCGGCAACAGCGGCTGGGTTCAGCGGGTTGCTGCGTACTTCGTCTCTACTGATGATGTAGGTATGAGACAACTGCTTCTTGTAAGCGAAGCTGGCCTTTCTGCCTTCGTGGTCAGTCTAGAGGGATTCGTTGCGTTGAGTTTTGTTTGCTGCCTTCTAGGAATAACGTTGATCTTCTAGACGACAGCAAAGTCGTCTTAATAAACGAGAGACATTCTGCGATTTCACGCCTGCGAATATACGAGTGACTATTTTGAAAGCTACACAGCTGCACCAACGCAAAAAATAAACTCCATAATGCACGTTCGTATGAGCCGCACGAACCGATCAACACACACTTCTGCCAGTCTACGCCTTAGCTTTCTACCTGCCGTACAGGTTTTTGAAGTGCATTGTTGGAAATACTTGGCATTGCTGACGTTATCTATTTTGTGATGGATGTGTTAGTGTGGATAGACATTCTTGTTAGTTAAGGGCTTGGAGCTACGTAGATTGAAGCGAAATCGAAGTGTCCCAGTTTTAATTTGGATATAAACCAGTCGTTTAGCCAGTTGGCTTCTTACGGCGATTTGCACCGTAAGTAACCCGAGCCATTTACCGTGGGTACTCAATAAGTGCTCTTGCTGGCAGTTATTTCGTGTTCGTGGGTGATGAAGCGGCTACTGAAAGTGGTGCTTGACGACTTTTTGAGTACTAATAACTAATACTCCTAACGCCGAAGGAGAAGCTGCAGCAGGTCTTGCCTGCACTTGGGCAGCGTTTAATGTTCGTCGAAAGTGGGCTCGTATATAGATTCGTACTGTTGACAACAATGAGTTCTCAACAAGACATCTGTTCTAGCAGCCCCAATCGTTTGGTTCCTGCCTTAAATTAGCAAGTCGGCGTCAGCGTTTTTCGGACCAACGATGTACTGTAGCGGCCGAATGTAATCGCATAACGCCGACTACGTGCAAGAAGGAAGTGGTCTACCTGTATCGAGGTGTCGGCATCTTTTGACAGACTTCATCAACAGTACCTCAGCTTTTCCATTCAAGAAAGAGGCTGTACGTTTTTCGATGCGTGTTCTGCATTTTCGTAGCCACTGTTTGTAGCCTTCTACGATAACGTCGGTGTTCGTTGCATCCTCGACGCAGTGCAGGCCTCGCTTGATGAGTGACATTGAACGCTAACTTCTTTCTCAACTACAATGAGAACAGTGCGATGTGCGAACACGGATCCTATGCTGGAACTTTAATAAAATTTGATCAAGCATGCATAATTTCTTGATGCTGAGATAGAAATTCCCTGTAGAGGTTCACGTCACAAAAGTACTGCTGAAACAAAACAACCTTCGTCGCTAATGTTCGGTCCATAAACATCACTGTTGCGATGCAGTGTCTTATCGGCACTGTGAAGTGGCCTGCGGCTCTGACGTTCTAAGTGTCCTAACTTTTTTTTATTGAACTGCAAAAGTTTCTTTAGCAGATGAGCAATCTGGCACTGCACCAATAAAGACGATAGTGTTCCGGCCGGCAATCGCCAGCTGCAAACGGCATTAGTAGCTGTCGCGTTAAACCCTCGTATCGGACAAAGATGGATTTTTGCTTCTTCCAGCAAGAGAGGAGTAGAGCTTTATGAACAGTACTCGGCTTCGACACGGCTGCTTTGAATAGGGGTTTTGTCGTGTAGTTCGTAGTTCGCCTTAAGCTGCAATGTCATCGCCAATGGAAGAAAACTGCGGCTTTGGTGTAAAGCAAAGCTGCGCCTATAGTTCGCTTTTGCTCATTTTGCTCCTATTCGGACTCGGAAACATTTCTCACAGACCTGCTGCACAGCTGCGATCCTGCAAATCAAAGCGGTAGGTTCACGAGAATTCGATGCCGACAAACTTGCGGGCGCGTTCTCCTCCTTACGCAAGTAGTCGCCGACCTCTGGCGACCATTCGCCCTCATTACAAAATCCACAGTCGCCCAGTCGTTGTATCGGTAGTATCGAAGGACCAGGCCGCCTGGCCCCAGTGAAAGCTTTTAAAAAGGGTTTCTGCGTTAATCGTACAAATTTTTGTCGTCAATCTAGTTAGTGTACGGCGCCACGTGGGGCTACTCTCATGACATATTAATTTCGACGAGGGTCCGGAAGACCCTTAATAGGCAGTGGGGCTGCGCATGTGATAGCTGTAGCTTCTTGCATGGTGGTTTTTCTTTCCAAGATGCCCTGTGCTTGCTGAAAGTTCGCACGAACGATGTCTTTAAGGATATTTTAAGCTGGGTTAAAGACAACGACACTCGACTGAGGTTTTCGCTATGAATGTCGCACCTAATCTCCAGGAATCTGCTGGCCCATGCCGTTGCTATTGCAGGCCCAACTACAGATGGCATTACCCACACTGGGGGGTCAGTCAAAAATCCGGAAGGTTTGATAGCTTTTCAGTGGTATACTTCCGTGGCTAAAGAAAATATAAACAAGGAGCAGGTGTTAATGCACGCGGGAGGTCGGAACCGGTGGGTCATAAATCAAGTACGCCATCGGTTTAAAAGAAATGAAAAACAAGAACTATATTAAATTAACTATTTAATATAGCACAATGAAGGCAGAAAGGGTAAATTTATAATATATAGCAAGATAGGCGATGTGATGCCAGCAAGAAAATTTGGACGGTAGATCAATATACACTAGATATCTTTAAATATAGACTTTAGAAAGGCGTCTGAATCTTTGAAACACGAACTCTTTTTAAGCAAACTTCCCTTTGATGGTATCAGAGGCATACCTCTTTTTCTGATGGAAACCTATATAACTTTCATGACAGTAAATAATAAAGTTGAATCAGTGATGTAAACTTTTAAATGTGGACCACCCCTGCTTTCTATTCTTGGACCTGCTCTATTTGTATTATACATAAATGGTACTTTTAATATTTACGGATGTAAGAAAAAGTGCTGTATGCGAATAATACGAATGTATTTTTATCAGTAGTTAATACACATGAAATATGCACAGAAATAAATGCATGGCGAGAACGTCTTAATACGTGGTTGAAGGCAAATGAGATGCAACTGAATATAAAAACAAAGCATATGTTTAGGTCGAAGGAATCAAGTAATATACCTGCCTTATCTTTGGAATTTCAGGTAGTACCTATTCAAAACTCATCTCCTATGTGATGTTTAGTTGACGTCTCTCAAGAGAAATTTAACGGTCGCCCTTGTCGACGCGTCTAGAACCGATGCATCAAGAGCTTTTGGCATGTTAAAAACTAAGATGGCTCCTTCCTGCTGATGCTAAACGTAAAATCTACTATGCACTTGCACATTCACGTCTGTTTTAGAGATCTTTGGTGTGGTCGGCAACAGCCAGAAACCCTAATTTACCATTTCCGAAACGCTTAATCACCAACGGAACGCCGAATGACCAAATTAAAATGTGCATGAATGTGCGCCTATGCGCGGGCGAGTGTAATAGCATAATGGGATGCAGATTCCTAATGCGCACAGGCGTTTATGCTTGCGCTTCCATGATAGGACAGGAGTTTCTGCTAACTTCTTACAACACCTTTTGCCGCAGGCTACATTTACTTGATTGGTATACGACCCGTTCTACTATCTCAATCGCAGCTCCTGCTGATACGGCAGAACATTGCTTTGCGTGCTAACGGACTGCAGGAGAGTTAGAATGCGCGGATATACCCGAGGTTGCGCTCTGCCGTGCTCCCGCTGCCCAGATAGCACAGCTTGACATTGTAGCATATATGGTGAATGTTTATACTAAGATATATCATTCGGTTTCACCGAATACGCACGTGCGTCCATGGCAAAACTCTAGAACGACCAAGCTGCTCACACTTGGCAGTAAGCGCGAAATGTAGCAGCAACACCCGTTTCAAAACGTGCTGAATGCGCGCATTGCTAGCCCCATCAACGGCTTCGTTTTCTCCACCTTGCATCTGGTCGGAGCTTTTATTACGTTAAATCTCGCCGTTGCAAAACGCGTGGTTAGTTTAGATAGAAACGCGTTGCAGTTACTTGGCAGTTATGTGGCAGTTACATCGCAGTTATACCACACATCAGTCGCCGCACTCCAGCGCAAGAATGTACGACCGGCTCATGTTTTCCCATCGAAACGAAATCGCCTACCTGGCATGCACAGAAACTTTTCCGCACATGATCAATTACCTTTTTTTTCTTTCCAAAGGTTAGCTACGAGCATTCGGAAATGTGCCGCACATGAAAGCCCTGCTCCTTAATTTAGCAGTTATAGCATATCTTGGATGGAATAGCTGCTTAAACAAAAACTCTCGAAGCCCTACGTCAGTAGGCAGCAAACAGAACGGAGTTTCAGGAAAACTATGAAATAAAGCAGTCCGCATTTTAACTAAACACATTTAAATGGCTAAGGCCACATCACGCACAAATTATGCCAATAATACCAGGAATTATGTCACTAATACCGTCACTAATACCAGGACTCCTCAATGAGTACCCTGACATACTGACAGTCCCTCCCGAATACAGTTCAAGAAGCCAGTCAAAGAATTCATTATAGAAGAACTGAAGGCATGAAGGGTTAATCACCTGAACCACCACTTGTTAGTGTGCTGCATTTTCATCGTGCATTATCTCGATTGCATTTCATAATGCGTACGCATTGTGCTTTATGTTGAATTGTCATGAGTTGGGTTCCGCAAAAACAATAGCTTGCTATTATGAAAATCATCTAGTATTAACAGAGTTTTAAGTAGATTTCCCCTTGTCCTTCCACAGGAAGTTTAGATTTGTATCGAAGGAATCGTAACTTTTACTGTATTCGCGCTTATGTATTTTGGGCGGCATCTGATGTGCACAAATCTACAAAAAAAATTTGTTACCTTTGCTGTCAATGTGGCATAGCCTAGTCAGATACTTTCTGGTCCTTCTGCGCCTCCCGAGCCAATTTTATGCAGTTGTCTGTAAATAGAGAGAGAAAGAAAGGAACAGACCTATGGCTGCCCTCAAATTTAGTGGCGCTAAACAACAAAAACAGGCTGCTCGAGCTAAGGTCAAGCGTGATGTGCCTAGCGCGGCAGGCTGACCATGTGATGCTGTTGACGATGGCATCACGTTGTACCATAGGAGTAGAACGAAGGGCCAACTGTATAAGAAAGGTATTCAAGTGGAACTTCTTGCTGGGTTAGTTGGTTCATTCTGACATAAGCAAAACAGCGCGGATGGAGGTGAGACAGCAAAGAGCGTGCAGCGCACTTTCTATAGATTCGTGTTCAGGGCAAATTATGCTAAGGGGGGAAAGCGTAAACCAGACATGTCCTCATTGAATTTAGAGGATGAATGCGGGAGCGCAGCCTCGTCAGAGAGACTTCAAGTTGCCGTGTTGGACAAAAATTTCATTTTCAGAAATGCCTGACATGTTGATAATGTATTGAAACTAAGATAGACCTATTTCGTAGGCGTAATAACATACAGGCTGCCAAAACTTTAGCCGGCGCTGCGTATTCCGCGCTCCTGCAGCTTATGGCGGCGGAAACTTGCGAAAATATCAAATCTAAGCACAGGCTTACTAAGCCTGCGCGTCATATTGAGCTTTCCGCAGGTTTTCTTTGTCACAAAGTGCAGGAGCGCAGGACCGCAGGAGCGCAGAAAAAGCTCCAGTCGCGCACGCTAGCTTAAGAGTTTATCGGCTGCACGTCTGCGAAGTTCAGCTGCTCCGATATACGGGTTAGTCGGCAGCATACGAAAAAAGGGACCGCTGAGGGACGCCTTTGCCAAGCTATCAGCCACATTAAGAAAGTCACACTGCTGGACCTGGTACACATATGAGAAGTACAAGGCTTACACGTTTGGGAAGAAGTGACAATACTGTGCCTAACATGGTCCACTCAGCAAGTGAAATACAGGAAGAAAACAAATAGAATTGCTATGTTATGACTGCAACTACGAGGAAAGAGGAGGGCAGCTCGCATTGATCACGAACTACTGCCAGCAACTGGGTTTGAAAAATTAGATTCTAATTTCAAAGACAAAGAGAAAATAACCATTTTAGAGGCAAACAGAATATTTCAATGCCTCCCATTTTGTTAGATTACGAGTGGCAGTTGCTATTAAATTTTTAGTAACCAGGCTCCTTAAATGTTTTTCTAATGAACCATTTAGATTACGGGGCGGTAACTGTTTTGCAATTTAGGGGTGAATGTGCCGAAGACAACTTCAATGGACGACCCACTGTTAGCTCCAATAAATGGCCCGTAAACTGTGCATGCGACTCAAAAAACCTTAAAAAGTCTGGGCATTTCGAAATTAAGTCTAGATAAGAGAAATGGAATGCGTGCTTAATGATACAGCATGTTATCAGCGAACTTTGAACCTCAAGGTATATTTGAAACACTTCAAAAAGGCAATCAGACCAGGTTTGTAAGTAGGTTATGCTAAATACAACACGTACCGAATTCGAAGATATTGCGGCAGACATGGTTTAAACAAAAATAAGAGGGCTCCGCTTTGTATTCCGCATCTGTTACTAGAAACCCTATGCAACATGCCCACGGCACGAGCCTCTTTCATCGCGGCACGGTCAATGGGAGACTGTCTGGTTAAACCGCCGCCATGACTTACACCGTTTATATTAAGGGTTTAAAGATCCAGCCAGACATTTTAAAGGTAACATTTTCATAGTTGGTAGAAGTTAATGTTGTGACGTAGTGGTGACAGGAGTCTATGCAGTGAGGAATACACCGAAAAGTTCTGAAACGGAACTGTTCATTGGGCTGACCTGCGCCCACTATAGCCTGAATAACTCGGTGGTGACGAAAGCAAGAAGCGTGCTCGACGGCCGTCGAACAGAATGCCTGCAATTTTTGGCCGCGCTCAATTTAAAGCTGGCAAAGAACCTTGGAGATAAGGTACCAAAAGCAACTACGAAATGTGAAAATTTGTGGAAGGCGATCGTGTCCATTATCATTCGAGATAAGTCTTGTCGCTTATAGCGTAAGGTCGCTTGGCCGGGGCTCTCAGCTTGAACAAAGAAGCGCGGCATTACTCCCCTCGATGCTTACGCCCCTCAGACCGAAAACATCAGCCGATGCTTTTTAACAAAAAGAATCGAATACATAATAACAAGAATTAAACAAGTAAGTAAACTGCGACTGAAGATACAGAGCGTCCGTTAGCACCCTTAATAACGCTTTAGGCGCACTTCCTACGCCCTGTCTGGGCGTGAACTGCGCCGCTGTGACGCTGCATGACGTCGGGAGGAGCTTCTTAGCCAAGCTCTTCAAGTCAAGGAATGAACTTGTATGGGCCGAATCAGCGGCGCAGAAGCTTTTCACTAAGCCCGCGGCGGCGAATGGGAGTCTAAACCCATTCTCGGTTACCCGGTTTGTACTCCGCTTAACGTCAGCTTACATTAATTGCACCGTGGGGCGCCGGTGCGCTGCTGATCTTTGATCCGCAATCAGGCAAGTCGTCAGGCTCTTCTGCGCGCTGATGCTAGACAGCGGCCTCGATGTTGTCTTGCATAGTGTCGAGCGTCGTGGTTGCCTTCATGCCATGGACGAGCCTAAACGATGCCATCTTAGTGGTCTCTTGCACTTCGGTATAGTAGGGAAGGACAATGTAGGGGGAGATGGCATCCCAGGTCGTGTTCGGCGTCCACATGCATTGCGGGCATGTCAGCGATAGCTTTGTTCAGACGTTCCGTAAGACCGTTCTTCTGCGGAAATAAGTTGCTTTGGTAAGCTCCCCGTAAATGCCGTTCCCTATCTGCAGAAGGACCTGCTCGACAAAAAAAAAGACCTTGCGACTTCATGTGCAGTACCTTTCGGCAGGACTTTTGTTCGGCGTAGCGGGTGAAGTAGTCGCTCGCTGCGATGATCGAACTATTGCATGTCGTGGACGTGGGAAGGAATCAGGGAATTCGATTCTTATTTGTTGAAAGGGCTTGCTCTTTGTTGTTATCGTCTTCAAAATCACAGCTGGCCTGATAGGCGGCATCTTTCGTCGTTGACACCTCCGTAATATTTTGATATACTGTGAGACAGTGAGACATCAGCGGGTAATAGGGGAAAATTGTGTTAATCTTGAATGCGACGAAGGGTGTGGGAAAACCAAGTTGTCGAGCTGCAGGCTCGTCGTGCGAAACCTGAATAATTTTTTCTTGTAATCTGTTCGGAAAGACGAGGAGGTACGCGGTATTTTTGGGGTCCTCGTTCTTCACAAGCACGCTATTTCAAAGACAAAGACAGTATAAACCGCGCTTTAATGCTGCTGGAGGTAAAGAAACCTTCCTTTTCAGGCCCTGGACGAGTAGCCGAAGTTTGGGTTCCAAGCTTTGGTGCAGCACTAAGTCGCTGGTGCTTATCGCTTCCAAAAAGGCATCCTAATCGTCCTTTTCAAGCGGCTTCTCGGCAGGGGGTCGAGATAGGCAGTCCGCATCGGCGTTCTTACGTCCGGATATGTAAGCGATGGTCTGCTGAAGGCACATGTTCCACCGAGCGAAGCGGCCGGAGGGGTCTTTCAAATTGGCAAAGTAGCAAAGTGCGTTGTGATACCCGACCACCTTGAAAGGTCGTCCGCAGTGGTAGGGGCGGATTTTCTACTTACTCCAGACAATGGCGAGGCACGGTGCTTGAATTCGGTCGTCGAATAGTTGCCTGGGCCTTCAAAAGAGAGCGGTTTGCGTATGCAGTTACATTCTCCAGTTGATCGCTTTTATAAACGAGAACGGTGCCGAGGCCCATGCTGCTTGCGTCAGTATAAATTTCAGTCTCGGCGTTTCCATCAATGTGCCCGAGGACGCTGAAGTTCCTGAAGGGTTCCGCTTGCGGCGCTTCCCATTTAAGCCCGTTGTACGATCGTTTTTTGAACGGATTCCGAACGCGTGCGGACTGCCCGTTTTCGACCTCCATTATGACGTGGAGCGGAAAGGTGTTGTACGGTCACTTTGCTGCTTGCGGGTGAGTTGGATGGTTCCAGCGTTCAGAATGGCGCTCCCGGCAGTGCCTCTCGTCTAATCGCGTGTGGCCGTACAGGCATATGCTTGCAGCAAAACACGCAGACATCTTCCAGTAGAAATTGCCCGGATTAATTTCGGCGTACTCGGGACATCCACTGCGTCAAGGTTTTTTTTTTGCTATGGGATATGCTTGAAAGGAAAATTCGCGGTCGGCTGTGATGGCATGGAACACACACACACACACACACACACACACACACACACACACACACACACACACACACACACACACACACACACACACACACACACACACACACACACACACACACACACACACACACACACACACACACACACACACACACACACACACACACACACACACACACACACACACACACACACACACACACACACGCACACACACACACACACACACACACGCACGCACGCACGCACGCACGCACGCACGCACGCACGCACGCACACACACACACACACACACACACACACACACACACACACACACACACACACACACACACACACACACACACACACACACACACACACACACACACACACACACACACACACACACACACACACACACACACACACACACACACACACACACACACACACACACACACACACACACACACACACACACACACACACACACACACACACACACGCACGCACGCACACACGCACACACGCACGCACGCACGCACACACGCACACACGCACGCACGCACGCACACACGCACACACGCACGCACGCACACACACACGCACGCACGCACACACACACACGCGCGCGCGCGCGTTTTTTTCAGCATTGTTGATGCCGGACCATCTTTTTAAGAGCGGGATTCCTTTGAATGCAGTGCCTTTCCAACAGATACATGATAATAAGCATAGCATACACTGCTTTTATTTGTGCCACTTTTCGAAGACATGGTTTGGGCATATTCAAGCCAGGTTAGGAAATTCATCGCGTCTGCTTGTAGTACAATTATGCGTGTTAAATACAGTAAAATTATTGGATTTCCTTAGGACTAGACCGTAATTAAGAATTAATTAGATATACTCTCAAAGATTGTTTAAGACCTAATTTTGGCTACACTCTTGGTACTGAAGACTGCGCATTGCAGTGTAAAGAGCCAAAAGGAAATCGCGACTGTGTAGCCTTGCGCTCTGTGGTTTCACCGGTAATTATTCTAACATGCAAATTTTTTTATTCAGTCGAGTTTACAATTCATGTCTCTAGGTACAAATTATGCGTTGTCTTAAGTATCAACGTCCGGATTCTGTGCTAACCATGAATGTTAAGCATGAAGCATGAATAATTATACTTACGTTTGATAATTACAATTCCTGCCAAAAATAGCCTAATTTTCTTCCTATAATTGAGCACTGATCAAAACGATGAAGGCTTCTAGTTTAAAGCTAACATGTGTTGGCGTTATTCAATCCAACATTTTTCTAATAAACCATGAACTTAATTCATTTTATACTCAGCGTACAATAGATGTTAAGTTTCTTGCTGTGTCCTCCTTAAATGTGTCTATTTTCTATCCTTTGCATCCAGTCGTCCAATTAGATACTTCTTGACAAAAACCGCTTTGAATCAAGCATCTAACAAATGAATAACAACGAATTTAATAATGTTGTTCAGTCAAACTTTTAACTTTTATATAGCGCATGTGTTCCTACTTTCGTTAAAACATAATTTGTTATATTTAAGGTATTCGTAAAGTTTATTACATTAGGATTTTCGGAACCATAAGGCGCGGATCTCTAGTACATGACCAAGTACTTTTCTTCCTGAAAATTGAAAGTAAATTTTAATGACCTACGGCAGGAAAATCACACTTCTTGCGCCTACTGATACACGTGACGTCCATATTTCATGAAATATTATCATAATACAAATAGGGTCGGTGAACGAGATGGATACACAGCGCTTGTATTAATCCGAAAATATATGACACATATGGGCGACAGGGGGACGTGACTTGCACTTCGATGGGAGCAAATTGATTAAATCATTCTTTGGTTGAAAGTTACGGAGGTACTACTGCTATGTTTCCACGAATAAATGTGCAATAAAACCCTTTCCAACCAATATGTAAATGGACAGTATCTGGCTCATGGTTTGAAAATATGGCCCAGCAATTTGATAGTGCGCCAGAAAGGGGGTGTCCTTATTATACTGGTGAGTGTATGATATAAGTTAATGTACAAGTAATCAAAATACGACCAAATTTCAAGGCTCATATTTGTTGAAGCCTACGGGCCACAATCCGACAAAAAAATGTCCTCTCTCATCCTGGTAAACAGCCTGCCCGCGACGGTAGTCTTGCTTAATTTGCACACAGACCATGTGGCAGCAAAGACCAGGTCGAGACGACTGGAAAAGAGTTCGGATTTTTGTTAACTGCAATGTACACCTACATTTTAATACTACTTCTGCTTTGTAATCTTGTGACAGGTAATCGAATGTTCAACCCCAGGTATTCTCGACGTTCGAGGACATCGTGGCCATCTCAGATTCTGACAACGACACAATTCTCGAGTGCCTTTCCGCAAGAAGAACTGACTTTAACTACGCAGACCATACAGTCACTTATGTCTGGACCTTTCCATCAACTGGGTAAGCTGGCCTTGCGATGTAAATATCACGCAAAAGAAATGTACGTACGTTATTCACTGCTGCTGGATTCAGTATTATTTTTTATGGAATGTAAGCCTGCATTGCACAACGTCCGGCAGGGACAGCTCAACAATCTCTTTGTGGCATACAATTCGTCGCCTTTGTCAGTCACTCTCTTCACAGCCACTTAGGCACTCAGAATGTCGCTTATAAGTTGTTTGCGTAGGAAGTCCAACTTATTTTATTCCTAACCTGCCTTTCAATTAGAATATCAGCCGCTGACGCTAGTTTTATGTCATGCTGTTCTCATTTTTTTAGCTGCGCAAGATTCATCACCTTTAGCACGATATCGTTAAAGGCCTCATTACCCAGAAAATCCGGCATAGGCGATGTCTGCGTCGTCGTTGTCGCCATTTTGAGCAAAAAATATGTGGTCCAGATGGCCACCCGCCGGATAGTCATCCTAGACGAACTACCTAGGCCACGTGACGTTGTGTCGTATTCACTACCTCCGCACCGGATTCTGAGAAAAGTGACCACTATGCAAGCTGGCTGTTGATTTAATAATTGATCGCGAGAGTTTGCTCGGGAAGAGCAACTTGGGTGGCAGAAGCTCCGTTGTGGAAGGAGTGGTGTGAGGATTACCACGAACCTTCAAATGTAAAGCTGAGGATGACCGATTCCACATATATGAACATTAACTCATTGAAGCTATCGCGCTATATTCTTAAGATGGTGCTTAGGTGTCCCTTAGAATTTTTTTATGAAGTCACTGAATGGGGCTCTTTTCATCAAACTTAATGTCTGCGCGAAAATTTAGACCGCCTTTGTTATTGCTCTCGGGCATCCGGGCGTAATAGATTTGCTCAAATGCGCACCGCAAAGCTCATTTTCGAGAGGTATAGTTTGTCCGGCAGAACTATATACTATATTACTGGCCTTGTATGCTGCATCATCTTGTGTGGTTTGCTTACGCAAGTATTTCCCACTGAGCACCGAGCACCAGTGCCTTAGTAATAAAGCGCCTCGGCAATAAAGTTTTGTAGTGTTAATTGTAGGCGTAACCTAAGTACTTGGTTCTGGTAGTGATTCATACTTAAGTGAAAGATTAACAGGGGGGTAGCTTTCTAATGAAATTTATTTTGTGCTTTCAGGAAATATCTTTTTGGGTAACATGCAATCGTATTTTTAGAGAAAAGCCATCTTTTATTAGCAACGATTGAGCAGACGAGGAAAAAAGCACAATATTTTCGAGGCATAAAGGCAGCGAACGCATGAAGAAAAGATCTATACTTCAGCAGATTACACTGGACCAAGTTACTAGGGCAGTAACTTCAAGACAGCAGCAAGTAATTTCGAACGCTTAACGCTAATTTATAGTTCATGCCATACTCGCCTTTTGCCCTTTAAATTTCATTCATCAACCACTCCAGCTTACTGAATACGCGTATAAGACGACATTTGTGGCATTATTTTTTTTCTTTCTCTTAGTGCACTCTTACCGAAAGAAGTCCTCATAAGCTGCCTTATTTTGAGTTCACTTTATGAAAAAACGGCTAGGTTGCCAGATGCATGACGTTTGTAAACGAAAGAAAATGCACCTTATATGGTGATATTTCTTGGCTGTGCTTGAAAAATCCCTGTTTTAAATCAATCTTACACACGTGCATCAACCTCATGTTTAAACCCATTGCTGTCTTTATTTTAGGTTTATTTTATACAGCCAAGGGAAACTGAATAGTGGCTTACACAGGCCCTCAAAACTGCATCCAATACACGAGTGGACTTCCGCAGGTTCGCTGACATGCTTGATGGCAGCAAACACCTGAAAAAGTAGAAAGTGGCATGTATTATTTTTGTTATGTTTCCTCTTCCAGCTAACGTACATTGTTAACAAAGCCAATCATTTTTTGATATCACCATAGTTTACAGTAACCAGCGCTGCTGCAATAGTGGCTCCCCGTATATAGGAGGTTTCCTGTAACGACGGCACAATTGTTTCGTTCTTCTCTCCTAAGTCCACGATATCAGCAACGTTGCGCCTATCACCATATTAAAATTATTGATGCGAAATGTGTGTTTAGAATGTAGTGTATGCTACATTTCCTACACTTAAGCACTTGCTTTCGTGTGATAGTTGTAAAAGTTTCTGATGATATTGTTTTCCTGTGGATTAAAATATTGGTATCCAGCGTACACATCGTAATAAATTCAACCAAAATCAGCAGAAGTAGATATTTTCCCTGTGCAATAGTTTCTTCATTAAAAAAAATTACAGGTAATCTTCGCTGCACACGAACAGTGCGAAATGCCTGATTTGTGCTACATAGAAAATGACAATGAGCGGACAGTGAACCCACTGCTGGAAGTTGATGAAGACGATGCTGTGGCATGCAGAGCGCGAGAGTGTGCTGTAGTTTAATACGAGTGTTATATCTATCAGTCTGCACACGCAATCCCTCCAACAGACCGTTGACAATCCCGAAGTCGACCCACATCTCGTCCACCTCTGGGAGGCCCGTCATGGCCTGCTGAAGAGATGGCGCCGTCAACGATATAATTGCACCCTCAAAAAACAGATAGCGCAGCTTACCTTACAAACTCAGGGCCACTTTCACCATGCTCAGTGCTATGCCACGCAACTCTCCACCCAAAACTGGCATCAATTTTTGAGACTCACTTCGTGACACCCTGAGTACTTCCAAAACATGGGTCATAATGCGCAGCCTTCTACATCTTGAAACAACAAAGGCGTCTACTAATAAAACATTGAAGCCGTAGACGACCAATTCACCGCCACTGACGAAGAGCTTCTGGACACCCTCCGCTCCAAATATTTTGGCGCTTGACAGCCGCTTACCTCATCAGCCGCTTACACCAGCCACAGCAACCCGGAACTCAACGCGCTAATCACTTATAAAGACGTTTTCGAAGGTGCCCGCGCTTATAGCCGCTCTGGTGCCCCACGAGCCGACAAGATCACTAATGCAATGCTACGCAACCTCACGGATAATTCCCTTCAAGCGGTTACCCAATAAAGCAGTGATGAACTGTGGACCCAAGGCAGAATACTCACTCAATAGAAACACGCAGAAGCGGCACTCATCCCTAAACCAAACGGCCATTCTCCCTCTGTGCTCTCAGGCCTATACCGCTCACCTCCTGCTTGGGCAAGCTATACGAGCGGATCATCCAAACACGCCTCCAAAACTATATTAATGACCGTAGTCTCTTTCCCCCTTTTATGCTCGGCTTTCGACCACATCTTTCAACACAAGACGCCTTTCTTCTTCTCAAACTCGAAGTCCTCACGGGGATACCTCCCGGAGGAGAGGTACTTCGTCTAACACCTGACAATATGGTCGCCTTTGACGACATTTCCCACTCCGCAATCCTAGCAGCTCGAAATAGGGTACACTGTGAATTTCGCATGTTCCATTATATCTCCACCTTCCTCACTGGCCGCATAGCCCCGATAGGCATCGAATCTATTAGATCGTCTCCCTTCCAAACGCCTGACAAGGGCACTCCACAAGATGCCATCCTATTAACACTACTATTCAATATAGCTACGGGCCCTCTCGCCCACAAGCTCTCTACACTCTCCGACATCGGATATGCCATCTATGCGAATGACATAATAATCTCACCATCTGGTGAATCCGAGGATACCTTGCCGCCAAAAAGCAAGCCCTACAAGCAGCCAATACTGTGGTCGCGAATTTTGTTCAAACCAGCGGTATGCAATGTGCACGAGACAAATCGGAAATCATCCGTATTCATAGTCCCAGCTATCGTTCTCCCGGCCCAATCATTCTCGAAATTTAGAAGCACCCCATAAAATAAATTTTAGCCATCCGAGTGCTTGGCCTCTGCGTCCAGCATGACGGCAAGCCAACCCACACCATTTGCAACTCTACGCACGTCTGTGCTCAATATCACGCGTTTGGTACGACGTATCGCTGGAAATCGCGAAGGCATGCGCGTGAACGACACCATGCGCCTCGTCACGGATCTGGTCATGAGTCGAATCCAGTATTGTCTCCCATACCACAATGTTAATCGCACCGCAGATAGTAGGATCGAGATCCTTATTCGTACCTTCTTTGAAACAGCTCTGGGCCTTCCCATATGTACATCCACTACTATACTGCTTGCACTTGGGGTTCACAAGTTTTCGGAAATCCAGGAGGCTGTTGTAAACAAAACAGACTCGTCTCCTCATCACTTCGGCGGGTATGGCCATACTTTCAAGAATAGGTGACCCGAAAGCCACTTGCACCGGAGGTCTTCCCATTGCTATCCGCTCCCGCCTTTACATGGACCCTATACCTCGCCAAATGAACCACGAGTCACAGGCCCTGCGCTTTCAGGCCCGTCCTCACAGCCTCCGTAGGCAACACGGCCAAGACACCTCGGCTATGTATGTCTATGTGGCTTCCTATGCACGGCCCCACAGATATGTTTGCGCTGCTGCCAATCACGCCGACACCCCTCTTTTTTTAGCGTCCTTCACGGCACAGGATCCGGCGGCCGCAGAAGCCATTGCAATAGCCATCACCATCAAACTGAGCGACAGCACACACCACGGCACCCATATTTTTACACACTCCTAAGCCCTCTGTGGAGCCTATACAAGTGGACGTGTCCCACGCACGGCTCTGCATGCTCTGGGCGGCGATCTCCAGTATCATCATAATATCATCTGGGTCCCTGGACATGCAGGTCTCGATGGCAATATTAGAGCAGATTATACAAACCAAGCGGGGCTCACTGAATCTACTCTCTGCCCCCTCTCGATCTAGTTTTCAACCCGCCTAGAAACTCTCCGCTTAAATACGCGTCTGTACCCCGCGAAAAGTAAGAAACTTTTCCCGGAGGACTCCTACCACCTGAGACGCATCCGAACAGTTACTTTCCCCAATCTCCACCACCTACACCGCAGTCGCCCAACATTATACCCAGATATATGTCGTTGGTGTGACGAAATTACCACATTAACGCTCATTACATAGACATGTTCAGCTAAACCGAACCACTTAAAGCCGCACAACGCTGCGCTGGAGCAGTGGGAGGTGACGCTGGCGAGGGGCACCCTGGAAGACCAGGAGGCGCTAGTCGCCATCGCCAAAGCGTCGGCGGATGCCACTGGAGTCTTGGACTGAGCCCCCCACCCACAATCCGCTCCGGTCGCGTATTACAAATAAATGTTTATTCTCTCGCCTAGCGGCCTTTCAAGCTTATATTCTTCATAATTTTGCGCCGCCGCGGGTTTGCCTGCCAGTCACAGATACTGATGTGATTTTTCTTTGTAATCCTCTAGCGCACGAACATCGGCAAGTTACAATTTTGCTAGGCTGTGAACATCCGGATTAGACCTCTCGGATTTAAAGGAGATCCCTATATGGTGATCTAGTTTTTAGGCATTTTGCGCACTGCATATAATATGCAAAAAGTATATGCTCCAATTAAGTAATCTGGTGATTTGTTTATTTGACTTCGATAAATGTATTTCATTTACAAATTTGAAATTACTGCAGGGAGGAGGTGCCGTTTTACGGAGAGGTTGGTGATATACCTGGAACTGTAGCGTTTACCACACCTGAAGGTATGTATTGTTCCGCCTTGTGTCATCGAACAGCTGCCACCAGTGTAGCGACGGGGAAATCCCAGTGTTGTCACTGTTTTTGAGACTTTGTGATTGGCAAGGTAGAGCTGCATATTTCCCTGGCAGTCAGCGCGGCGTCCACGTATAGGTAACGCAGCCAAAGAAACTCGACGTCCGAGCAAACGTAATGTTTGCCCGGGAACAGTTTGCTGAAAAGTAAGTTTAAATGAGAGAACAAAGGTTTAATGCTGAGGACGAGAGCATAGCGGCTTCGAGGGCCGGGGTGGCTTCATTGACGCCGACCTGAATGCTGTGCATTGCCCCTTTCCAGCCACCGGCCTTGCTTTTTAAGCCCTAGGCGGTTGACGAAGGTGGGATCACCCGCTCCGCCAGAAGGAAGACTCATTAGCGGTGGTTCGCGCTAGCCCGAGTACTTCCGAGCGTGTTGGGACGCGCTGCCGCCGGGAGCTGGGCAACGAGGCGAGCATATGCTGGGCCGATCAGCTCGGTACCTAGTGAAAATATAATCTTGTGTTCAAAAATCTCTGGAAGAACAGCACAAAGGCAGAACACGATGTAGAGCGCATAATACCTAATTTAGTAATGCCAGGTCAGCAGCGCGACATCGCGGGTGGAGCTACTGGCGAAAACACACGATAGCGCTCTTGTTCTCCAAAGGGAAAGTAGTAAATTTGATTTTTTTTTGGCATTTTGCTCTATAACACCACTCTTGTTAACTGGAGTCAAAGCAGAAGGGCAGGGCTTTCCCGCGCTCCCGCACATATAATTCATTGACAGCGACAATTGCATATTGTCTAGGCAGGTTCACTTGTTAGAATGATAGAAGTATTTTATTTCAGCAAAAAAAGTGGCTTAGGCAAAAAAAAAACATGCTCTGATTTTTTGGTACTGCCAGTAGCACTGCTGGACGAAAAAAAAAGGATGAAGAAATTATAAGCGATATTAGTAAATTGGGTTCAAGAGCAAGAGAAATGTCCTTGTGACTGAAGGAAAATTTGCTCCTTTGCGGCTTGACTGAGCTTAAGCCGTCGTTCCGCATTGCCGTGTGATACAGGTAAATACGACTACAAGGATTGTTTGAACAGACAGCTATAAGTAAAATAAACAGGAACCAAATTCGGACTATCGTTGATGAAACATCTTACAACGAGATCAGCATCAATAATGGTGACGTCCTATGAAATAACGCTCTCTGAAAAATAGGTGAATTGTGCGAAAGGGGAATATGAGGATTACCTCAAAGCAAATGCATGGTTTCAAGAGCCGTAACTGGAAGAATGAAAAAAATTTTCTGTATTATTTTCATAGCTGGCGTCTATTAGCAGGTTACAGCTAGAATTACTTGGACATGATAACACATTCGCCTTCCTGTCTGATATTACACGTCAATTTTGTGAGATCCTTAGGAATAGAGAAGTATCAGTCATCTTGAACCTACAATAAAGCTCCTGGATTTGCAAGCTCTTACCGTTGATCTACATGCTCCAGTTCACTGAACGACAAGGCAGGCCTTGATCGCTTACTTGCTGCGTTATCAATGTTACCGCATAAAATGCCTTTATCAGCTGTTGCATGAAAGCTGGGAATTAAAGGTAACTTCAATACACAGACTGTCGCCTGAAAGCCAACATGTGATCATCATTTAAAAAATGTAAAGTTTATCCTTTCTTCGCAACGTTTTAAAACAATCAATCATTGCACCCTCAATCGACGAATGGGGCAGGCTTCAAGCCCAGGGTGCGGAATATTAAAGGAGGTGATGATTCATACCTCGACGTCAATCCGACTTTCTATCATACTGCTAAATCACACCGGTGAATTACTGATGCACAAAGCTCAAAGTGTGTAATGTATTTTATTGTCAACGCCAGTTGGCTCCGTGTAGATGTTGTTCCAGCTGCGTCGTATCTCTTTAATGAAGCCTCTTTGAGAAACGTGTCAGCAATAATTATGTACACAGTTTGGCTACGTCGTACCAAAATACACGTGAATTCGAAAAGAATGTAGGCAAAGCAACCTTTTCCAGCGCACTTAAGTAATAAAAAAACTAAATGTTGTCGAGCCTTAGTGTCATCGTTAATCACGTTTTGAAAAATTTAAATAAACTGTGATGGTTATTAATAACGATCGGCTACAAATCTCTAATTGCAACGAAGAGCCTAACTCTATTATTTAAAATCAGTTAATAAAAAATACTTGACAAGCTTACTACTTAAGACGATTCTATGGTTTCCTGTTGTCCGCCAAAATTGATAATATTGTGCTGAAAAAGCCATGTTCTTACCACAAAAAACGATTTTTGAGAATTAATTAAAACCTTCCTTGAAACACCATGCATAGCGTCGTATATTACTCTGTTTATTTAACTTTCGTTGTGTTTTCCTTTGCAAAGTCATCTCCTCTCAAAGCATCCATCTCATTATTTTCACACTTGTGCGTTTTTCGTAATGATCTTTTCGTCATGTACTAAATATTCACTGATCGCTTTAGTGCATTAGATGCGTTAATAAAATTTGAAGCCTTCGGCTAATAAATGACATAACAGTTTATGCCGAAACCAAATAATGGTAATTTTGCCACCTAAAATATACGGTCCTCACTAGAAAATACATTCAAGTTCCTCTAGACGCGTGACTAATTTTTCCTTTCAGTAATCACGGTTACCATATATCTATTATTATTCCTAGGTCTCCTTTCGATTCCTATTTTAGCAAACAGACTTTTGCTTGAATCACGAAAACGATCAGCAGTTTCTGAATGAATGCTTCGCTGCATGCTGTTGATTTAAACATAACATTCAGATTTGGATATCGAATGCCTGCACCTGTCTAATGCCTAACCCTTATGGTTGTTCTCCCTTTAGATAAAATTTTCTTAGTACGCATTTTCATTTACCTTTACGCTTCAATCGCTCTTGCAAGAATAACACCACTCATGCGTGCACCACTAAGCTTATATATTCGTACTACATTTAGCCATTCCCTGTTTCGGACCCGGGTTCGAACCCCACCGCGGCGGCTGCGTTTTTATGGAGGAAAAACGCTAAGGCGCCCGTGTGCTGTGCGATGTCAGTGCACGTTAAAGATCCCCTGGCGGTCGAAATTATTCCGGAGCCCTCCACTACGGCACCTCTCTCTTACTTTCTTCTTTCACTCCCTCCTTTACCCTTCCCTTACGGCGCGGTTCAGGTGTCCAACGATATATGAGACAGATACTGCGCCATTTCCTTTCCCCTAGAAAAACCAATAGTAGAACCAATAGTATAGTTTCGGACAACTTGACGACAGAGAACGCCCTTAACAAATGGCCCTCTATTTAAGAAAGTTTGCATTTGCATACATACAGAGTGCACATACCGTGGATATATGAGAGTGCATGTTTCTACTTGAAGTGGTCTGCAGGTAATATTTATTGCCAGTGGTGAAGTGTGTGTGTACAGAGAGCGCGTACAATTAGCAAATGTATTCCTTGCTTGCCCGTGTGTAATGCCGTCTAGGCCTTTAAAAGTGTTTTAAAAGGCTAACAAACATATAAAAATAAACTCCAAAATTGAAAACAGCGTTTATATTGGTACAGGTGGGAGCCTCTGTCTGTACATTCTGCCGTTATAAGCCCACGCAAAATTTTTCAGATGCAGACAAAAAGGAAGCCACTATCTACTATACAGACTACACGAGCTGCATTGTCGTCGACGTGGAATACCATGGACACCGTAAGGGAGCTAAAGACTGGGATATAATAGAAGAAATTACATACTAGTCTTGTTGCGGAGATACGTTGCTGAAAAATGTAGAATACGCAAGACGTATTCGCCCTATCATGATGGCGCTATTGAGTATGTAAGAATTGTAAAACTCTGTATTGTTCGTAAAGTGATTCTGTGCAGTAAAAAACTTAGTTTTCTCAAAGACTCTACTGCCGACTAGCCAGTCACTTGATGTCGAATATGTGTGTATGTTAAGGACCCGTCCTATTATTTTTTTTTTGTGGTCAGTGCTGTATCAATGTGACATTCCATTTAACCTTTCTAAAATTACGCCCTAAACCTCTCTAACATGACGAGCTAGCTGTCCCCGTTACAGCATTGCTATGAACGAAATCGTTTGTTTTCATGGACGCAATTAATATAGTATAAAACCCCAGCACAGCTCTGGATATTGCAGAAGACAATACAATATAGTTTCCTCATACGGTAGACAACTTTTATTGTTGCTTTCAAAACAAAGAAACAAATCAAAAGTGAAGTTCGGACGTAGTAATTTATTTGTACGTTTTGCATAGTACTCTAAAGATATTTATTGTCGTGACTCCAAACACAATTTTCCTCAATATTTTTGATACATTATCAGCTAGAAGACTATCATTAAGATTAAATATATTCTAACCAGTTATATTTGATTCCACGAAAAGGTGCTGAGAAATATTCGCATATATTTCAAAACACCAGCTCCTTCTCAATCCCTTAAATGTTTTTGTGGGTTGAAAAATTACCATACTGTACAATATGTACTGTTCAGAAAGCTCGCTGTGAATATACGGTATGCAAACTATTGTTAGGCATTAAATCTCAAGGCATGAGACACTACCTTTCCTCCTTCTAAAATGACCATTGTAGAAATTTGTGATACAGTTTATACCCTGACTTTCGAGCACAGTGCCTCAAAAATATACCATAACTTATTTCTTTCTTCTAAAGTTCTATGCCTTCATTCTCTGCGCTTAGTCAAATCTTTCGTGTTCTGAGTCGCAAAGTTTATTTTACAGAGAATCTAACTTTTTGAAGATGCTTGGCGCTGTGCACAGGCTTCTGTCGCTGTTCACCCTTCAGCTTAGGAAGAAATTAAAGAGTAAAAGATGTGGTGGATTTTTCCTCCAATAATCATGCTTCTGATAGTGCAAAGAGTATGTAGTGCTGGAAACATTATGCATGCCTAAAGTTCCTGTGCACAGAAGTGAAGGATTTAATTACCACCAAATTAGGCTTACATATTTGGCTCGAGTTAGGAGGCATAAATCTGAAAACTTTATTTGATTGGTCAGCGCAGTGAATTAAAAAGCTTTAGAAACCAGCCCACTCGTAATATATTTATTTCTAAAACCCCATTATTATTATCAAGTTTTTCCTATATTTTCTGTTTAGGTCAACGTAGAGAGTTGAACAAAGGGCATTCCTTCTACTAGTTTTGTGCACCTGGTATCTCTTGTTGCACGCAGCCTCAATTGTATAGTGCGATGCGAAAGCATAAATTAATAAATGTTTCTATAAATCGCGTTGAGTAGCGCAGGTCATTGCAAATTTTTGAGGAAAAACATTTTTTTTTTGCTGTAGTGTTAGAGCACTGAAAAAAATAATCACAACCTGAACGCTTCACACAAATTTGGATGGGTAAATTAGATGTCAGGAAATGGTCGCTTCACAGGCTACTATTTGCACGACCTGCATCCTATGAAAGCAAGTTAGTCTTTGTTGAGATTATGGACAGCCCTTGATCTTTTACCACGAGAGTGATCTTCCGTTTGTTTTCGTCATTTTTCATTCATAACAGAATGCTCACTTTGGACGAAGAGAGAAGTAAAGGACGCCGTTCCTCAAGACTGCATTGATCACTTCGTTGACACATGTGGCGTTATAGTTCCTCCGCACAGCCGCGACCTGTGCCCGGATGGTGAAGGCGACTATTAGCACCTGAAAATGTGCCATGCCAGTTCGAGTGCTCTGCAGATCTGTAACTCCCGGTCGTGCTTGCAGAAAAGAGTGCTTGCACTTTTATCAGCGGAGTGCCTTCCTTTACGCATCTATCTATGAGGCTATAAATGTTGGTCGCATATTAAGGGTGATGAATTGGACTGCTTATTTGTGCAGAGACCATGTTTTTGCGACAAATAAAAAACTTTCAGCAGCTAGCATACCACGCTCCTCCATGTCCGCTCTTCGGCACTGTCTGCTGGTTAGTGTCGGCCGCTCTACGTTTGCGTGGTGGAGTTGCGGCTCCTCAAACATTCTTTCAAAGTCGGTGCACGAGGACTTGGAAAGAAGTTGTCATCCGGCACGCGACCACGAACCTCTACTTTGCAACCTCAAGGTATAATACCTTAAACAGTGAGGCTAGTGTAGAAGTTCCGTCGGAGGAACTAGTGGATATTAAATGGCATGTCATAGGGATTAGTGAGGTCAGAAGGACAGATCAGGCATATAGAGTGCTAAAGAGCTAGGACGCACTACGCTATCATGGATTAAGCGGCAGGCGAGATTCTGTCTTTAGATTTAGACGGCCTCATACTTTGGCGTTTCTTAATCCGGTCTTTTTTCTCCCGAGATAGTTTGCTGGCATCCTGTCGAACCATCCTGCCGGCTACTTCTACCGCTCTCTGTAACGATACCTGTGAGATTATCGTCAATTGCTTCAACATTTAATGTCTCCTTCCTCAGTTAAAGCCTAATTACCACTCGGGGAAAAAGGTGTGATAATTGTTCTGGTTTGATATCAGAAACGTCTAGTAGACCGACTTTTGGCTTCTGCTTTATGCTAATAAGCAGACAGGAATACGACATACACCAGTTGTTATTCGGCGTTTCCTCACGAAAGATAAAGAAAAATTTCTATTCATGCGCCACATTTGAGCTTCCACACAGTGGTTGGGAAGCAGGCGTAAATACATAATTACCACACATTCGGTGCATGACATGCCATTAGTCAAGATTTGAACCTAGACAGGAAAAATTGTTACTAAGGCCATTTGTAAAACGAAACAAATGACTCCGTGTTGATCGTCTTGCAATGACCTATGTAACCGCTCCGTTCAGTTGGCAGCGTCTAGAATGCAGGCGGCGCTATCGCATGGCAAGAGCAGGCGCTCCGGTCTTACTAATAACGAAAAAAATCTGACTGCTTTAAGAATATATTTAGCACGCAGGCAGCACTAGCATCATAGCGGGAATATGTGCTACTCCACAAAAAAATTGACCGTGGCTTAGCTCGGCTATGCAAGGATATACGCGGAGAAAGCTAAGGCATAGCTCAGTTAGCCTTGGTTAATTCTGATTGCAAGTCCAGGTTAGTCTGCTTCTCTGGCTTGTTGTTATCACCTGGTTTGTCACGCGGTTGGTCACGTGGGGCGGTGCTACCACAGTGGGACTGCGAGCACCGCGAAACTGCGAGTTCATGGCCAATGTAGCTTTCGCTAAAATATAAAAAACGTGCACGCAATACGAAGTTAGCTATGTAGTGTTTGTGCATGGCTTCATTCTGCCTCTGTTCTTTTGGATATGCCATAAGCTTGAAGCCACGTTAACAAATGGAGTATTAAAGAGAAATAGAGTATTGCTATATCACGGTAAGACAATATGAAACCAAGAACACAAACAGCCACACAATTCTATACTTTTTATATTTAAAATTTTAAGCGCAAGGGTTTTAAAAAACACTGGGAATTTTCTGCCATTGCGATTTTGTGCAGCAAGGCGTGTTACAAAGATAAGGAGAAATAATAGCTGTATTTTAAGATACAATATCAAATTCATAGCCAATGTTTAACGCAAGTCAATTTATGGGCTAGTTAAGTATTGTTTCTATGCGTTCAATGTGGAAGCGTCCTTTATTGAATCAGCGCAGACGATAACATTTGTGCCTATACTCAAATGACAGTACATATAGAAACTTCTCCGCAGCTGCCAATCTAGATGTGTGGGTGTGGTTGAAAACAAAAATTAGAGAGCACTGCTGTCGGCTGCATTCCAGAAATGCGAAAGCATTTGCGTTTGAACGTCAGAAACATTTCTTTTGCAAGTCATTGTTGTCACGTGACAGTTATGACGTCACGCTTGGATGACGTCAGCAGCTTTTAGGAAGTCATCATTCTATAACATAAGTACACATCCTCAACACACTTTATCATCGTAGTCAACACAACGCGTTCACTCGCTGCCACCCCAACACGCTTGAACCAACGAACATTCGTGTCGTAAAAAAACACCCAATAAAGAGGATAAGGAACCTTCGTGGCGTACGCGTTGCATCCCGCGTGGCGCGCAGAGAGCATCGGTTCGAACCGCAATGCCGGCTAATTTCATTTTTGCAGTGGTCAGTTTCGTGCGGAGAAGCTTTGCTTATACGATCTGCACTAATCAAGCGCGCAACCTGTACACATTTCTTATTGTGTAAATAGTTTGTGTATTTTACCTCTCCCCCTATTCTATCTTCCTGTCCCCTCACGTATTTCATTTCTCCATTTTGCCTGCTATCCCTTATTTCCGCTGCCCCAGTTCAGGTGCTTCAGCATCGATGGCAGATGCCGGGGCTAGCAAAAATTTTATCCACCCTTTTTATTATTATTTTAATAAACCACTGCACGCGCGCACACACACACACACACACACACACACAAACACACACACACACACACACACACACACACACACACACACACACACACACACACACACACACACACACACACACACACACACACACACACACACACACACACACACACACACACACACACACACACACACACACACACACACACACACACACACACACACACACACACACACACACACACACACACACACACACACACACACACACACACACACACACACACACACACACACACACACACACACACACACACACACACACACACACACACACACACACACACACACACACACACACACACACACACACACACACACACACACACACACACACACACACACACACACACACACACACACACACACACACACACACACACACACACACACACACACACACACACACACACACACACACACACACACACACACACACACACACACACACACACACACACACACACACACACACACACACACACACACACACACACACACACACACACACACACACACACACACACACACACACACACACACACACACACACACACACACACACACACACACACACACACACACACACACACACACACACACACACACACACACACACACACACACACACACACACACACACACACACACACACACACACACACACACACACACACACACACACACACACACACACACACACAAACGCGCGCGCGCGCGCGCGCGCTGTGATGAGCCGCTTTGCCGATAAGCCCTCTACACGCCACTCATGAGACACGAACTGCTTTCGCATTAATAAAACGCCTGAAGTTTATTGACACTGGATTAAGGAAGCGAGCTAATGATTGCGATGTGAAATGCGCTATTCGGAGAAATGCATGTGGTGTGTCGACATCCGAGCTTCACGCTGCTGGCCAAGCCAGGGGCCAGGGGCGCACACGCAAGTGTGGCCCGCAAGAGTAGACGAGGAAGGTAGGTAGCATACCAGCAGCGGTGAGCTGACGTGCCATGAACAAGAGGTGTTGAGACAGGGAGCTATTGAGGCATGTAGGTTGGCAGGTAAACTTTAATCATTGACATCAGAGGAATGTTTCTTGAGGCTTGTGGGTGGGTTCCTCATTCCAGGACTCCACTCGCTTGAGCTTCAGACGGATCGTTTTTGACGGCTATTTGGCCCTCGATACGATCGCTGGTCAGCATCGCCTCCCACCACTCAAATGACGTTTACTGTGTCTGTAATTGGTTCGGTTTTGCCCCGCATCCCCAAGAAATCTGGAAGAGTATTGGGCGGGCCTGACACCAGGGGCATGTGTCATGGTATAGTATTGGGTGTATAAGGTGAAGTTTGCGGAGATGAAGGAAATTTTCGTTTGGATCTGACACCAGAAGATAGCGTTTTGAAGATAGCGTTTTGGGTGTCTAATTTTGTGTTAGGAGGAGAGTATTTTCTGCGCCGGAGACGCTGGAACTCTAAGCGTTCGTTGCACATCTAGGGAATAGGTATAAATTTTAATGCGCTAATTCCCCCCCTCGGTTAACTGCTGCTCGAGCTAAAGCGTGCTCCTTTTCATTTCCCTCTAGTCCCTCAGCACCAGGGGTCGAAGTTATCAGGTGGGTTTTATTGAGGGTTTGGGCGCCTATGAGTCGAGCGACTTGTCATTGGATGCGCCCTCGCAGGAAGTTTCGGCAGGCTTGCTGTGAATCTGTGATCGCATGAGCTCTGCGCCGTTGAGCGTTTCAGCCCCGTAGGACAAGTGAAACAGCGGCGGTTTCCGCCGCCACTGGAGAGTCGTCTATGACGGAGGCAGCGAGCACCGGGGAGAATTCGTAATTTATCGCTACAACCGCGTAATTATTGCGCCCCGGGTATGCCGGGCGTCCTCATTCACCACACTGGCGGAGGTGGCAAGTCGCTTGCGTAGGTAGCAAATTCTTGCTTTGCGCCTGCCTGTATGGACAACTTTGAACAATTTTTCGGTATTGGAGCTACATTGATTTTATGTCTTTGTAGTTTCTCTAGACAGGATTGAGAATATACGGCTCGTATGTCCGCCATCGTGCCAACAAGCCTGAGAAGGGCGCGGTCGGCTTGTGTTTTGTTGGAGTCGAACTATTGTTGACGTTATGACTCCTCCCTGGAGTTCGGAGTATGTGCTGAAAAGGCCAAGGGCGTGAACTTTTCCTGTTGAGGTCATGGGCGGAAGTTTAAGCCCCGTTTTATACACCACTCTTAAGATGGTTTCAATCTATTGTTCTTCCGGTTTTGTGGTCTTGTGAACAGGAAGTGCGAACGCTTTTCTACTCAGGACTAGCGCTTGGAGTAATCGCGTCATGTCGTCTTCTCGCATGCCTTGGCGATGTCGGGTGACACTACTAATCTTGCTGGGTGTTTGTGTACTTGTGGTTTTAAGCGTTCGAATGGTGTGGGCAGACTTGAGGTTGCTCTGGATGCAAATTCCAAGTATCCAAGTGGACGCTCGATTATTGAGCGAACTCTTGACTTTTCTTTCTTATGCAGTGTATGTTGTGGTTTGTTTCGTTGTTTGCTATCTGGCTTGTATTTTTTGGTTGCATTATAGTAAATATAATTCGGCTTCGTGAAAGTAGTGCAGTGCCGAGCGGGGCATTTCTTTTGTATTGTTTCTACTTTTCTCATTCTTTTATTGAAACTTTCCATATGCACATGTTCATTTCTTGACAATAGTAAATTTGTTGATGATGTCCTAAGGAGCGCACGAGGATGTGTATCTGCTTGATTTGATGTTTCAATTTTGTTTGTTTGTTTTTATATATATTTTAGGTCCAGTGTTCATTTTATAATTGTCTGTGAACGCCGCCAGTATGCTTGTCTGCTGTTGTTGTACCCACTGCTGCCTTGTTCGCAAAAGTGCAGCCAGCAGCACCTGATAAATAATCATTCAATCTTTATTTTCGGTGCCTAGGAACAACCCGAAGGTCTTGGTGCTGGTGCACCGCACACACTCACACATAAAAGAGTAAATTTCGCCACAAAGAAAGGTAACCAAGTGAGGTAATGTAGCAGTCAAGCCAATAGAAAATAAATTTCTCAGGGCACTTAAGTGGTCTTACGTGCAGATATGCGAAAGCATGGCACTTTGTAGAACAAGGGTTTTATCCATGACGGCTGCAGTACGGGTTGTATATATTTATTTTATGCGAAGCATAATAGAGGCACTACTTAGCTCAACCCTAGCCCAGCCTGGCGCGGCCGCGACCACCAAGGCTAACTCCCGCTCCTCCCGCTAGGGGCGCTGCAGCCGAGCACGTGGTCTGACGTCACGCCAGCTGAGGAGAGACGGGGCTCAACTCGCGCGGTCGCCGCGCGGCCGCGACCACCAAGGCTAACTCCCGCTCCTCCCGCTAGGGCCTCTGCAGCCGAGCACGTGGTCTGACGTCACGCCAGCTGTGGATAAACGGGGCTCAACTCGCGCGGTCGCCGCGCGGCCGCGACCACCAAGGCCACGGTGTAAGAATATATTTAGGTGTTGACACTGCGCTCGGCGGCGCGACCAGAACTTGTTCGCCGCTCCCTGCGCTTCTCTCGAACGCTGACAGATGGCGCTACGCACCCGGGGCCCCTAGTCGCCGAACTTCGGCAGCCGTAATGCAGATGCCACGGGATCTTTCGGTGCCGCTGCGTGTACGCGTGCTTTGTGAAGTGCGGCAAGACAACGAAGGATTGAAACTGCTGTCGACACCAAATAATTTTGGGCTACTTCGTGTTTTTCTTGCTGAGACTGCATGAATGGGCGGAACAGCAGCGAGGACGCAGCCCTGTGCTGCTTCCGAGCTCGTTATCGAAATGCGTTCATAGCAAATTTTTTTTTCGTTCATCCGCACGACTGCTGTGAGCATAGCTAACTACACTGCCTCTTAAATATAAAAGGTCGGACTCAACGCGCCCACATTTGGCCTGAAGAGCCTACGCGTACATTCAAACATTGCTTGAGCAGTGTATTGCGCCAATGCTGCGAGATGACCGCCGTGTTGAGAACATGGTTAACTTCGGCCACCTGGAGTTCTTTAATTTGCACAGAAACCTCAAGGACGTTTCCGCATTTCGCCTGCATCAGAAATACTTACTCCGCAGCCACAAAACAGTGAATCACAACCTACTGGGCTACTTTCGTGTAATCAAGAGCCAAGACCGTGACTGCAATTGTGATGATCACTGCATTCGTTTATTTGGACGATACACTGAGCGAATCATCCTCTATCATCTAGGATGAGCACAGCTTGGCCTGTTTCTTTTTTTCTTGACACTGCTTTGTCATGACTGCATTGGTGTGCTTACAATGCTGCCTCATACGCATGCCGACGTAATAGTGGAGGAGCTGTGCGAGTACTTCTTCCTTGTGATCAGCACATGGGAATGTCATCGTGTATGTATCTATCACTGCGTCTATGGTGTCCCAGTACACCGTGTGGCAGTCTGCATAGTCAACAAAAAACCGCTCCATATGCTTTAGAAGGTCAAATATGTTGACGTTAGGGTGGGTAAGACCCCCTCTGGTCTTCACATTTGTTAGAGCTGCTTCAGCAAAAGAATTATTTTTTACGCTGAAGGCTGACAAGCAAGCAGCGCAGCTGGTAACTCTTCGCATCTTTCTGCACAAAAAACCGGTGACATAATAAAGTATGCAGTCTGTAATTTGCCCTCCGTCTGATTTGTGTTTCCGAACGATATCTTCACATTCCCAGTCTTCTACTGAAACTAGATCGTCTAGCTTTTCTTTAATTTGATTGATGAATCCAGGGCATGATGCCACTTTGTCGTCTGTTCTAATGAGGGCCCTGAAATATGACGCATCCAGCAATGGTTCCTCACCCTCGACGACTTTGCAATTGCCATACTTCGGAGGTTTAAGGATACTGTAGATCGACAGCGTCTGGTAAAGATGCATAAAGGTGGGCATCGAAGGGTGATCATTCTGGCTTCCTGCCAACCGTATTTTGCCAAGGAACCGCTCGATAGGATCTTGGTTCATTTTGTTGGTTAGCACATATTTGAAGTTGTGGCAATCAAGCAGCACCTCACAAAGATCCAAAGTGGACTTCAATGTGACTCGAAGTCCCTCGCAAGTGCTCTTTATCAAGAACATGTCTTTTATAATGTTGCCACTTTCCAGTTCTCTTTCCCAGCGGTCCAGCCAGTCAATTCCATGCTTGAGAATTGCGAGGTCTCGGCTGTTCGTTGTGATCCCTTCTGCTGGAAATCGCCTGTTCAGTGCATCAAACAAATTGTTTAAAAACAACGTGAATTCTTGAGTTTTCTCGCTGCCTATGAGTTTGCGGATGCCTTGTTCCCGATAAAACTGAATACCCGCCGCCATGGAGCGGCTAAAGACTTGGGTGGCTAACTTCACACGCATCTTCTCACAGTTACTCGGGTATATGTGAGAGTGCGTTATTATCGGGCAGACGTTTAGGCCCCCCGCGTTGGCAACGTCTTCCTTGTAGACTTCAGCATAGTACTCCCACTTGATCCACTGTCCTTCGTTTTTCAAGTATCGCTGCTGCTTAAGTCTATTTCTCACAGACTTAAACAAGTGTGGAGTGTCAGAAAACGCAAAAACTTTTCTTTCAGGGTCAACTGGGTGCGTGAACGAGTTGCAGCTCTCCTTGAGGCTTCCATTAACACCTAGAATGTTCCACATGCTCCTGTTTGTTGACGCGCCATCACAGACAAACCCATGAATCTTTGCACCGGCTTCTTCGAGCATCACAATAGCTTGGAGAAGCAACTGAGCGAGAATGGAGCCTTTGGTTGCATTTTTTGCTGCGAACACCCCTATAGGTTGAGCGTAGCTATCGCCAAAAGGACAGAACATGAAAACGAGGGCGTGATCAGCGAGCTCATCAGCGTTTTCAGCGTCTGTTGCCAGCCCTACATATGTCATCGTGCGAGAATTGACACGTTTACTTTTTCTAACCTGCATTTCATCGAACATGATAATCCCATGTCGCTTGAAGTCGTCCATTTTTTCTATTTTCCTTTTCAGAGCAGAAAAGAACTTGCTGTCAAATCCCGACTTAAATCCCACCATAGAGACATACCGGCGTATTGTTCGGACTGACGGCAATGCGAGCACTTCGTTTTCCATCACGAACCTGTAGGCTGCTGGTGAACTGATATGAAGGAGCAAGCAAAGCAGGATCCAGCTGTCCGAGTATCGTCGTCCCTTCTTAGAACCAGTCTTGCCAGCAGCCACACATTCCTTTAACACAAGCTGCTGTGCCTCAGTAAGGTTCGCATCACGAGAAATGCGGTCAAGTGTTTCATCACTTAATTGTTTAAGCTTGGCTTTGCATTTGCTCAGTTCCGCCTCAAGCTTTTTTTTTCCTTTTAGAAGTCGCACTTTGGACCTGTAGCAGGAAATTTTTGCCTTCCGCAAAAGGTCAATGCGGGCTTTTTTGGAAGGGCTGCTTAAAAGACGAATGTGCTTCATTTCTCCTCTCTTCTTCATACGGGAGTAATGTATCCGGAGTGTGTCTTTCAATCTTTCGCAACGGTCGCAACTTGCTTGTTCAGAAAATAACATGCAGTTTCTGTGCCGCCACACGCCACATGCGTCGATATATGCACACTCGGGTTGGATGTTGTGGTACATCTCGCCACCGGGGCCACCAGCGCATACGTGCAGGTTGTGAAACTTGTGAATCACACTCTCCAAGTCGCTTAGGCCGCATGGAACAACATCGCCGCTTATGGCGTTGACAGTTTTAGTTTGACCATAAATGAAGGCACGCAGTGACAGCATTCCGCTGGATGAAACTGTAGCATCTAATGACTTCCTCAGGAAAGATGCCTGGTCGCGTTTCTTCGCCAAAGCCACTTCCGTGAAGACTACAGCCTCCACACCAAAGCTATCAACAACTTGTGTTTCCCACGAGGTTCCTGGAAGTTGAATGCTGGATACATAACTCGAGAGACATGAAAATGTGAGCGGTTCCTTTTCATCTTGGCCGCTGACAGACACTCCCTCGTGACTTTCCTCGACTAATCCGAGGCTGCTGCATGCTGCCAATGGTGCTTCAGTATGGACGTGACACAATCCATCTGGACCACCCTGATGTGGACTCGTGCGGTTGTCCTGACGAAAAATAAGAGAAATTATATCAGTGGAAATGGATTTAAGGTATTGTTATAAAACATATGCTACTATCAAAAGCAGCCAAAGCCAAAAAGCTACAGGCAAAAGTTTCGCGGACTGCTTCAAAAGCTAAGGGCTTAATCATGCTGTATGTTAACAACAGCTAAATTATTTAATGTCCTGGGCTGGGCAGTTACTATTAACCTGTATTGCAAGCAACTGTATCTCGTTATCCAGGGGCACCTATAGGTATCTATGGCATGCCGGGAGGACCGATACGGTTAGCAGAAAGTTATGTACAGGGAACACTAAGCACCTAGAATATTAAGTACCCGGAGCAGTGCAGAAGAGAACAAACCTTAACGTCATGAACGCCAAGGAAGACGGAGGTGGCACTTGAGGAGGTGCCTCCAAGTTCCATGGTGGGAGAAGGACACGTTCCTTGATAACTCCACTCACATGTCTGCAGTTTCTTCTGAGGGCTCGATGATGGATCGGTGCCTTTTTGTTTTTCACAGACCGTCCCAACGGGCAGTGCGACAGCGGCGGGAGCGGGCCGCTTGCTTGACTGATCGCCACACGTGGCCGTAGACTGTCGTTTTCTAGGAGGCTTTCTTGACCTTGTCGGTTTTGTCAGATATTTCGGACACCCGGGAAAAATACTGGGCACAGCATTCGCCGACAGCACCGGGATCTTCTTCGGTACATTTAAAAGTACCTTGCCATTGAACTCGGCATAGTACGATTTTGATATCATATGCTCGGGAAAGTGCTTCGCGCAGACGTGGTCGCTCGGTTGCAATATCCTATCTGCTCTGGGAATTGCCCGGCGCCAAAGTTCTAAGCGAGCAGGCTCCGACGGAGCTTTAAAAAGTGAAACTTGATCCGGACAACTCCGGTAGCCCGAACTGCAGTTCGGTACGAAGCACTTCTTACCCATAATTGCGTCTAGCAGACTTCTGGACCCGGCTGAAGTTGACAGGTGTGTCACAGCAACAAACAACAGATCACAGACACAATGCACATAGGCCGCGACGACCGTCCATGGCGTCGGCCCGCGCCACCACGTGCGTTTCCACAGCTGTCAATCCGGCTTGTACCAAACCGCGACACAAAAAGCTAGTTTTAGCAAAATTTGCTCGTCCACGATGGAAGCTGACGACGTGGAAGCTGAGATCGTGGTGTTCACAGCTTGTGATGCACTCTCTCAGCCCAAAACATCGACCAACGCAGCCTAAAAGGGCACCTAAAGCAGGGCACGCCGGAGAAGGGAATATACGCCTCTGGGCACGCCGCTTGCCGCACCGAAAGCGAAGGGCCTCTGCTCCGCAGCGCCCCCGCGCCGCTGCGGTCGGCGCATGTACTAGAGGGCGAACACAATCTGTGCGCGCTCTCCGCCGCGGCGGGCGGCCAGTGTCAACACCTAAATATATTCTTACACCGTGCCAAGGCTAACTCCCGCTCCTCCAGGAGATTGCTAAACAACGAACAGACTAGCCTGAGTTACGGGCAGGCGATACCGAATCCCTTTCACAAATCTATTATGCTTCGCATCCTAGGCTTAACCTTAACTAAGCCGGGCCATTTTTTTGCGTTTGTTATTTCCTTGTGTTTCTAACATTTTTTTCTTTCTTTCTGACTTTTTTATTTTTAATATTTTTATTATATCTAGATTGTTTGTATTTCCTGTTAAGATTTTTCTATTTTTTAGCTTCATTGATTTCCAATGTTTTTGCTTTTTATTGTTTTATTTTTATTCATTTTAGTTTTGATGATGTCATTCGATTGACAAGTGAGGCGGAGACTTCCTGCGAACGTACACTTCCGGCGGACTCATGAGGCAATTAGGGCTTTCGCCGTATAAAGACGTTTCAACTAGGCCTCCGCCTTAGAAAAAGGCGTGACTGCTAACATAAAGCATAAAAAGCGAAAACAAGAAAAAAGCGAGGACAGTGGGGAATTAAAGCAGTTAAAACAGGCAGCACACATACAAATAACAAACAGAAACAACAAACAAAGGAAAAGAAAACACAAACGACCTAATAATAATAATAATAATAATAATAATAATAATAATAATAATAATAATAGCTCCTGTATTACCTGATACAGCGTTCAATTATATGTGCATGGTTGGGTAACTCTTCTATAATACCCATTTGTGTTTTTGCAGTAACTTATGAATTTTTAGGAGGTAACAAATTGAACTTTTTCACTGCATAAAGGTGACAGATTCCAAGAAGAAGAAATATACCGCCGTGTAATGTTTCCAGAAGGAAAGAGGCAGTGCGGCATAAATGAGGCGACTGCAAATTTACGAACATGACACCGCTGACAAAGCAACATGCCAAAATAAATTAAGAAGCCTAAAAGGAGTACCAGGGCTGAAGACAACCCATGCAGTGGCAGAATATCAACTGCAACAATTGACTCTAACCGGCAGCGAGTAGACAAATTGACGCGGTGTCAAATGCATGGATTATAATGGAGGTTACGTTAATTAGTAACACTGTATTGGGAAAGAACAGCTGTACAAGCGCGTAGCATTTCAGCGGCTTATATCGCAAAGGTAAAAAAAAATTATAACAAGTTTTGAATAAGGTCCTTTACAACCCTCGTATTTGAAGACTGCATAAGAAAGATTAAGGGATAGGGGGCAATGAATGATAGTTGACAATTCCGCATTTGGTGATGATTTTTCGAATGCTAAATAACGGAGCGGAGACTTACTATTGACGCCGTATGGGATACGATTTCTGGACGTTGAGCCGAGTCTTTATAAATACGATGTATTCTTCCTTCTTGGCCTGCACAGTATTTGACGAAGAAGGATGGCTGTACGACACTGGGATGAAGATGCACGCTTTGTCCGAGATTATTTTGAAGAAAACGCATTCAAGCTGCTCAAAGTGTACAAGCAGCTACATTTCGGAGATGAAGTTATCAGTTTGATGAGGCGTTTGTGTGCCTTGAGACAGTTCTGCTGAGTGAAACGCATGACCACTCCTGGTATTTCGGAGTGCAGTGCAGAACATTATATTTGTAACCTATTGTAATCTGCCGAAACAGGCATTAAAGAAAGAACCTTCGCAGTGTGTTCTCTGCTTGCTCGTCTCGCAATCTGAAATACCTTGGCTCGATTGCCTGTATCTTCACAAGATTTTGATATTTGGAGATTCTGGTGTTTCGTGGTAGAATTTTAGAGCGCAAACAACGACGGCCAACGCCAACGATCCACAACGACGGCAACAGCTTTTCTGCGACACGAGCTCTTTATAGCTATCACGTCAAAATGTTACGCAATGACTGTTCGATATTGGTAGAGATGACTAAAAATTTCTGCACAATAGATGAAAACGGATAATTAGATTACAAAGCATTGCTCATATGTACATTTGCTATCAAAGCTGATTTAAACAACCATAATTCAAGACAAGCGCCTACATTAGGCGGCAAGTTCTGTTAATTTCATCGAGAATTTCGAAGCTAGGCGTTGTATTTATTCGCGAATGCGAAACCCAGGATGATATTACATGTACGAAAAAGGCGATATGTAACGTGAGAGGGAAAAACAAAGCAGGCTAAGAAGTACTTGCAACTGGGCTTGTTGGTGCATATTCGTGAAAGACATAAGAGCGCAAACTGGCAACACGGACAAGGACGGGAACAGGACGAGCGCTACTCCTGTTCCGCTCGTCCTGTTCCCTTCCTTGTCCGTGTTGCCAGTTTGCGCTCTTATGTCTTTAAACAAAGTAGGGGCAGGAAATGGCGAATTCATATGTACAATATATGAAACAGTGATGATGATAATCACAAAAAAAATATTGGGAAAGAAAGTTTTGGTGAAATTTTCTTTCACTTACGATACGATTTTATGTGTTCGGTGTGGCGGTAAACCTCGATACTTTGTCTAAAATGCGGAAGGCGTCAAAGAAGTCTTGAGGAGATGCCATGTAGTATACATTCCAAATTTCGGGCTAATCTGATGGGTGCCAAGTAAGCGCTATATTTTGTGTCATGATTTGATTCTCATGAACGGCGTTTCGTGATACAAAATTCGCAGGTGCTTCCTGGCAGTGCAAACTCTGTGGCTGTTCCCGGAAAGATTGGAATGCAAACGAACTGGAAGTATTATAGGAGGAAAGGTAGTATCTTTATTAAAAGTTTTTATCATGGTGGTAAGCAATCTGAACTTTACTGCGCCGAGTGAGAGACTTTGAGAAACTCTTCTTTCCAAATGTCCTTCACACACTGAGCCTCTGGTGTGTCGTCTATCTTCTTCAACAGTAGCCTCAGCTCTTCCTTGCTGAATGCTTGTGCCCATCGCCCAGTTGTTGCCTGTCTTACAAACTGCAAGCTGCTTTCTTCCATTTCGTCCGCTTCTTTGATAGCGACGTTTTTGCGGTTCGGATTTCTGAATAATAGCTCGCTCATTCTCTTCTTGGAAACATTCAGTATACCTCTCATAAAATTGGCGTCACACTGACCAACGACTTGGCGCAGTATTTCTGGGTTACCGATGAGAGTCCTGACATAGTGTGGGGACAAGAAGCCAGCCAGGCGTAGAAAAACGGCTTTTGAATCCTGCGACGCTTCCTCGTAGGTGACGAAGAGGAAGTTTTTTAGATTTCTTCGTGTGTAACCTGCGTGCAGGTGTTGAAAATAGCTTCCCGCGGCAGTCTCTCCCTTCAAAAACATCGAGAAATACTCTGCAAATGAAGAAACTTCGGCACCAGGAATCGTTCCCCATCCTTCGTAGAGAGAAGTGCAGTTGTCCCAGGGAGTGCGAGCCATATAAACGTATTTAGCTTCCGAAGTTACCGCGAGTTTTCCGGGTCGTATGTGGGTGGCAAGCAGACGCGGAGTAGACGTCACTTCATCCAACTTCTTGCCAAAATGCTCTAGCATGCAATATCTCGACGAGTATTCTTCATAGTTGCGAGCACTGCGTCCTTCGTGAAGTATGAGCTGAATCATCTGAATCATCCAGTGTGTGCCGGAACTTGGGTACGTCATCAGGACAATGTCGCCCTGGCGGGGTTTAACTTGAAGGGCTTCACGAACAGTGGCTGGATCGAAAAATATGCTATAATTTTCACCGTCTATCTCTTGCACCCGACGGCTGTGTTCACGTGCCATCTCTGATGGTCAGCTAAAAAAAAATAAAGAGAAAGTGTATTAGCTCTTAAACAATTAACCAAAAAATGATGAAAAAATGCCGTGGCCTGCCATGCATTTTGCACCTCAACGCATGGATGGTGTATGTGTAAGGCCACCCATGAAATGTAATATATTAATTAAGGTCGATGTATTTAAAGAGAGATTTTTCAGATGGCGATCTTCTAACTACTTATCGATATTTTGTAGCAAATTTCTCTGCACCACGATTTTGTTTCGAGTCTCATGTGTGATCTACATGAATGTGTATACAAGATAAGGAAATCCAAAATGCATACAGTTTTCTCTGCTTAGTTAGTAAAATCTTTCTGGGGTGTTTTATCTGCACAAATAAACGGGGTTGTAGAGGAGTGTGGGGGATGTCCTGATTTGGCGTTTTTACTCTAGGGCCTCGTAGCCGGTTGGAAGGCCTGATCCGCTGACTCGATAAGAACGTTGCGGGCGAGCTGTTGGGCCAGCTTGACGCTTATTATCTGTGATTGCAATACGTCCGAGCGTCTGCGTTATTTTATTTGTGCCAGCGGAACGACGCCCGCTGAGGCTATTCTAGAAATCCTCAGGAGTTTACAGTTTTGAACAGTCCCAGAAGAACCCATGTATTCCATGGTTATTTCTCATCTCGATGTAAGGTTATTTAAATGAATAAGATCGTTGTGTGGCTAACGAAAAGAACTCTGTTTTCATGTGACATAAGGGTAGCTTGTATGCGGAAAAATATCCTTCATTGAAATCTCAATGCATACCAACCGAATAGGTCAATACTCATCATGCAAACACAGACATTAGCTATAAGAACTGGTTCTTAGACTCCAAAAAGGGGAAAGTTCATGAGCACATTCCTTTTTCTGGCAAGCACAGCTTTTTTACGCCGTTTTGCACCGTCTCACCCCTCATGTTGTAAAGACCACACAGTTTATATTTGGAAAAATCGCTGCATTACGAATAAAAACGTTGAAAGCGAGAGCCGTATATCCGCGTGATTCCTCACACACAGTAAGAGTATTGCATTTTTACAAGTGGCAAAAAATTGCTGGGAACTAGCCCGACTTCACCCCTTTCTAATCAATGCTTAGTCATTTAAGGAACTTCACAAATACAGAAATTTACAGTAGCACTAAAATACCTTTTTTTCCCAGCCATGTTTCAATCGACAATGTCTATGTAAAGGTGTGCTAGAAAAATGCTTTTGTGCGTGATTAGAGGGACATTTTACGTACTATATTGAGTACGTAATGTCCCGGAAAACAAAAATACAAGTGCGGTACTTAGGCGTACAGAAGGGCATATAAAATAAATTCCTGTGCCATTGTTTACTCGACAGCGAAACTCAGAGAAAAAACGAACATGAGGAAAATGAGCAGCCAAATAAACGTCACGCATGAATTCCCGCAAACATGGACGATCAGCCACAATACGAGACACAATGAGACTTGGTAAAACAAGAACTATATTGACTTGCAAGAATGCACGACACTTGGGTGCGTAGTGTCCCGGAAAAGCATGATGCGTCAAACAGTGAAGCCATCAGTGGCTTTTATGCTGAAGGGTCACGAACTCAAGGTATTACACTATGCGGATAACATCGTGTTTTTCTGCGCTGTTAAGCCGAGCACCTATGAGGTTAATCGCTTAATGGAAAAGTTCGGTTTAGTGTTAGCCGCTAAGATGACCAGACTACAAGTATGTTGCTGGTTACTATATGGAGCAAGTCACGCTTTTTTTTTATCCGTGTAATTGCATAATTAGTCGAGATAAATTAGCCGGCTTCGCAAGCAACAAAGATAGGCGAGAAATTCCAATGAGAAAGTTGTCGAACGGTAGAAAAGATGCCCGCATAAAGAGTTTATAACTTTCCATCTACTACGCATTAGTTTTTTTTTGTTTTTCACTCAGGGCAGATGCGCGCAAAATACAAAAGAAAATTACCGCGTGGCATCCGCATGCGCTTCGATTGTAGTGTTCTCGAACGTTCCACCTCCAAATGAACAGCTCATTTGGTGTGGTGTGCGACCGCTAAAGAGGTGGCAGGGCTGCCAAGGAGGAGCTGGCTGTGCTATTTACGCGAATGCAACAGCTACGTCGGGTTATCGCTATCATGAACGACCGAAAAAGAAGCACACTGCAAGCGCGCAACAAGCTGCTGCGTCGCTGCCCTGTCTCCATTTAAGCTGCCGCATACCGGGATAAATGGTCTGTTCGTTCCTACGCGGAACGGTCAAGAGCCATGCAATCGCGGCGTGCAAGCAGGCATCTCACATGCTTTTTTTCTTTGTATATCGCGCGCAACTGCAGTGAGCGAAAATAGCTGCTACATAACGAATGGAATGTTATAAACTGTTCAGTCGGACGCTTTGCAGACCGTTCTACAACTTTCTCATTTGAATGTTTCGCCTATATTCGTTATTTAATCTCAAATATGAAAATAAGCGCAATACAAAATACAGCAAGACTAGTTCCATGCTACAGCTAGCAACATGTGTTTGTCGCGTCGTTTTTGGAGTGCAGTGACAAATTTTTAAACCCGTGCTAAAATTTGCTGCAACACCCTGCATATCCTTGCAGCGCTGCCTTTCGCTATCTATTCCTTACGCAAATGAATGTGTTGACTCTTGCTACTAATAAAACATATCGAGAAGCACGGTGGACCGGCACAGCTGCAGCAAAACGAAGAGCACGGCGAAAGATTAAAGTGGGCCGTTGCGGAACTTACGCGGTTTACGATGGGAACGGGAACGCGCTACACAGAAAGTGCATGCGCCTTGTGGCCCACATCTAACGAAGACGCGTCCGTTTGTTGTTTCAGCGTTCCTCCTTGAAGCAATAAGAGAAGCACGGCGGTGCAACGCGTGGTTGGAGGGAGCAGCAAACGAAACAGAGGGCGCGCCGATCAGGCAAGGGTTGCATCGCGCAGCTGTGCACCACTGACGAGCGTTCGTTCAGACCTATACTTCAGCGGCCTTGTGCGTCAAAGAGAAAATGCTTCGCATAGTTTTTAGACGTGCAGCTTAACCGTCATCCAAGTAGTCTGCCTAAACATATCGCAAAGTAATGCTGCGCTGGAAGTGAAATATCGGATTATACGGACCTATTTGTTCCTCTCTTCTTTCACTCCCTCTATCCCTTCCCTTACGGCGCGGTTCAGGTTTCCAAAGATATATGTGACAGATACTGCGCCATTTCCTTTCCACCAAAAACCAATTATTATTATTATTATTACGTTATTCGTATTTCAAATTTTTTCCTAAGCAATACATATAGTGCAATTGTCCTGTTTATAAAGATAGCTTCATTATCCGCAGTATGACCTACAGAAACTAAGCAAAATTTTCACAGTAGTGAATGAATAATTTTTTTACGCTTTCCATCCTGAAACTGCCTGCTCTCTGCGGAAAAGAAACAGTAGCACGCGTCGACAGCTCTTTATCGAGTCATGTACCAAAGAAAAGAGTTTGCAGCAGCGCCATCTCTGGACGACGGGAGCAACTGAGGATGAAGACGCAACACGAGCCGCGTGACAGAAAACGCTCGGGCTCCAGGTCGACGCTGAGAATTCCGAATAAAACAAGCCTCTCCTTGAGCCCACTAGAGGACTGGTTCGGGCCCTGTCATCGTCGGCGCTCTTGAAGTTATAAAAAGTTCCTTAACAGTTGATTGCTCAATAATCAAATTTTGAATGGTTATTTCGAGTCAGCACATTGAAAAGTTATCCTGAAATCGAGAAAATGTCGCTGCAACTACAATTACAGCTTAATATGCGTACCGCAATGTTTTGTGTTCATTTCGAAATATTGGTTCATTAGTGCCAGAGACACTTTCACCGGAGCATAGTTTGCTTACAGTTGTAGAAATGACTTTTTCATAGGATATGTTTTCCACAGTTTTAAAATCATTGTATCTTTATATTAAAATATTGTTCAACTTTTTTCATCACCATTAATAAATTCAGCTCTCCATGTGGGCCTTGGACGTGCCTCCTTTAAAATTTGCAGGTCTTATCAGTACCACATCACCCGCTGCACACAGCCCCTCTGAAAGCCAGCCAACGATCATGTTGGAGCGGTGCGTTGCAGGGCTACCTGTTAACACTTATCACACACAGGATAGCCACAAAATGCCTTTATATTGTCTTTTTAAAAGTCTTTTCTTATATAGGAACTTTCATTTGAATGATTTAGGTATTTTATTCTTTGTGATCAGCCATGGATCGAAGTCGTTTGAAGGTATTAAAAACAAAAGTGTGCGGTCCACAATTTATGCGATCTCTTCAAGTTTAATGTTAACGAACGGTGCAAAAAGCGCCCGAGAAAATTCGCAAGCAGCCAAAGAACGAATTCGTCGACCGGCCCTTTTTGTGAGAAAGGCACACATGGCACAAACGCCAATAGGCGAAACGAGTGCATGCTAGATACGTTGATGTCGGCGAGATTCAATTTATGAGCGAAGCTTTTGTACAAGAAGACCTTTTGGTTGATTTGTGTGTTAAAAACCCGGCGAAGCCATATGGGAGTTACCAGAGATGCCAGTAAGATAATCGCGAACGAGAGAGAGAGAGAGAAAGACAAACGGAAAGGCAGGGAGGTTAACTAGGCGATGCCCGGTATGCTACCCTAAACATGGGAAGGGGAACGAAGGGAGAGATAGAATGGGGAGAGAACAAAGGGAGATCATCACTTTTCCACGTGTCCAATCGCGAACGAGGCCGGTCACAATACTGACGTGGCCAATTGTCAGCGGATGAAATGTATAAAAACAATTCAGGGGGGCACTCTGTTGACCTAAAGTGCTGTGAGGCGAAAGCCTTTAGGCGGCATGGCTGCATGTGTCACTGATGTGTGGTTAAGATGTTAAGTACACAATTGTTTGTGAATATTAAATGCTTGAGACACTGGAGGGCATTTGGGAGGCATCCATTTGATTCGACGCCTTTCTGGAAACTCTCTCCAGCGTCCCCCGGCTCGAACCCGACCGCGGCGCCTGCGTTTTAATGGAGGTGAAACGCTAAGGCGCCCATGTGCTGTGCGATGTCAGTGCACGTTAAAGATCCCCAGGTGGTCGAAATTATTCCGGAGCCCTCCACTACAGCACCTCTTCGTAGTTTCTTCTTTCACTCCCTCCTTTATCTCTTCCCTTACGGCGCGGTTCAACTGTCCAACGATATATGAGACAGATACTGCGCCATTTCTTTTCCCCAAAAACCAATTATTAATATTGCTCTCCTGCGTCCTAGACAAATAGAACTACATATGGGTGGGTAGGAAGTAGCGTAAAAAAAAGTAGGAAGTAGCGTAATCGTTAGCACGCTGGGCTGCGGAACGAAAGGATGGTGGGTCGAATCGCATCGTGCACAAAGATTTTTGCCTATCGAGTTGAAGATTGTAACGGACGGACGCAAGAATGAGCGATTAGAGGCTTTCGCCTTAATATACGACGAGAAATTGTTGAGTTTCGGGCATCAATTGCTGTTTGATGAGAAGTAGATATGTTTTATTCTATAACGCTGTGTTCTGTTACTGTTCTCTGGATTGCAGAAACGAATATCTTTTAAAAAGTGGATCTTCTGGCCTCAATTTCATTTGAGCCTCCCATGTTCTTTGCTGCAGTATACTGTAGATCGCCGTCGGGAGGAAGGACCCAAACTAGTCAGTTGCAGACTGAACAACGGGTTTTTAATTCGTTGTCATCATCCTAGCGCCATCTCGAAGCCCGAGAGTTCTAGCAAGTGACTCCTGTCGCTCCATCTTGTTCGGCCCCTCCATTCGTTCAGAGAGGGCCCTCCTACAGGGCTCCCCCCCCCCCCCCCCTCCTCCCACCCAACCGAGGGGCTGAGCGAGGAGTGAGAGGTACACAGTGGTACAAGTGAACGCTGCGCGGTGCCGAGGTAGTGGCCGAGATACGACTAGTGGTGGAAGCAGAGGAGGTAGGCAGGCTTCAGCCGTTCCAAGGCTACAGCATAGAGCGAACTCTCTATACCTATGTTGTGTGAGTTGTGACAGTGATCCAGGACACAAAACTGCCGGCGGTATTGCGGCTGAAGAGGGTGGCGGTGGGAGCCGTGCCGCACAAAAACATGGGTGGCCGTTGTGAGGTCCGAGGAGATGTAAGATTGACGAGGGACCCAGGGAGTGGCGGTTGAGGTCGCTGGTTGCGGAATACTTGATGGCGAAGCTACATGTGGTCGGTAGGGTGGGGAGGGGAGCGTGAAGGGCCGAAGAAGAACGGCTGTTTGGGCTAGTTGGTATTCCTTCAATTTTATGCAATAGAGGTACAGGAGGTAGACAAGAACAAGAACGGACAAACAATCTGCGCTAAACTTACAACTGTTTCTTATAGGAATGCACACGTCATTTGACACACTGACCAAACCTGCGCACATGCGCATCGTTAAAGACATGCGTCAAACCCAAACGTGCTTACCATAATTAAACCCATTTCAAAAGCCCACATGTGCATGCAGATCAGTTATCTATTGTGCTGTATGCGCATTTTCATGGCTGGCAATGTTACAGAACACACTAACATAGCAGTTCTTCTTCCTGATAGTGTGAAATTCCTCAGCTATCTCTCTTGTGCGCCGGCCATTATGCACATGCGCTACTTCTTCGTCTACAATTAAAGAATTGAATCCATTTACATGTGAAGTTATGCTTGCCTATATTTGTGGCATTCTTTGCCAAAGAAATAAAATGCTTCATGAGCCTGATATCCGTATATATCCCGGTGTGGCCTACGTACGTACGTGGGGCCACATGAAAGAGGAATTTGGTACGGCACACCCATCTCACACGAAACGTATTCATTTACATGATTAATATTGCACATATTGTTTATACGTGCTTCACGCTTCCTTTGAACGGCCTCCCTTGAACGGCTGCAGTGTATGAACTGACGTGTGCCTTCCAATGAAACATTAGTGGCGGTTTAACTACTGCTGAATCTGGATAGACAGCGAAAGTTGTAGTGTATCGGGCAAGTAGACGCAGCTTGGCTTCTCTAACGTTCTGTGCGTTCCGCACACTGGGTAGGCAGCGCGAGCATCGTCCCACCCTGGCTGGTGACAGCGGCTTGGCGTCCCGCACACTGGATACGTACCCGCCGCGGTGGATCCGTCGTTAAGGCGGTTGTCTACTCAGCCGTAGTATCCGGGTTCGAACCCGAGCCCCGACCGCTGCGGCCGCGTTTCGAAGGAGGCGAAACGCAAAAGCACCGTGTGCTGTGGGATGTCGGTGCGCGTTAAAGCTCCCAAGGGGGTCCAAATTATTCCGGAGGTCTCCACTATGGAACCTCTTTATTCATTTCGTCTCTCAGTCTCTCCTTTAATCATCCTCTTATGACGCACATCATGTGTTTGCCGAGATGTGAGACAGATACTGCGCCATTTTCTTTCCACAAAAACCGCTTAACGATGTCAGTGCACTTTAAAGAACCCCAGGAGGACGAAATTTATCCGGAGAACTCCACTACGGAACCTCTTTCTTCCTTTCTTCTCTCAGTCCCTCCTTTAATCATTCTCTTACGGCGCAATTCAGGGGTCCGCCCTTATTTGAGACAGATACTGCGCCATTTTCGTTCTCCAAAAACCAAGCTACAGATCCGGAGTTCCCGGGTTCGAACCCGACCGGGGCGGCTGCTTTTTTATGGATCCAGGCAAAACGAGAAGGCGCCCGTGTGGTTTGCGAAGGCAGTGCACGTTAAAGATCCAAAAAGGACGGGACAAGGGAGAAGAACCACACGAGACAAGCCCAGACTAACAACTGGTTTCTTGCACAACACCTCTCACATTCGACAACAAAGTGCATGCGCACCAACTACAAAGACAAAAGCCATAATCATCTCGTCATTCCAAGAAACTCCAACTCCTTGCTGCACAGGTGTACGGAAGCCTCGCTAACGAATTTGTCACGCCCTAATCTCGCGATTTCCAAGGCATGGATAACTTCAAGTTCTTTCTTATCCCTCGAGCGTCAGATAACCTTAGTCTTGCCAAAAAGTGGAGTGCGTTTTTTGTCGTCATGCTTGCAAGTCTTACAATGCTTAGGCAGATGCTGCTCTCTAGAATCAGCTAAGGAATTGGCATGCTCTACTAATCTAATATTGATGCAGCGGCCAGTTTGCCCGACGTACTACCTAGATGGAAAGAAACGCGAACAACCCGACGCCAACACGCCTGCTGTGGGAATTTATTTTCATCCCGCTTTTACCTCGGTGGTACGAAAAAGACGTTACAGTCGTCCTAGAATGTATCATGGACGAGTCTAGGGTCTTTTTGCTATCACCGAAGTAAAAGCGCGGTGAAAAGAAGTTGAAACAGCGGAGCGTGTTGGCGCCGGGCTGTTCGCGTTTCTTTCCAGCGAGGTAGCACACCTTACCACAGCTCAGCGCAATCTGTTAGATTACACTCGATCTACAGTGCACAAACGTGTTCCTGTGTTAGTACTACACTCAATGTTCTCTTGCCTATCTGGTCTAACTAAATTGCACTAACGCGACCGCTTGCAAGGGGCTGAAAAAGGGCCTCTGCGCCGAATTTCTCGTCTCGTGTGGTTCTACCTCGCGTGGTTCTTCTCCCTTGTCCCGTCTTTTTTGCGCAGTTGTTCATTGTTCCCATAACGTAGCGGAATGCTCCGGAATAATTTCATCTACTTGGGGATCTTTAACGGCACTCACATCACACAGTGCGCAGGCGCCTTTTGCGTTTCGCCTCCATCTTAACGCAGCCGCCGCGGAGGGGTTCGAACCCGGGTATCTGGCTACGTAGACGAGCGCCTTAACCGCTGAGCTAGCGCGGCGGGTAACGTTTCGATGGAGGCGAAACGGAACTGAGGGCATTTAAGCCTGCTTAGGTGGAGGAAACGAGAAAACAGGAAGTGGACCTGGAAGAGCCCCAATGGTGAGATTAAAAATGAAATCAACTTCATAATATGCGCTAAACCTGATATCATTCAGGATGTGGCCGTCCTCGGAAAGGTGCGTTGTAGCGACCACAGAATGGTAAGGTCTAGAATTAGCTTAGACTTGAAGAGGGATCGGAAGAAGCTAGTGAAGAAGAAGACCATTAACGAGTTAGCCGTAAGAGGGAAAGCACAGGAGTTTAGGATAGCGCTGCAAAACAGATATTCGGCTTTAACTGAGGAAGATAATCTTGATGTTCATTCAATGCACGATAATCTGACAACAATAATTACGGAGTGCGCAGTAGAAGCAGGCGGTAGGACAGTTCGAAAAGATACCGGGAAGCTATCTCAGGTGACGAAAGATCTGATTAAGAAGCGCCAAAACATGAGGGCATCTAACCCTACCGATAGAATAGAACTAACGGAGCTATCAAAGTTAATAAATAAGCGCAAGGTAGCCGACATAAGGAAGTTTAATATGGAGAGAATCGAGCACGCTATAAAGAACGGAGGTAGCCTAAAAACAGAGAAGAGGAAACTAGGCATAGGTAAAAACCAGATGTATGCATTAAGAGACAAGCAGGGCAATGTCATTAGCAATATGGATAAGATAGTTAACGTATCCGAAGAGTTCTAAACAGACCTGTACAGTAGCCAATGTAATCAGAGCGTTAATGAGAAAGACAGCAGTGCACAGCAATGCGTCATCCCACCAGTAACGAAAGATGAAGTAAAGAAAGCCTTAGAAGCAATGAAAAGGGGAAAAGCAGATGGGGAGGATCAGGTAACAGCAGATCTGTTGAAGGACGGAGGGGACATCGCGCTAGAAAAACTAGCCACCCTGTATACGCAATGCCTTATGACCTCGACTGTACCAGAAGCTTGGAAGAATGCAAATATTATCTTAATTCATAAGAAGGGAGACGCCAAGGACTTGAAAATTTACAGGCCAATCAGCTTACTATCCGTTGCCTACAAAGTATTTACTAAGGTAATCGCTAATAGAGTCAGGGCAACGTTAGACTTTAATCAACCAAATGATCAGGCAGGCTTTCGTAAAGGATATTCCACAACAGATCATATTCAGACTATCAATCAGGTGATAGAGAAATGCGCAGAATATAACCAACCTCTATATAGATAGCTTTCATTGATTACGAGAAAGCATTCGACTCAGTGGAAACCTCAGCAGTCATACAGGCATTCCGTAATCAGGGGTAGAAGAGCCTTATGTCAAAATACTGGAATATATATATAGCAACTGCACAGCTACTGTAGTTCTCCATAAAGTCAGCAATAAAATTCCAATAAGGAAGGGCGTCAGGCAAGGAGACACGATCTCGCCAATGCTGTTCACCGCATGTTTACAGGAGGTATTTCGAGGCCTGAATTGGGAACAGTTGGGAATAAGAATAAAAGGAGAATACCTAAATAATCTGCGATTTGCTGATGACATTGCCTTGCTGAGTCACTCAGGAGATGAACTGCAAATCATGATCAATGAGTTAGACAAGCAGAGCAGATCGATGGGTATAAAAATTAACATGCAGAAAACCAAGGTAATGTTCAACAGCCTAGCAAGGGAACAACAGTTCACAATTGGCAGCGAGAGCCTAGAAATTGTGACGGAATACGTCTACTTAGGGCACGTAGTGACAGCTGATCCGGATCATGAGAGGGAGTTAACTAGAAGGATAAGAATGGGGTGGAGCGCATACGGCAAATTCTCGCAGATCATGAGTGGCAGTCTACCAATTTCCCTCAAGAGGAAAGTGTACAACAGCATAATCTTACCGGTACTCACCTACGGGGCAGAAACGTGGAGGCTAACGAAAAGAGTTCAGCTTAAGTTAAGGACAACGCAGCGAGCCATGGAAAGAAAAATGATAGGTGTAACGTTAAGAGATCGGAAGCGGGCAGAGTGGGTGAGGGAACAAACACGGGTTAATGACATCCTAGTCGAAATGAAGAGAAAGAAATGGGCTTGGGCAGGGCATGTAATGCGAAGGCAAGATAACCGCTGGTCCTTAAGGGTAACGGAGTGGATTCCAAGAGAAAGTAAGCGTAGCAGGGGGCGGCAGAAGGTTAGGTGGGCGGATGAGATTATGAAGCTTGCAGGCAAAGGGTGGATGCAGCTGGCAAAGGATAGGGTTAATTGGAGAGACATGGGAGAGGCCTTTGCCCTCCAGTGGGTGTAGTAAGGCTGATGATGATGAGGTGGAGGAATGCAAAAGCCGGTGTTTTGAAATATATGGAAAATGAATCTTTGTTTTCAGGATACGAAATGACGCAGTAACTTCCTCAATTATCTGGCTGAATACCCGAACCACACCGTAATTAATAAAAATTGGTTTTTTGGGAAAGGAAATGTCGCAGTATCCGTCTCATATATCGTTGGACAACTGAACCGCGCCATAAGGGAAGGGATAAAGGAGGGAGTGAAAGAAGAAAGGAAGGGAGGTGCCGTAGTGGAGGGCTCCGGAATAATTTCGACCACCTGGGGATCTTTAACGTGCACTGACATCGCACAGTACATGGGCGCCTTGGCGTTTTTCCTCCATAAAAACGCAGCCGCCGTGGTCGGGTTCGAACCCGGGAACTCCTGATCAGTAGTCGAGCGCCCTAACCACTGAGCCACCGCGGCGGGTCCATGCCGTAAGGGAAGGGCTAAAAAGAGGGAGTGAAAGAAGAAAGGAAGAAAGAGGTGCAGTAGTGGAGGTAATAAATGAAAATTGGTTTTTAGGGAAATGAAATAGCGTGTATCTCTCTCACATATCGACCGGCACCCGAACCGCGCCGTAAGGGAATGTCTAAGGGAGGGAGTGAAAGAAGAAAGGAAGAAAGAGGTGCAGTAGTGGAAGTAAAAGAAAATTGATTTTTAGGAGCGACACCTGAACCATGCCGGAAGGAAAGGAATAAAGGAGGGAGTGAAAGAAGAAATCAATAAAGAGGTGCCGTAGGGAAGGGCTCCGGAAAAACTGCGACCACCTGGGGATCTTTAACGTGCACTCCCATCGCACAGCACACGGGTTCCTTTTGCGTTAGGCAATGTTTTAGACGAAAAGAACGGGCGCCGCAGCTCTCAGTTCTCGACATCTCGGCAAGTATCCAAGTGAAAGCCTCCGGGAAGAGCAATAGAGCAGGTATCAGGCAACATTATCGCCGACTGCCATGCCCGAGAAATGTCAATCCGCGCCGAGCACGAGCCGGAAGAGCAACCGCACCCGGTTACTAGCTTTTGGGACATTACCCGGATGTACCGCGAGGAAAGGTGCAAAGTTCCAGAACCGTACCCCAAACTCACCAGGCAACATCAGACGATCCTGCGTCGAGCGCAAGTGGGATCGCTTGCACATCCCGTACTGTTGAACCGCATGTACCCTGCGAAACACGATATGATCTGTCCTTTTTGCAAACGAGAAAAGGGCACACTGCCGCACTTCTTGACAGAGTGCACAAAACTCAAGACCCCCCTCCTCCCCTTCCTGTCAACACCCCCCATCCCTAACCCCTTGAGTGATGGGAGACCTTGTTATCCAGCCTCGCCCTACCGATTCGGCTCCCGCTGACGGACAGGGGCCAGGAGCTGCTGGAAACATATTGGTCCCGTAACTAGGGAACCACCCCGTCTGGTGCCTGCGTGCACCACCGATTTATTTTAGGCTTAATAAATGTTGATTCATAATCATCATCATCGACATCTCGGTGGACATTTTGCCAGCGCGAAAACATGACCACAGGCTTTGGGAAGGTCAAATTTAGCGATACGCGAAGAGAGAGAGAAACAACTTTATCGCCATAGAATGTCGGACAGGTGGGCTTGGTGTGGCCAAGGGAGGCTTTACCTAGCTTAGTGAAGCTTTCACTCGAAAAACAGTCGTAAGCCGCCGCGGTGGCTCAGTGGTTATGGCGCTCGGCTGCTGATCAGAAAGACGCTGATGCGAACGTGGCCGCGGCGGTCGAATTTCGATGGAGGCGAAATTCTAGAGGCCCGTGTACTGTGCGATGTCAGTGAACGTTAAGGAACCCCAGGAAGTTCAAATTTCCTGAGCCCTTCACTACGGCGTCCCTCGTGGCCTAAGTCCCTGTGAGACGGACGTTAAACCCAATGAACCAACCAGCCTACAAATTCCTTAGGGCACTCAAGTCTGCTTGCGTACAGGCATGCGAAAGCATGGAACTTTCTGGAACTCGGGTTTTTTCCACGACGGCAGTACGCGTTGTGTCTGTGTGTGTTTTTTATGCGCAAGCATTGTATGGTTATGTTTGCGGTTCCGTGTCATAACGAGCTTGTCATTACGATAACGTTCGAACAAATTGGGTTATGAGAAAAAAAATGGTTGCATTAGATAGAGCAGCGAAAATTCTAGCAAGGGAAATCATGAGGTGCCTGTAGGGTAATTAGTTAATTAGGGCCAAATATCTCGCAAAAGTTGGCGGGGATGGTGCAAAAGTGGCGCCAAACTTAAAACACCGTAACTTGAAAGAACATCTTGCTGGGCAAATTGGTAGCTGTTTATCTTTGGTTATAAGCGCGAAATAAGACACAGCACAAGGCAGAAAAGACTGGACATGGCACCCGTCTTTCTGCCTTGTGTTGTTTCTTATTTCGCGCGTATAACAACAGAAAAACACCGTAAATGGGCGAAAAAGCCTTGCGCCAAACCTGAAAAGCCAGATGTGTGGACGGAGGAAAGCGTTGCACTAAATTTGAAAACGAAGCGTGCGCCAAGTTTGAAAAATTATAATGACAATAGTGCAACTTCATTAATTTAGGCAAAGAGGGGCTGAAAGGGGCGAGGAGGCATCATCGCTTACTCCTTCCTCGAATGCGGGTGCCGCAGTGAACTCATAATTTTCAGCGTTGTTTTTGTATGTTTTTGATTGTTAAGTTATTTTATTTATTTTCCTCTTTTTTTATTTCATTTTTTGAATTTTTATTACTTTTTATTTCATTTTTGTTTCTTCAGTTCATTTATTTCCGCTTTGATGATGTCATTTTTATTGACAGTTGAGGCGCACACCTCCGGCGGACTCATGGGGCAAATAAGGCTTTCGTCCTAAACTGTTGTAAGTTCAGCGTAGACCTTGTTGTTCTCTTCGTCCTGTAGAGCTGTTGCATACTAATGAGGTCCAAACGAGTAAATCGGGAGCCATGAGTAAGTACCATTATCAAGCTCAGCCGAAGAACTCAGTAAGGCGATACTCAAGACAATAAGGTGATAGGCAAGCGCTGAATCGACTGCGTTCATCGTAGTAACATCCCATTATAGTAACATCGTGGTGACCACTGTGATCGAGAAACCACTATAGCCTGATTTCTGCGGCGAGTCGAAACCTAGGTCCTGCCAGACTGCTATCTAGGAACGCCGCTGAGGGAGAAGGGGCGGCTCGGCTCGTCACCACGATGCAATGCCTCGGCTGCGGGCGTGACCGGACTGTCCGCGGTCACCACGATGTTACTATAATGGGATATTACTGCGGTGAACGCAGTGGGTTCCGTGCTTGCCTATCGCCTTTTTTGGATTACGCTGTGCCTTAAAACAAGGCCTCTGCTGTTCCTCGGATGAGCTCGATGATGGCGATTCGTTATTATTATTATTATTATTATTATTATTATGGCGCCCAGTAAGGACGCATGTGTGCTGTGCTCCCGTCCGTTTTTTGGTAAGCAGCAGTTTTTTCGTTGTGCCGACTGCAACAAACGTGTACACGCGAAGTGTGTCACTTGGAGTGACGACGAGCTGCAGCTTTTGAAGTCCGGCTCGCGACCATTCATGTGCAATCTGTGTTTGTCGTCTTGCGGCGGTGCTAAGCCTAGCGACGGTGGCGAGTCAGCGGCTGCATTCCTTTCTTCCACGGCCCACCAGCCCCATCACCCGACCGACCCGACCGGTTCCCTCGCTTCCTCCCCGACGGGCGAACCTGACGGTGCGCTTGCCTCGCTTCGGGCTCTCCTCCTCGACGCACTTGAGGGAATCTCGTTTCTGAGCGACGAGGTCGCCCAGCTGCGGGAGGAGAATGAGCGCCTTCGTGGTGACAACTCGCGGGCGCTCGCTCTCCAGGCCGAGGTCGTTGCCTCTCTGCGGGCTGATGTTCGCAGCCTACGCGAGGAGCTTGCGAGGCGCCCTGCTTCATCGCAGCGTGATCCGCCTTTCGTCGAGCCCCTGTCCGCGAGCAGTCCTTCCCGTATGCTCCAGCCATCCAAGAGCTACTCTGCTGCCCTTCACAGTGGGATGGCACCCGTTGATTTGGCCACCTTCCCGACATCTGTATCTGTTCCCCCACTTAATTCGCCTGAGGCGCAGAAGAAGCACCGTAGCCCAGCCATCACTGGCTCGTCGAGCTCATCCAGTCTGAACGTCGCCAGACCTCAGAAGCGCCCGAAGGCTATTTTCATCTCCAAGCTGTGCCCCGAGACAACGTCGGCTGATTTAACGAACCATCTGAAGTCCGTGAACGTCACCCCCCTTTCCTGCCGGCGGTTGAAAACGAAATATGACTCCTACTCGTCCTTCTACCTCACAGTCAGCGCGGAATTCTACGATCAACTTGTTGACCCTTCGATGTGGCCTACGGGCTGCATCTTCAAGGCTTTTCGTGGAAAACTCCTCGATGGTATGTTACATCCTTCCGAGCTGACGGTTGATTGCAGTCAACCCTAACTTGGATATATATTACCAAAATGCCCGAGGTCTTCGGACTAAGGGACCTGTATTTTTTTCCAATGTTTTAGTCTCTTGTTATTCGGCTGTTGTTATTACTGAGACCTGGCTGTCTAGCGAAGTTAACTCAGGTGACTTCTTTCCTAATAACTATTCTGTTTTTCGAAGTGACCGCCCTGAATCAGCTTCTAAACAAAAGGGAGGAGGAGTGCTCATTGCTATTGACAGTTCCGTGCAGTGCGTTCGGCGTTCCGACCTGGAAACCATCGAAGAATCTGTCTGGTTAGAGCTAACTTTAACTCGACATCAAAAACTCTTATTGGCAGCTTTCTATATTTCCCCTAATCTGCCTCCTCCTGCCTACGATGATGTACTACATTCTATTGAATATGTTATCACTTCTCATAGCAAGCACAAACTGCTCATTTTAGGGGATTTTAATACTCCAGGTATTAACTGGAATACCTTTACATATTCACACAACAATCATTATGTAGTTAGTAAGTGCAACCGGCTTTTAGATTTCATAGCTTTTAACACCTTGCAGCAACACAATTTAATTGAAAACTGTTGTGGTAATGTTCTTGACATTTGTTTATCTAATTTTGAAAATGTTCGTGTCTCGACATCTGACATCTCACTTACTCGCTGTGACAAATTTCATCCTCCAATTCTAATAACGGCTTCGGTTTCTGTCCCACCTTCTGCTAATTCAAATCGTGAGGGGAATTCCCCCCGTTTCGTTTATGCACTTGGCGACTATGTTGGTCTCTTCGGTTTTTTCTCTTCTGTCGACTGGTCCGTCTTAAACGAAATCAGCGATGTTGACGAACAAGTCAGTCGCTTCACTGAAATAGTTCTCAATGGTATGCGCCAGTACATACCTGTGCGCACTCCTACTCGTAGCAAGTTTCCGTTCTGGTTTTCCAAGGAACTTATAACAGCGCTGAAACTTAAGGAGCGGGCCCACCATAAAGCGAAACGCCCTGGGCTGGATACATGGGCAGATGAATTTCGCCGCTTGCGTTCCCTTTGCAAACGCCTGTACAAGCGTGATCATGAGTCCTATCTTGAATATTTAGAGAATAGTGCCTCTAACCGTCCTACTGAATTCTGGAGATACGTTCGCAAACGCTCGAATAAATCTGATAGTCATATTCACTTAGTTGACTCTCATGGGAATGAAATTCGGAACGTCGCTGACGGCTTTGCTCAACACTTTTCCTCCGTGTACAAATCTCCACGTTGCGATTCCGTATGCCTTCCAGCTGGCGCACCTAATTCCGTTCTTCTTGACGAGAAGTTAGTAAGTGAGAGTCTTAAGTGTTTGAAACCATCTTTGTCCCCTGGACCTGATGGCATTCCAGCCGCCATAATAAAAGCCTTCAACAGTACCTTCGTCCCTGTTTTAACCACGATATTTAATAACTGTTTGAAAAATTCTGCCTTTCCCCGCGTGTGGAAAACGGCGCGTGTTTTCCCTGTCTTCAAATCAGGAAACAAATCTGATGTTTCGAACTACCGCCCCATTTCTCTTCTTTGTGCAACCTCTAAGCTTTTTGAATTAGCTTTGCACAAAGTACTTTCCTTCCACCTCAAACATGTAATCATACATAATCAGCATGGTTTCATAAAAGGTCGTTCTACTACAACTAACCTTGTGACTTTTATGACGTACACATCAGCTGAAGTCCTTCAGAGGAGTCAGGTAGACGCTGTGTACTGTGATTTGAGCAAAGCTTTCGACGTTGTTACTCACTCATTACTTCTTCAAAAGCTTCTGCTGCTTGAGATCGACGTTTCAATTGTAGCCCTCTTACGCAACTATCTTCTTGATCGGTCCTGCTTTGTCAGTGTAAATGGACAGACCTCATTTGTTTACACTCCAACCAGCGGAGTTCCTCAGGGCTCGGTATTAGGCCCGCTTCTGTTCTCTGTTTTTATCAATGACGTTTCCTCCGTGGTCAAAAACTCCTCGTTTCTCCTTTATGCGGACGATATAAAAATGTTCAAGGCAATACATACTCTTCATGATTGCTTGTCATTGCAATCGGACATATCCGCCTTCTCTGATTGGTGCTTGAAGAATGGGCTCACTCTCAATTCATCTAAAACCAAGGTTGTCTCATTTACGCGTAAAACGCACAGTCTTCTCTACTCTTATTCTGTGAATGGTAGGGCGCTGCCCAGGGTTGATGAAATTAATGACCTCGGCGTACTTTTCGACCGTAGCCTCAGCTTCTCCTCTCATACAAAACGCATTGCTCTACGGGCTATGCGTACACTCGGCTTCATCTGCAGGCTTTCGAGAGAGTTTCGATCCCAACTCCCTTTCTTAAAGCTCTACCTCTCCATATGCTTGCCGCTTTTGGAATATGCGTCTGTTGTTTGGAGCGGCACTTGCCAGTCGAACTGTGAAAAAATCGACAGAGTTCAGATAAAGTTTTTACGCATATTTCAACATCGGTTTTCTTGCAAAACTTCTAGCTCTCATCCCAGACAGAGTAACTCACTGCAGCTTCCTTCTCTTAGCTGCCGTCGCGTGAGGGCAGATATAATTTTCTTGTATAAACTTCTTCATGGTCACATGCTATGCCCTCAGCTCCTAGCGCGTATCCTTTTGCTTGTACCGCGAAAGAGCATAAGGGAATTCAGACCCTTCCAAGTTTCTGCGCTCCTGCACTCCCTCTCCCCTCTGGACAGAATGCAAAAGTTGTTTAATTCTCTTTGTCCTCACCTTGATATATTCGAAAATTCTCTCCCTTCCTTTATATTGAATGTCCGTGACGTTCCACTTTGAGCACTTTTTTTCTCATACATAACTTCCCCTTTCATGCATTTTGTCTTTACTACATTGGTGCGTTTGCACCGGTATTATATTGTTTTTTTCTCTCCTTAATTGTACATCACGTGTACTTGTTTTCATTAATATTATTTCTTTAATACTGTGTACTCACGCCTGATTGTCTGTAACGCGTTCACTAATTACACTTCTTATTGTGTATGATTGTATTTCTAGCTTGTATTTCAGAGATCTCTTATTCGTTCATATTAGTATTGGCTTTATTCTTGTTTGTATTTTGATATATGCTGTACTTGGCTGTTATCGGTCGTTCTTGTGTTCATTCTCTTTGTTTATTGTTTTATTAACTATTTATATGTCTGTTGCCTGTTCTAGCTGTTTTCATTTACCGCTGTTCTCGCTGTTTCCTTGTTCTCGCTTTTTTGTTTCATGCTTGCTGTCGCGCCTAGTTTGTGTCTTTTTTTTCTATCGCCTTGACTGCTGCATTACCTCCCCTGAGTGTCTTCCTTTGTAGTGAAATAAATGTACATTTTGTGCGTGTGAATGGTGTACCAGCACCAAGACCTTTGGGTTGTTCCTGGGCACCGAAAAAAATAAAGATTGATTGATTGATTGATTGATTGATTATTATTATTATTATTATTATTATTATTATTATTATTATTATTATTATTATTATTATTATTATTATTATTATTATTATTATTATTATTATTATTATAATACAGGGTATTAGACACACCCTATATGCTGATGACGTGACGATTTGGATGAATCATGGATCGGACGGGCAGATCGAGACGACCGTTCAAGAGGCGGCGGACGTCGTGGACGCCCACGGCCGTTGGACAGGACTGCAATGTTCCCCACAAAAGTTGGAACTGCGGGTCATCCGTAATAACAGATAGGCCTGCAAAACGAAGCCGAATAGGATTCAACTGAAAATCAAAAGCAACGAAATCCCAGATGTAGACATGATACAGGGGCTTGGAATGCTTATACAGTCCAAAAAATGCGACAAAGTAACACTGGACAGGTTGAAGACCTTGGCCGAGCAAACCATGCGGCTCATTAAGCGCGTGGCGACTCGGTGACAGTGCATGAGGAAGCGCCATACATGTCGGCTCGTTCAAGCTTTTGTCGTCAGTCGGCTCGTGTACGCCACCACTTACCTGGATCTGAAGAGAGCAGAAAGTGAAAAGTTGAACTTCCTGATATGGCAGGCATGCAAGGCGGCTCTCGGCCTCCCTAGAAACACGTCCACCGCGAGACTTCTGTCTATTGGGGTCAGCAACAACCTTGCAGAGCTCATTGATGCACAACTTACATCGCAAGAGCAGCGGCTCAGGCAGACATATACCGGGCTCTACAATTTGTGAAGCTTAGGCATACAGGGCGAGGACCCTTCAGGCCAGGTGATTGCACCTACAGAAATGCGCGAACGCATCGGGTCAAACCTATCCCCAAGAATATGGAAGAGGACCGTCACGAAAACCGGAGGACGGCCAGGGCGAAGACGTTGAGTAAACAGTACCGAGAGGACGATAGTGCCGTGGATGTTGACGTGGCGCATTAAAATATTACAGGCAAAGACGCTTTCGTGCGAGCGCAGTGAGCATCCCCCGCAGGGTAGCGGCTACGGTGGTCGCGGACCGAGTGGAAGAGGCTGAAGAGGCTGCAATAGTACTACGAATCGTTCAGGAAGGTTTCAGTACAGTTCTCAGTGATTCCAAAACGGCCCTTCACAACTTCGAAAGGGGACGTATCTCCGCCACTGCATACAAAATTATTCGCACGATGCCAAATGATAGGAAGGAAGTCGATCTGGTGTGGGTCCCGGCCCACGGGGGTGTTACAGAGAACGAGGCCGCTCACCACTATGCTCGAGGTTCTGTCAGCCGAGCCGGTGAAGGGGTCTCGGACCCGGATGTCCCCAGAGGCGAGACGCTAATTACATATTGCCGCACTTAGTTTAGCCATCACGCTACCGGCTCCCCCGTGCGGTCTGTCTTCGACCTTTGTCGCGCGCCGGACTTCGTCCTCTTCTGCTCGGTGCTAGGCCCTGCCGGCTACGCTCTGCGCAGTGTGCTCACCAGGTACTGTTCTGCCAGGGATTGAACGTCCTACCGGCGTCCGTGACATTTTTGGTGCAGCTGCTGGGTACGATCTATGTACGAAGCGGTCCCAGGAACCTCCAGCGCTCAGCCACCCCCACCTGGACACGACACCTGTCCACAAGTCAAGCCGCCGCTTGAAAGGCTTAGCTCCCGAGTACAATCCCCTCGCCGCGCCATCCCGCAAGATGACCTCTACGGTGGCCAGCCAGACCTTCCAGCAAAGTGTGAGTTCGCCACCGCTACTTCTTCATTCGCCTCGTCCGCCCGCGCCATTTCATGGTGACAAGTTTGAAGATGTGGAGGACTGGTTGGACGGGTATGACAGGGTCTCAGAATTTAATCTGTGGGACGAGGACCGCAAGCTTCGGAGCGTCTACTTTGCCCTCCAGGACGCCGCCAAGACGTGGTTCGAAAACCACGAGTCCGCCATCCACACCTGGCAAGACTTCCGGCGCCAGTTGCTGGATACGTTCAGCAGCAACGAGCGGAGGGAGCGTGCTGAATTGGCCCTGCAATCGAGAGCGCAGCAGCCAAACGAGAGCGTGGCGATGTTCGTGGAGGACATGACCCGGCTTTTCAACCGCGCTGATCCTTCGATGTCGGAAGCCAAGAAGGTGCGCCATTTGATGCGGGGAGCAAGGAGCAATTGTTCGCTGGGCTCGAGCGCGATCCTCGGGCTACAGTCGCCGATTTTGCAAAGGAGGCGGCAGGCATGGAGCGCGCCCTGCAGCAGCGGTTTGCGCACTACGGCCGTTCCTCAAACATCACTGCTGTGGAGTGCCACATGCCGAGGCCCGGGGATGAGAACACCTCCATCCGAGAGCTCATCAGGAGCATCGTTCGCGAAGAGCTGCAGAAGCTTCGCTCTGTGGAGCAGCCTCCTAGTTTCACCGCCATCTCGGAGGCTGTCCGTGACGAGATACGCCGCACGGTGCAGCCCACTCCACCGCCGCCACCGCCAGCGCCCTATGTGATGACATACAGCGAGACATTGCGAAGTCCTGCGCCACCACCGCCGGCGTTCTACTCTCCTGCCCCTACCGCGCCGTCCCACCGATTCCCGCTTACGATAGCGCTGCCAGACGACCGCCCACCTGTCACGAAGGCAAACATGTGGCGAACGCCGCACAACAGGCCACTGTGCTTCCATTGCGGCGAAGCAGGCCACATCCGTCGTCACTGCCCGTACCGCCGGATTGGCCTGCGCGGCTTTTCGCCCGACGCACCCCTGCCGCGCTATGGTGAACGACCCCGCGAGATCGATCAGTACCTAGCGGCCAACGTCCCACCTGTACCCACTGCCCAACGTCAGTCCAGGTCACCGTCGCCTCGACGGTTTTCTTCACCAGTTCGCCAGTCCTACGTCCGGCAGTCCTCCAGCCCGCGCCGGGAAAACTGAGGACGGCGGGCCGCAGTCACCGGACATAATGACAAACATCCTCCGCTCACCGACGTTAGCATGCGACCCGACCTCCGACCCCACGCCGCGACGACCTTTCGACGCCCAGAGACGCCTTCTTCGCTTGACGCCTCAATTGGACAATCTGAACGACCCTTAAGTTCGACGACTTTTCGACGAACGGAGACGCCTCCGCTTGACGCCCCAACCCGACCGCGAGAACGATCCCCTAGTCCGACCTCCCTCACACAGCGTTTTTCTGACGGTGACCAAGCTTCGGCTGAAATCTCGGTCATCGTTGATGGCCGCCGCGTGACTGCTCTCGTAGATACCGGTGCCGATTTCTCCGTCATGAGTCGTGGTCTGACGCTTTTTCCTGAGGAAAGTACTGACACCTTGGCCCGGAACACACATCCAGACAGCTGGAGGGAGGCCATCTGGTGACACCGCTTGGCGTCTGCACCGCTAGAATGGAGATTCGTGGTGTCACCTTCACTGCCTGCTTCGCTGTGTTGGCTCATTGCTCGAAGGACCTCATCCTCGGGTTAGATTTTCTTCGGGAACACGGTGCGATAATCAACCTCCGCGAACTTGTCGTGACGTTCTCACCTCATTGTGCCATAGCCGACAGCAGCGAGCCCGACAGGCCTGTTTTTCGCGTGTTTGATGACAATGTCACGCTACCACCACGCTCCAGTTTGTTTATTACGGTGGAATGCTCCAATCCACGCACTCCTCACGGGGTTGCGGAAGGTAACCTGTTGTTGCTGCTGAGTCAACAAGTCTGCGTTGCGCGGGGTGTTACTTCCCTCCGCGGACTGCGAACGCAGCTTTTTGTTACGAACTTTAGCGCCGAATACCGCCACTTGCAGCAAGTTGCCGCCATAGCCTATTTCGATGAAATTAGTGACTCAGTCTCCCACTGCGCCTGCTCCCTCAACGATACCCATGCATCGACGTCTGACGCCCCCGTTATGACTGACGTGAACCACGACCTAACCGCCGATCAGAAACACCGCCTCCACATGATCCTCGCCTCTTTTCGTGACTGCTTTGCGACCACTTCTAAAGTTCGACAAACATCGGTCGCTAAACACCGCATTGTAGTGGATGAAGGCGAGAGGCCTATACAACACCACCCCTATCGAGTGTCTGCGAAAGAACGGGAGGTGATTCGGAGGCAGGTTGAGGAAATGCTCCGCGACGAGGTTATCCAGCCGTCAACAAGCCCGTGGGCTTCGTCCATTGTGCTGGTCGCCAAGAAGGATGGCACTCTCCGATTCTGCGTCGACTGTCGTCGCCTCAGCAAGATTACTAAAAAGGACGTTTATCCGTTGCCCCGAATTGATGACTCGTTCGATCGCCTGCGTCATGCCCGATACTTTTCCTCTCTTGACCTACGCAGTGGGTACTGGCAGATCGAAGTCGATGAACGTGACCGTGAAAAGACCGCGTTCATAACGCCTGACGGTTTGTACGAGTTCAAGGTGCTCCCCTTTGGCCTGTGTACCGCTACTGCCACCTTTCAACGAATGATGGACACTGTCCTGGTTGGCCTCAAATGGCAGTCGTGTCTCGTCTATCTTGATGATGTGGTTATTTTCGCTGCGACCTACGAAGAACATCTCAAACGCTTGAGTGCAGTATTGACGGCCACCCGATCAGCCGGTCTATCTCTAAAACCCGAAAAATGCCACTTCGCGTACCAACGGCTTAAGTTTTTGGGCCATGTTGTGACACCTGAGGGTGTCAGCCCCGGCCCCGACAAGACGGCTGCTGTAGCTGCGTTCCCGACTCCCACTGATAAGCGAGCTGTGCGCCGGTTTCTTGGCCTCTGCGCATATTACCGACGCTTCGTGCAAGACTTCTCCAGGCTGGCTGAGCCTCTCACACGGCTGACAAAAGACGATCAGCCTTTCGTCTGGGCACAGGAACAGCAGGATGCCTTCGAAAAGCTCCGCAAACGCCTACAAACAACGCCCATTCTTCCCCATTTTGACGAGGAGGCGGATACAGAACTTCACACCGATGCCAGCAACATTGGCCTCGGTGCAGTCCTCGTCCAGTGGCAAGATGGTGTTGAGCGTGTGATTGCTTACGGCAGCCGCACGCTTCTCGGTCCGAGGCCAGTTACTGAACCACTGAAAAGGAGTGCCTAGCTGTTGTGTGGGTGATAACGAAGTTCCGGCCCTACTTGTATGGTCGCCCGTTTCGGGTCGTGAGTGACCACCACTCACTGTGCTGGCTCGCGAATCTTAAAGACCCCTCGGGCCGGCTAGCTCGTTGGAGCCTTTGCTTGCAAGAATTTGATGTAACAGTTGCCTACAAGTCGGGCAACAAACACAGCGGTGCAGACTGCTTGTCCCGTGCTCCTATCCCGTCCAGCTCTGATGACCTCGAAGATGACCCCCTCTTTATTGGTGCTCTGACCACGTCCGACCTCGCTCAACACCAGAGGGACGACACGGAATTGCGGCCACTTATCCATTATCTTGGGGGTACCGCCTCGTTACCGCCTCGTCTATTCGCGCGTGGCTTGTCGTCGTTTTGCTTGCGAGATGGCGTCCTCTACAAACGAAATTACGCCCCGACGGACTCTGGTTACCTGCTCGTGGTTCCAACGGCGCTCCGCACTGGCGTTTTGCAGGCATGCCACGACGAGCTTCCTTCCGGCCACCTCGGGTTTTCTCGAACGATGGCACGAGTTCGTCACCGTTATTACTGGCCCAGGCTTTCTGCGACTGTCAAGCGTTATGTACGTACTTGCCGCGAGTGTCAACGTCGGAAGAAACCACCTTTCAAGCCGGCTGGCTTGACTTACTAGGCCCATTTCCCACGTCATCATTGGGTAACGGGTATATTGTGGTTGCCACCGACTACCTCACCCGGTATTGTGAGACGAAAGCCCTTCCCCGCGCCACTGCTGCAGAAATTGCTGACTTTTTCATCATCAGCATAGTCCTCCGCCATGGCGCCCCTTATGTTGTTTTAACTGACCGAGGCACAGCGTTCACGTCCACGCTTACTCAGGAAGTTATGCGGCTCAGTGGCACAAGTCATCGTAAGACCTCAGTTTACCATCCACAAACCAACGGCATTACCGAGCGCCTCAATAAGACTATCGCTGATATGATTTCTATGTACGTCGACGACGACCATAAGAACTGGGACGAAATCCTTCCGTACGTAACGTTTGCCTACAATACTGCCCTTCAAGAGACGACGGGGTTCACGCCATTTCGTTTTTTACACGGTCGTGAAGTCGTGACTATGTTGGACACGATGTTGTTGCCCGATATTGCCCGCCCATCCGTTGCCGACGCTGATGCATTCGTTCGCCATGCAGAGGCTGCCCGCCGGCTGGCTCGGCAACGAACTTGCGTGCGGCAAGAAGTCGATGCTCACCGCTATAACCTCCGTCACCGCGAAGTCATTTTCCAGCCTGGCGATCAAGTGTGGGTTTGGAGCCCCATCCGTCTGCGCGGTCGCTCCGAGAAGCTTTTGCGCCGTTACTTCGGCCCCTACGAGGTACTCCGCCAACTCAGCGACGTTACGTATGAAGTGCGCCCGCAAGGGAGTGTTGGTTCTTCCAGACGCCCGCCGACATCCGAAATTGTGCACGTCGCAAGACTCTAACCATACCATGCCCGCTAGGACAACTCTCACCACGTTCGGTGCCTAGGATTCTGTTAACACCAACCCGTGGCTCCCCCTCACTGTCAGGCATCGAGTCGAGGCCTTTCCAGAGGGGAGGGGCAATGCCGCACTTAGTTTAGCCATCACGCTACCGGCTCCCCCGTGCGGTCTGTCTTCGACCTTTGTCGCGCGCCGGACTTCGTCCTCTTCTGCTCGGTGCTAGGCCCTGCCGGCTACGATCTGCGCAGTGTGCTCGCCAGGTACTGTTCTGCCAGGGATTGAACGTCCTACCGGCGTCCGTGACAATATCAAGCCATAACCAACTATTAGAGGGAGATTAGAGCGAGCCTGCCTCCTCCGCATGTTTCGCACAGCTGCGAACAGGTTACCACGTGGAGGCGGCTGCAAACGCGGTCGCAGCCAAACCCGTGGACCTATTCCAATATCTTTCCCGATTTGGGTAAATATTGTCGACTGTGCGGCTAGCCTGCCACCTTAGACCACAGTATCTGGAACTGCACGGAGGATCTGCCTCCTGCAGATCTAGTCACATCTCCCACGCTTGAAAAATGGAAAGCTGTTTTCGCCAGCCCGGACCCGGACATTAAGTCCCGTGCCACGACAAGAGCGCAGGAGGTCGCCGAGAGACTTAAATTGGCGGCCCTCTGGTGCGGCTGAAGTAACCCAAACAGATCACGATGTTCCTGAAAATAAAAATTTCTCTCTCTCTCTCTCTCTCATTCGACCCGCCGCTTCCGTCTTTCTGGCTACAGGGCGTTAGCGCGTGGTGCGCCGAGTTCAGGGCTGCGCTGTGCTTGAACTGCATCACCATTCAGCCGTTCAAGCACGCAGTCCTCTGCGGTATCCTTCCGCCCGACCTGCTGCGCCGACACGCCTGCCCAACCTTAAGCTCCCAGCCATACAATGAACTGCGGGCGACCGTCTTGGCAGACTTCGGCGCCTGCTACGTACCGCTGCCGCTCTACGACGCTGCAGTCGCGCTTTCTCTACCGCCAGCATCTGTCCCCGTACCAGCCTCGCTCTCGCCCACGCAGCCTTCGTCCGAACACTGCCCGCCTCGGCATCCCCTGCCCGCTTCCCCGCCACTCCTGCCCAGCGTCTTTGGCACGGCCGTCCCTCTCCACGGTCTTGGCTGCACGCCCTGCTCCTACAACTGCGCTCTGCGCGTCTTTGGATCTACCTCATTGCGTTTCTTGGTGTCAGCCCGCGACCACGTCAATGCTGCCTCTGCTACGCCTCATTGCGATAGTTCCCACCCAGAGAAAAATTCTGGCTTTTCCTCACTACATCGCTCTTCACTGGCGTTGTCGCAACCGCCTACAAACAAGCAGCGCTCTGCAGAAATATGCGTTTCGCGGTTATCGCCATCCACGTCGGCCTCGTCACAACAGCCAACAGTTCAACAGGCATCTGCCGCGATGTCGATGCAGCGGCCAGCCGAAGCTAAGGAGGTCTCGGCAAAGCCCAAGCCTGCGCACTGCGATGCTTTCTATAATAAATTGCGGCAGTGCTTCCACGCGAAATACTCCAACTCGCGCCAATTTTTTGTGGAGACCTTTTATTTCTGAAGCACAGCTCATGAGTGATATATAGGCTCGTAAATTACTGTGAAACGGCAGCTCAAGAAACGAATTATTTCTCCATTGTTTTGCGCTGTCTGAGTGATTTTGTAGCTTAGATGCATTTAGAGAAAGTTTTTGTGCTGGGTCCACCAGTTATTCCACTTGGTATTCTCAGTAAGGAAGATAAATTGTATAAATGGGTCCCAGACCGCGAGGACACACCTTTAAGTGCTGAAACTCTCAGTCATGACACAACTCGGTTCTGCGGCGAGGTCGTGGAATGGAGTTGCGACTGGCGACAGAGAAGAAACTCAGGCGACCCGCCATGAAATCAGTGCAGGAGGTATACGCCCGGGAGACACCATGACATCCAACTCAGATGGTGCAGGTACGTTCCTGCCCATCACTATGGCGGCAGAGCGTCTTACGCAAAAATGGTATATGTAGTGTGTGAAAGCGATACAACCATTTCCTTCAACGCAATATTAAGCATGAAGGATGTCCTGGGCCAGGGCCACCAAAGGCAACCGGTCCAATAGCTGGGCCGAAACTAGCCATTTAAGCCAGCTACGCTAGGGGAACGGGGTATGGGGAATGAGGGGACATAATTGCAACGGGGCAGAAAAAAAGTGAATGTTTCTAAATTACCGTAGGCTTCGCTGCAGTTGGGGCACGCGGGGCAGTGTCGGACACGGTAAAGAAAAGAACATATGTTTCAATGCGTTTTGCTGCCACCAAAGGTTTGAAGCAAATACTTGTTCTCCGTTCAAACTTGCATGCATCTAAATGACACTTTTTGTTAAATCTCACGCACGCTTAAAAAGCAAAAAATGGAAAGCTGATTCTTCTACATTATTCTACACACTCATTCAAATCAACAGAAGTGAAGAAGTATTTTTTTTTGCTGTCAAATGTTTTTATAAGAAAGTTTTTTTTGGCGATTAAAACACAAGAAAACGTCAGCCAGTTGTTTAGGGGAAGTATTGCAGAAATGTAAATTTTTGCTACGCAACTGTTCGAGCTTGTTTTTTTTTCCCAATTCTTTTTTTTCTTTTCACTCAACTTGAATACGCGCACGTGAATAGTCTCATGGTGACACCCATGACCTTGAACTGTTCACATGATATCCGTCCATGACCCTTGAACGCCTGTCCGAAGAAACCTGTAATCGATGGACAAGAATAAAGAAACCAGCCCTGTCGAGGCACACTTTGTTACGGATGGTGACGAGCAATTATAATTATGTTTCCACCTCGACAGCTAAACGAGGGTGAAACATGCACGCGAAAGGCACTCAAACTGTACCAAGCGAAGGACAGAGAGGGAAGGAAAACTCAGAGGCTGTGTATTCAGGCGAGCAAGGGAATGCAGCAAAAGCCACGAATGGTGATGCACTAATACCTTTTGCGCTATCCGTTCCTACATGGTCAACGGCTCACCTCCAAAGGTGTGCGGCTGCTGTTTCGGCTGCCGTTTTGTGCGGCTGCCGTCTCGTTCGGTACAGTATTATTAGATAGAGGATAGCGTTCGCCAAGCTGTTCCCTACAGAGCACTTCACTGCGGCTTTTCTGGGACAATTCTGAGCCAGCTAATTACAAAGTTTCTGATTCAGTTAATTGCAAGTTGCAGCAACAACGGTGAAGGTTCCAACCAATGGACTCTTCTCGCTACAGAGGTGAACAGTAGATCGAAGCAGTAGCGTATTATTGAACACGCCGCCCGGTATGCAATGCAGGCAACAAAATGTGTTCAGAGCATTGACTTTTTCACTCCTGACGCCATGCAATCTAATCCTAACAGAACCAAATGTCCCCGGATGACAGTTGTTGTGGTGAAGCAACAATGTCATCAATGAAGAGAATTTCAGTTCATTGTTAAAGCCTTTCGCTGACCCGTGTGGCACCAGCGGTTCGACTGGAATTCACGATCAATCAAGAGTTGCTTGACATACGAGCCAGCCCTTAAACTATAAAGAAATCTCAGCATTCGCCCGAAGCAGAGTAATTGTGTTCTAGGGGTCACTCAAAAAAATTATGTCTGGAAACTAGAATCATGGCACACATATGGGTTTTAGTTAGAGTTCATCTGAATATCTTGAACGCAAAAAAAGAGATATCGGTCAGAGACAGGAAAAAAATCTCCGGTGCGATTCACTGCGTGTCTAGATAAAGTACAAGGTCTGCACTCGATTACCTGATACACTGATAAGTTAGTTCTACGTGTTTGCAGAACTTCGCTTTCACTGAGAATGTCGTCATTAGGAGTGCTAACCATCCACCAATTTTTTTTCTCTTCTGCGCACTGCTTGAATGCTGTGATGACATTTGCGGCGCTACCTTATTACTTACAATTCTTTTCATCAAGAAGAACATATCACCCAAATAAATGGAAAAGGGTTACCTAAAGCTCAGAATCTTCAGTGGGCGTAAGTATCCGACAATTCGCTTACCTGAAACCTGAAATCTGGAAAGCCGCACAAAAGCCTTCTGAACACAGCAACGAACGAGCAAAGTTGTGATGCGTAATGGTATGATTGCGTTTTTTTATAACACGTTACACCTCAAATCAATGCTTGCGTATTCCTTGCCGACTTGGCGAGCATTCCAGCAACTAAAAATAGCGACCTGCTACATTGTGCGGTAAAATTAATTGATTTTGGTTTTTGCTGGCACACATCGCCCTTGGAAGACTGACGTACTCAAACGTCCTTCAACCCAGGTGCGTCCATGTTGCGTTTAGCTGTGGCATCTGCTCGCAACGCTCGTTTTTACATGTAGAAAAAACTGCATCCGCTGTAAAAGGGTAAATGTAAGTATCAGCACTACACCCCTCGTGCCAGTTTAGAATAAAATTCAGCAAAATTAACGAAAAAAAACCTGCAGTAAACATGCAAGACGAGTCAGCTAACTGCGGCTTGTTAACGCCACGTTTGACTGTCGACATGTTTTATGCTGCTTTGTTTTGGGTTTTTGCGGCGCGAATACTGCTAAGGTTATGAAGCGCAGGAGACGTTTGTTGCGTTCATTCCGCTCTGCCAGTGCCACTAGTCGCAGCATGAGGGACACCGCATAATAATATAATAGCTTGTGGAGTTACTTTGCCGTATGGTGTAAGATGTTTCCTACTAAGGTTCTACTGCATTGCTGGAATGCCGTCTTTTAGTAGGTCCAGGATTTCAATCAACGTAAAGTGTTTTTAATGTACTTATATATTATAATTCCTACAGCTACTCACACAGTATAATGTTGGCCAAGTAAATTTGGGGCACATTGCGGTTTATTTCTCGCACTTTCTCTCGTTCACCCGAACTTTCAATGTAACTTCCCCTTTTGAATCAGCTGTCAGACATTAAGTGTGTTACTCCTGAAGAACAAACGTCCAGGAGCAGTTTGCGAAGTTTTCTTGTGACATGCCTTCTTGCATTGTTTTCATTTAATGAAAGTGCTTTGATATCGAGTTGCATCAGTTGGAAGACTGTACCATGGCAACAGTGGATCATGTCATAAGAAAATATCGGATAGGCATTTTAGGATCCCTAATTCAGAATTTTTCTAAAAACGCTTTTAAATTGACCTGACCACTGTGGATTTTTGTTGAGTAGCTTTCTAAATGAGGCGGTTTGTAACGAAAGAGTAACAAATATGTTTCGGAGCGAATTTTAAGGTCGTACCCTTATGATAGCATGACCTTGCTGGCAACGATAGGCGGCACATTGGTTTTACGTTTGGACCATCTAAGGCACACGCTCTTGATTTGCCATTTGAAGGATGCAGAATTAAGGGCTGGGTTCAACTGTTTGATTATGGTGGTCTCGTTGAAACACATTTAGGCAACAATATTCTAAAAGAGAGCGCAGAGGAGAGTGAAGGATAGGAAATGAAGTAGCCCTATCAAACCATCAGCGTTTCCAGAATACATTTTGAGTAGTCGCTCGATTAAGGGACTGTGGCGGCACCACGCGGCCTCTTTCAGAAGCAGCGAGCCGGTCATCGCTCTTCGCGACGCGGTAGACCGCAGTGGTTTTAGGAGTGATGTTACGCTGTAAAAATTACAATATTTTGCCAATTCACTGTGTGCGAATTCATGCACGTTCTCAAAAAACAACATTGTTGCTCCTGGAAGCAAGTAAAAGGTATAGAAAGCAGTGATTAAGTGCGTTGGGTGGGTTTGTGGTGCGTTTCAACCCGATGATTCGTACGTCTGTCAGAGACATTCTTTTTTTGACGCCTTAACGCCACGTCGTCAGTGCATTCCTGTTCGGAGTTTTCTTTAGATGAACATTATAGCGAATTCCAGCTGCACTTAAGCAGTGCAGTGAATACACACTGAGCAGATGTGAAGTATATTGTACATATTTTTAAGTGGAGGTGTGCAGGAAACGAATATTTTCCCTTTTTTTCTTGATGTATTTCACTGCATTGCAGCTGTTAATACGCCGGCCATCGAGCTTGTCAATTCACGTCTAGATAAAAGGCGGCTTTGTGGCCACTACGCGATTGCGAAATGGTGATATGAATGAAAAAAATTCCAATTTGTGTTCATTTTTTAGATGTGATGCATGAAGTGGCTGAATAACTACAAAATGTTATTCACAACTATCCTGTGTTCTTTCAATTACAGCGCTTTACCTCCGCTACTCGGAAACACTTAAGCACTAATTTGGGCTGTTCCGTTAAGCTCAAATAACCCTCTGGCTTCAGCGTTAAGCAATATAGGTTCCCTCTTCGATTACCGGATTAGTGAACAATGTACACTGCAGAGAAACCAGACGACATATTTAGTATAAGATCAGCCATAAGAGATACGCATTGCGCGCATGAGCGGGTAAGCGGCGCAGTCGTGTAGGCGTCAAATATAGCGTCAAAATAAATTGGCCTATGCAGTAGTTCTTCAAATTTAAGCTTAATAACTAAACTGTAGAATTCCGCTTTCGGGTAAGAAAAAAAAGAACTAAAAATTGTGAAAAACATGTCCGGCCCTTACCTGCATTTATTAAGGTATCAACGCGAAGGAACATAGCGAAAGAAAACGAATATAAAAATAAGAAAAAACTAGATTTCAAAGCATTTGTTATTCTTTACAGTGTTACGTTTCATATCTATGGCAACTCCGACAGATTTTTACGGAATTTGCGTACAAGCGATTACATACTCATATTGCAGAACATTGCTTTCAAGTCTAATGCAGAGAAACTCAAGAAAATGTTCTTATCTGAAAATGACATACTGATGCTCATCTAGAGGATAACCCTCACACGAAATATTCCGCAACGTCAAGAAGTCGCGTTGCATATAGAGACGCACAGTTTGGCAGCGGAGACATCACTGCCTTATCCGGCATGTCGTACTGCCGCCGCGACATCTATAGGAGCTGGATGACCGAATGCTCAGAGATGCGCAGGCTTTCATTTTTTAGAGTATTTACGTCAAGAGTGAATGCGAGTTTTATTCAAAAGGTATCATCGAGTAGCTATTGTCGTATTTTTGTCGAATATCGTTTCATTCAGTGCATTCTGGGGTCAGGTTGTATGCCTCGCCTTGACGCGGCGGGAACAGCCACAAATATCATAAAGGAAAAAACGTGACTTCAGTAATCACTCTTCAAATAGCTAGTCTATTCATAGCCCTTTCAATGTCTTTCGCATGTTAATGCGGCTATGGACGAGCACGGATTCCACACAGCTCCAAGACCCCCCCCCCCCCACCCACATTCACCGCTAACTACCTATTAAATCTCTCCCCGAAAACATGCACCCCACCTACCACGAACCCTGCCGCAGAGCTCGCGCACGGGCGCTCCACAAACACTACGGCACGGAACCGGATGCCATGTAGGTGGATGCTCCTTGCACTGTCGAGAACGCGGTTGTAGACATCAGGAACCCCTCCCTACAACCGATTGCCACCCTTCACATATGCTCCACTGCCATTTCAGAGGAGGCTGAAGAGGCCGCCATTGCCCTAGCCATCACGCGCACGGAGGCCCGGTACATACTATCGGACTCTAAAACTGCCATACTAAATTTTTCTCGAAAGAGATTTCACGTCCCTGCGTTTCGCATACTGAAGGAAGGAAGGAAGGAAAACGTTTATTGAGCTCCAGAGAGTAGGTGAGCAATTTGGCCGAGTCAGGTGTGTCGTCCGTCTTCTTAGCAATGGTCGTCTGCCCCTAGTCTAGGGCTCCGCTGGATGCCGCTGCCAGCTGTGGTCGCCGGATTAGACAAAGTTGGACGTCCTGACGGTCGCTGGAGAGCATTCCTCCGCACTAGGGTTTGGTATTTTTGGTGCCACCTCGATTTTCTGGCAGGCCCACGTTATGTGATAGAGCGTGGGTGTTTCATGGCACCATGGGCATTTGGCTGTGTATTGTGTGGGTTGTATTTTGTTGAGTGTATTTAGATTCGGGTATGAGCCCGTCAGTAGCAGCCTCCAGGCGACGGCGTCTTCCCTGGAGAGAGATTTATGTGGTGGGGGGCACCGTTTCCTGCAGCCCTTGTAGTGGTTTAAGATTGCCGAGTAATCTCTAGGGACAGGTTCGGCTTCCTCGAGGTCGCTTGTGGAGGGAGCTCGGTAGAAAGTGTACCCTCGAGCTACCCTGTCGACCGCTTGGCTGCCTTCCACTCTCGCGTGTCCCGGCGTCCATACCATCGTATGTTTTGTTGATTCTTCTTCTGTGCTTTGTTTGGGTCGGTCCCCAGAACTCCCTCGCCGCACACCCGCCCCGCCACATGGAGCTCATATGGGTGCCTGCCCACTCCGGGAATCCCGGAAACGAGGCTGCCAACGCTTTAACCTGAGGTTCTCTCAACCGGGCACCGGCGGGCTCCGATCTAGGGTTCTCACGGGAGCGCATGCATTCCTTCAGTGAACTGACGCAGGCCTGCAAAGCCGAGCGTTGGCTCTACACCGCCCCCTCCCCCATCCCTCCCTCGACAATTATCACCAGACAATTTGGAGGCGGCTCCAAACACGCACCTTACTCTCCCCTTATATACGCTTGCGCTATCACCAAGTCCACACAAACAACTCCTGTACCCTCTCCCACCACCCCAGAGCCACTCTCGATCATATACTTTCCCTCTGCCCGGCGGATCCTCCTCCCGGGGCCTGGAGCACCTTACCACTTGGGAGGCTTGGGAGACCTTACTGCATTCCGAGGACTCGGCCAAGCAATCCATCGCCACAGGGCGGACTGCCAGCGCCATGAGCCTCCGGGACATGAACGTTTGAGTGCAGTGGGGCCGTAAGGGGGCCCAAGGGCCTGAGTGTCCTAAACTCCCCTGTGTCTATTAGTTTTCACCACCACCACCACGCGAATTGGGTGATCATCTTCATAAGTTAGATGCGTGATGGGCTAAAAAAGTTTTTCACATTTCGAGTACACGCGTTCGAACCCGACCGTGGTGTCAGCGTTTTGATGGAGGCGCCCGTGTGCTGTGCGAAATCAATGCACGATGAATATCCCCAGATGGTCGAGTGAGTGAGTGAATAAACTTTATTGCTCTAATAAAGGAGTCTTGCTGCTTGCCCGAAGATTGCATTTGTCTTCCAGGCTGAGCGTGGTTGGCGCCCTAGTCCAAGGCCAGATGGTCGAGATTATTCCAGATCCCTCCATTACGGCATCCTCTTTCTTCATTTCGTCTTTCACTGCCACCTTTATCCCTTCTCTTTCGGCGCAATTCAGGCGTCCGCCGAATTGTGAGATGTGATTTCCTTTCCTCAAAAACCAACCTTTTTTAATATTAATGAGTATTTCAGTTTTAGAATTAGCAGTAAATTAGTGGAGGCTCCTTGGCGCAGACCGGCACGCCGCGGATGACGGCTGTGGCTGGCAGGGCCTGGAGAGCATCGCTGCTCCCCGCGTCCACTGCCACCACATTCCTCCGCATGTTTACCCGGCCTGGTTGTATATATTACTTCTCCCCCTATCCTGTCTTCCTGTCCCCTCACCTCTTTCATTTCATTTCTCCATTCTGCCTGCTATCCTTTATTTCCGCTGCCCCAGCTCAGGTGCTTCTGTATAGATGGCAGATGCCGAGGCTAGCAAAAATCTTTTCCTTCCTTTTTACTATTATTTTTAATAAAACCACTACCACCACCAGTAAATTAGTGGTGCTAGTCAGATAATGTATTACATGAATGCACCAATGAAGTGAAGCGTTTCACTTGACGGAATTCTTTGAAAACGTTCCAGGGAAGCGTACATAAAATGAATGATTGGCGGGGAAGCCGCTCAAGGTATTAAGCATCCTGCTGGGAACGCGTAGGTCTGCGGGTCACATAGGATTCTGAACCCGCAGATGATGTCGTTCGGGTCGGAGAAAAAAACGGTCAAGCCACTGCGATTGCTGCAGCCACCGCAATCAGTCCGTCAACGCGGCCGTGACCATGGACCCATTTTCCGCTTTTGTTTCATGTGCTACACCGTGTTGTAATCAAAACCAACTCATTTCTACAGTGGGAATCGCTTAAATGATGTTGTTAGCTTACAATTTGTCAACATGTAAAACGTCGGGTCGACTAACGTAACAAGGAGAAACTGAATAGTGAACCACTCTAGTAGTAGGCAAGCAATTTAAAGAGGAGGGCTCTCTGAAACTTGTTAAACGCAGTATGTTTGTCCTCTACGAAAAGTTTTTTCCGGCTGTTCGTTTGCGAGTATATAATATAAAGACATCGCATAATAACTATACATAGCTTTTTCCGGAAGCTACTCCATCGAACAGCCTTCCTGAGCGGCCAAGTGATGTGAGGGGATCGCTTCTGGCGACGGGGAGGCAGAGGCGCTACTCGACCAGAACTGTGCTCTTTGCTACCTCTGTCCTTGTGCTCGGCATTTCTGTATTTTCCGCGAACAGTGTGAAATCTTGTATTTTTAGGCTATTGAATGGATCATCAAGTCAAGCGGCACGACATATGCATGTCCACAGCTTCCATGCTCATTAGCTACTGTTGCTGCCGAGTTTGAGGGCCACTACAGAAATAAATTATTCGCAAATTATTATAATCTCCCAAACCACATCACTGTAACGGATGTGGCATCGCTTACAGAGGTAAACGGACCGATGGACAGGTTGATCATCTCGTAACATTCATAGGCTTCCCGGTCGTCAGCGGCTGAAACACGACAATACATGCGTGTTGCCTTCTGCAAATTTTATGCAGTAATACAACGTACTTGCCTTTAGAAACACGCATAAACACGAGTGAAGGAATACCGCTCTTACAGTTTGAATGAAAGATTCTTTCATTTAAATTCCGCGTAGCGGGTTTCATAGAACCGAGCGAAGAAAGCGGTTGGCTTACGATCGTACATCAGGATGATACAAACTTTATTTCTCATCGTGTAAATAACGACTTAAAAAAAAAAGTAACGCAATGGCGGACTTAACAAAAGGGGCACACCTCGGTGATCTCTGATTTCCTAAGCACGACGCCGCCAATAGCCCGCCGGCGTTCTCTCGGTAACTTGGCTATGGCGATAACAAATTTAAAGACGAGGTGACGAGTAACGTAGTTGAGGATTTAAAGCAAGCCTGACAAGCCCCAGGTGACCCAGTGTGCTTCGACATTGCTAGCGCGCTTGGGTTTTCGCAGAAACAACAGATGGTAGCGGTTTCCACCCGCAAAAACCTGCTTTCGCACTTTATTTCATTCTTATAAATGCTAATCCACAATTTTTTTGTGTGAGTGTATCTGTGTTGACATACATTATTAAGCCATGTGCGTTTGCTGATATGATGAATTGGTATCATGGGAGAACAAAGGGTGCTACGATTTTGGTAAAAATATACTTCAATATTGATTACACTGCACTTAGTTTAGGAGCATGCCGGAAATGTCGCTGTAGTCATCCACATGGCCAGATGATAACAATTCGATAGGATAAGACTGAAAGAAATGCAGTGTTTTTCAGGGCTGTCACTGATCACATGAGGGGATTGCTTGCGTATGAACTGAACTTAGGAGGCGTGGTTTTGAAGCGAATGCTTCAGTACGTTAGGTAAAGCCGATTTCACCATGCGTAGCCAGATGACCTTCAATTGAGCCAGAGGTCATGTGCGGCTGTAGACCTTTCCATATGTTGTCCATCATTGTGTTACACCATTTGACATTTCTCCTTTTGATTCGGCGGTAGAGGGAGGTAGAATAGGCCGCAACGTTCATTGGGTGACCAACCTCTCACGATGAAAAATTATCTTAACTGCCACCTGCCAGGGCGGCAGGGTTGACGAGCTGCCTGTCCAGTGTGCGGAACACACTCAACGTTGCCGACGCCAAGCCGCGTCTACTTGCCCGATGCATCATCAGGTTTCGCTTCCTAACCAGGTTCAGCAGTAAAACCGCAGCTACTGTTTGGTACCTAAAAACAGCGCATCAAAAAATTCTAATTCATACACAATTAGAAATCTTCGACATAGCTGCAGTGCGTAAAAAGACGACCACAATGGCAGGAAAGTGAAATTCCACTGTAGTGCGGAAAAGCCTATGCCTGACAATCTGACAGGTGCGTCAACGACCGATTAAGAGAGCATGCAAAGAATTTAGAGAACAACGACGATGTGAGCTTAGTTAAGCATTGCAGGCCTTGCAAGGAATGTTCGCCGCGTTTAGATAGTGCAAGGATCCTAAGTACAAGCAAAGATCAAACTGCACGTGAAGTATTGGACGCTTACCATATAATTTTTTAAAGTGGAGATTATTGCGTAAGCGATACTTCACTTGTACCAAGCAGAATAACACCGTTTCTCTGCCGCAAGATAAGATGTATCATAGGTGTGAAATTGTTCTATGTTGTCATTGGCACGTCTCCTCTTTTTTTCTGTATTCTGTGAGCGCATGTGCGCTGAAACCTTTATATTGGCGCGTGCTCATGGGAGCGCGCCGACGATGAAGACGAAGTGTGCGTGTGCCGGTGGACAAAGACGAAGTGTGTGTGGTTCGGACAGCCATCTTGTGAGTTCCCTGCTGTGCGCTGGACTTCGCTGAGACTGTGATCTGTGCCGGTCCTGTCTTCGCTACAATATTTCCCATGCATTGACGAAATAAAGTCATTTATCAGTGCAGCGATTGTCCGTGTCGTGAATGTTTTCCTTCCATTGTGCTCGTCTTTTTCCAGGCTACAGTTAAGCTGAAGCTTTGCAACCAACTTGCCAAAAAGCTCGTCTTACTGAATTGTAAATGCGTGTTTTTTATGTTTCACCAGTTGAATCAAATTTATGACTACCAACAAATGAAAATGGCTGCAGCTTGATCAGACAAAACTTTTCTAGGTTGTTTTCTGTGCAAGCACTCTCAAAGTCGCAATCCCTGGCTTACTGTAGGAATAATCTTAAATATTGCATTGCAAGTTCAGGAAATTGCCTGTTGTAGAAAAGAAAAGCGCACTTTGGCTTTATCCTGCTCTTCGCTTTCACGCAAACCGCCGTTTTAAAATGCAGAGAGCAATTTCTTCGTTGTGTGTTGTTCATGCTTTTGCTTCATGAAGGAACAAGGCTATTTGTTCTACACGAGTCTGCTACAACCGACAAACAAGCTGAAGTTTATTGCGAAATCGAAGAACAAGCGCTGTTCCACAATGGCTACCTTCAGAGGGAGTTCTCCTCCTTAACGCCGTCATGCATACAGGGTGTTACGTTTGGAGACGCCAACATGCCAAGAATATTCAAGCCACTGGGAATCATCAATCTACAGAGGCTTCAAAGGGCCGTCGAGGTGGTTGCTGCGCCACGAGTGCAGGTGGTGGCGTCTACAAGGGTCCTTCCCCCCCCCCCCTCCTGCTGTTTACGGGGTGAAACGGCCCTCCGCTGTCTGAGAACGGCTTTGGTGAACCTGTCTTTTGTTCTCAACGCCGGACCCACCCGGGACATGTTTCTCCCGGAGGGGACGACGGGGGAGCCGGCGAGCGGCGGGACTGCAAATGAGCCGTGGCAAATGCGGCCGGGTTTGACTAAGCCAACGTCGCCGGAATCCTCGTGCTTCGAAAACAACTTCATCTTAGACTGTGCTTTTCCTTATACGTGGAACCTTCTGCAAACTGCAGTGGCAACATTTCGGTCCCACGCTCCACGTGAAAGCTTCTGCAAACTGCGGTGGAAACCTTTCGTTCCCACGCTACCGCTGTGAAGTGCAGGTGACTGACCTTCGACGCTGCCATGGGACCCCCTTCGGGCTATTCATCACTGAAGCCTGGACAGCGCGGACCATAATCTGCCAGAAGTGGCAAGAGTGTGTGGCTGGGGGCGTCCTGGAAGGCGGACCCGGAAGACTGGACATGTGATCTACATCACAGTGATTCGACGCATTTTTAAAGAACTAGATTCCCCAACTAGGGACCTGGGGACAGCGGACCCTATTTAAGCACCGATCTGGCGTGTGATCAACCAGCTCCCGATTCACTCTTTCGAACTTTGTAAAAATGTAAATAAACCCTTTCAGTCTCTTCTTCACCTCGAAGCCCCTCTCATCTCTTCGTCACCCCCACAACAGCAGTCTCCCGATCCGGAACCCGGGGGCATCGACCTTGGCGAGAGACGGCACAGGCGAACCAGGGGCCCGGATCTAACAAGGGCTACTTGAACTGTCCTCCCCCCCGCCTCCTTAGAGCGTTAACATTCATAATTGGATGCCTCCTCTTCTTTGAATACGTTTACGACACGTGCATGGGCGAACCAGACACTGATTGCCTCCGAAGACTCAGGCATGTGTAGAGAGAGGATTAGTTCTAGGTGTATTATTGATGAGTTTCAGTACTTTACATGTGAGCGCAAATGTCAAGGCTGCAAAAATTAGATGTTCATCGCGCATAGGACAGTTTTCTTCCCGACTTATTCTAATGGGTTTTCACAGGAAATGGCACATTCTTGGATTCTTTTATCCGTCTTCCCTCCCTCTTCCCCCCCCCCCCCCATCCTTTTTTTATACTTGGCATACACCAACTCGCATACATAGAGCCAGTGTCCAGGCGGACGCACCACTCACATCAAAGTAAAAATTAAAGGAATAATCCTGACATACTGATACATTCACAATCTCTTTCCCATAAACGATTCGCGAATACAACCGGGTAGCGGCCAGCATTGTGGAGTGCCCAACTACAAGTACATTTACTAAAGCTCTTAAGCTGTGTAACCTTGGTTGTAATCACTTGTAATCGTGGATTATTGAAGCGCTGCAATGTACAGTTCATTTGCTGATAGATATAAATTTTTCGCAGCTGTATAGTTACCCGTCAGTGCATTATCATCAGTTGCTCAAGTCGATTTGTGAAAGCACGCACTTGTGACTTGATTATATTTTGTGCATGTAATAACTGTTTTTCATAGCTCCTCTACTATGCTTACAGCCTCATATGAAGATATAAATAAATAAATAAATAAAAAAAATAAATAAATAAAAAAAATTAAATAAATAATAAATAAACGAAATCACGGATAAAACATTTGTCAGTTTACTGCATTGCGGAACAACCATCAAAATATGCACGCAGATTCCATCGTATTCCTCCGATAAAAAAACATTTATTTTTATGCAATGATCTTTGCCAGCTACCTAATAATAATAATAATAATAATAATAATAATAATAATAATAATAATAATAATAATAATAATAATAATAATAATAATAATAATAATAATAATAATAATATTAATAATAATAATAATAATAATGTTTATTTCAACTATTTTATTGAAATCCGCTCTTGCCGAAGCCACGGAAGGCTTGAGTGGCAGCGCCTTCAAGCGCCCTCAAAGAAGAAAAACTAAAGAAAAAAGAGAGAGAAAAGAAAGCATGGCACTAACGAGTTATTAGTAATTAACAACACAATTTGTCCAGAAACGATTTAAGTGCTTTACTAGTGTTAAACGAAAAGATTTCTTTAGATATTTGGTTAAGGACTTGCGGCAAATAGTACTTCCGAAGGTGTTTGCCAAATCTGGTCCATGCTTTAGGTAGTACAAAGTGACCCGGACTACGAAGATCGCGAACAAGAACATAAGGTATATAAAACTTTTTCGTCCAGATATAATTAGACAAAACTGTTTCAAGAAACAGATGGTTTTAGTCGCTTCAGTAAAACTTAAAAGCCCTGCAATATTAATATCGTGTCATTCAACACTTTACAGACGTAAGTGCAGATTTTAGTATGCAGTTCACCTTCTTTCCCCAAAAGGCTGAGCAAAATTGGAAGCAGCATACCTGTATGCCGTAACGCAGCACACTGTAGGCCAAGGCGTACATACTTTGCTTACGAATATAGAAAGGACAAAGGGTTTTAATATAATACAACAAGCAAGCGATATTCTGGGGTTCAGAACACAGAAAAGTCATGTGGCTATTCCAGGATACATCTGAGTACATTTACAATGTACACAGACCTGCCAGTGAAGAAAAATTGCTAACTTGTGAGAACTTGGCTTTAAATGAATATGAAAGCGTAAAAATTGCGTCTTTTGATTGTTCGCTGTGACTAAATTATTGCTGAACCACTCCTTGACTTTGCCGCAGTCGTGTTGAACGCATATTAATGCAATCGGATGGTCCTTGTGTGTAGCAACTAGAAGTGTGTTGTCGCCATACTGGAGTACGCGGCAATGTTTATGGGCATTGCTTAAGTCGTGGACATACAAGTTAAGCAATATAGGCGCTAAAATAGATCATTGCGGAACACCAGATCTTGGTTGTCGTAAGTCACTTTTATATCTTCCTAGTGCAACGAATTGTGAGCGGATTCGAATGGCGGTCTGCGAATGGACTCTGCGAATGGCTTCTTTCTTGAGAGTTAGTGTTAGCAGAAAATATATTTAATACGGTGTTTACGTTTGGGGTAAGTGCAGCCACATGTTTTCCAGTTATTGTGAAGTGCGGTCTTTACACGAAAGTGCAAGTTTTAACTCAGACATTATTTCTTAGTAATTACAATTTCTCAGTTGTAGTCCAAGGAAAGTATTTTATTTTGTCATGGAGTGCGACACTATATCTGGTGCGCCGTTCTCACTACACTTAAGATTACTCATCGCTACCGCCACTGCTCGGGCTCGCCTACTCGCCACACTCTGAAATGACGTCATTTCTGTTGCATCTACTGCAACTGTTATTACTGCAACTTCTTTATAACAACGTGTGGAAAGAACCCATGTAACGAATTCAAAATCCACTAACATGGGAGTGTTCCGATGCCCTACAAGCCGTCCTGTCTGCGTTATTTCGTGGTCCAGACCACCGTTGTGATCCGCACCCAGTGCAGAGCACGCGTCTGAATACCGCTCAAATGACACACAGCTGCACAGCGCGACATGCGTGAAGATTGTAAAAACGGCAACACCAGGCAGTTGCTGGAATGTCGCAGCCAGCCGAGGAACGCGCAGCGCAAAGGTATTTAAACACACGCGAAATGCTGTTCATGTTGCCTGATTTTTTTTTTTTCAAAATTTTTCAATCCCAAGTTCACAGGGACGGCCCTTCAACCAGTGGATACAAAATGGTGTCTCTAGATGATTCCTACAGTACACTCGAAGACACTGCAATATAATTACTTCAATTATTTTCAACTCCCAAAACATCCATTGTATTAGGGGCCGGCAACCACCTTGGTTTGTGCTGCTGCATGGCACATAATATGAAAGCATATATCTTCATACCACACAGGTAAAAATGTAACCGATAGAAAAAAGGCGCCCCTGTATACATGTATGAGTGAGGGTCGTTGTATTGAGAAGCGCAAAATGTATGTATGAAAATGCATGAAGAATATATCACACAAAAGCAGGCCCACGCTTTGGCTGCAGCTCGACATCTGTTGTGCGTGTGAGTATTCTAGAAGGCGCGGATCAGAAACCGTAAAATCAGAACAGTCTTCTGAAGCCATCAGTGAAAAAGCAAAGCCCTAACACGTGCTAGTTTGAGAGTCTCTTTGCTCTGGCAGATTAAACCTAGATTAAGTGCTTCCGAATTGCTTTTCGAGTTGATGCGTACTCCGGCCAGGATAACTCGTGACACGCTCCAGGGCGTGGAATTCAGAGATGATTTTCGCTTTTACTTACATACCTCGTCCATGGAACCTTGCGCAATGGGAACATCCACCCAACGCAGTGAAACTTCCTTCAACCCACGTGCGTCTCTGTAGCGTTTGAGCTATAATCATATGACATCCGCTCACAACCTTCGGTTGTAACGCAGCCATATTAAATTCCATCTAATATGAATCATTTCAGTGCTAAAGAATGCTAATGTTTTCTCCCTGGGGAAGGGCAATGGCGGCTGGCAGCAATTAACCACCAGCAGAGGCTCTCTTTGGTCATCGCTAACTGTCACAAGGCACGTGGCTGCCTTCAGGCTATTCCAAAGAGAATAAATCAGGTCGAGCGCTCGCGCTGCGCTTCTCTTTGCATCTGAACTCACATAAGCGCAGAAAACGTGCTCCGATTAGGGAAGGACGATCGTCTCTTCAAGCACCTTTTACAGCGACTTGCGAGAACACCTTATGCACCGATGGCATAGTCTGTTGGATGTCAATATCCGTATTGCAAATCTCAGCCATTTTGCTGTTGGCAAACGGAACTTTTCTGTCCCCCGCATGGACCACTTCTTCCAAGAGAGATCTATTTTTCCCCTTCTAGAAAACCTATCCTAATTATGATACGCGGCATTCCTTTCTGCAGAGACACTGTGTCTGGGCATACGTAACGGGAGTGCTGAAATTCAATTCCGCCGAGAGTAAAGTGTAACCGGTACAGCTGGCTTCTGCCAACAGTATAATCCACCATACCTACAAACCCGGTTGCAAAACTGCCAGACGCTTCGAGCACCTCGCGGCGTCCTTTCTTTCGAACCGTGTTAAATTAGCTTTCCTTTAGCAAGATCACTTTTGAACCTCAAGTCTATCTGCAGTTCCGGGCAGCAACTATTTAACTTTCAGCTTTCAGGACAAGCTTCCTCGGTAGCACAAGGCAGCACCCCTTCATCGTCACCTGTTCTCCCTCACGCTTTTCGTGGTGATAAAGGCTTGCTAGCTTTTTTCGCAGCACATGGAGCCTTTCTATACTCCGGCTTGAGACGGGTCTGGCCTGCTTTAGCTTAGGTGTTCCCTCGGCGCTCATGTGGGCAAAACTTTCCAATGCGTTCGTGACTTTGGGAAGGGAAGCAAGCGATTTCCTCCAAATCTCTCATGTCGTGCCTGAACCTTTGTGGCGGTCTCAAGTTTCCACCAGTTTCCAACGAATGGGCATTCGTTAGTCCGCGCTTCATCCTTGCGTTCCACCTTCTGCGCTAGCAACTGTTCTAAGCGGTTCAAAAGAGCAACGTTGGGGTTTGTCTCGGCTCTTTCGATGACGCAGACTCTCTCTGTGTTCACCCTTAACGCCTCATTTTGCACCTCACCCAATGCGGCCTCTACAGCTCGGTTATAATCGATCGGCTTGCGCGAGAGCACGAACCGGCTCACGGGGTCTCGCAAACCGGCAGCAAACAAGGCGGTCAGTTCCACTTTCAGTAGATCGTCCGCGCATTTCTTTTTTAACGGCTCTCCTTCCTCCTCCCTCCTTAGCGTGTCGTGTGTTAGGCGCTTAAGTCACGACGCGAACGTTCACAAGTCCTCCCCCGCCGTCTGTCCGTCCTCGTGGAACTTCTGCAAACACACATCACGCGATTCAGTATCGAAGTACTCAAACCTAAGCTTTTTCAATTTCGAAAATAATTTTGTGGAATTGTCTTTTCCTATTGCCATGCAAGAACATGAGCAGCTCGTGCCATCTTGCACCTTGCCTTTCGCAGAAGCTGCGCTTCGGACCATCCTCTCATTTTCCCAATTTTTTTAGCATGGAAAAGAAATCGCTTATGGCAACCCCCATCTTGTCACCCAACAATGCGATAATGAAAGATTACTCAGATTCAGGCATTCTGCCCGTTCAAGCCTTTCAGTGTCCCGAGCTTATGAAAAGGAGGTTAAAGTCGCACAATCCGTCCTATGACGCTCCTTGGATAAAAAATTTGAAGTAATGACTAAGCAACACTCTGAGGACGTTTGTTTTTGAGACCCATCTTCTGACGCCACCTGTGACGACGCTACATGCGGCTTGGGTCCGCACGAGACAGAGAGGCAAAGAGACAACTTTAGACGCAGATGGAAGAAAACGAATACATTCAAGAACTACATGTTAACGAGTACATGACGCAGCGGCTGTGGTTCCCAAGCTTACATGCCGCTCTGTTGGCGCCGGAGTCTGACAGAAGAAACGGAGGGACTCCGGAGTTGGCTTTGTTCATTCGCTGCCTCTGAAGTCTTCAGCGCTTCCGGCTCCGCAGGAGCGACACCCAGCGGTACCGTTTAGGGACCTACTCGCCATCCCTCTAACTGGTTTTTTCTGCTTTCTTTTCTCATAAATTCGGGCGATCCTTCTTTCTGGCTCGCCACACTCTCAACGCAGGCGACTGCGGGTGGTACACGGCGGCAGTGATCCACGAGTCCAAAACGGTGAACGGGCTCACCTTCAAAGCCCGAAGCGTCACTCAAGCAGAGGAAGTCGCCATCGCATTAGCGGCAACACACTCCGATTCCAAGACAATCATAACCGACTCGCGAGGGGCGTGTCGGAACGTCCAACAGGGCTGGGTCCCGTACCTGGCCTACCGGCTACTGCAAAACAGCTCGTACGTAGGAGGTCCATCGCACCGCTTCATAGTCTGGGCTCCGGCCCACTCGGGGCTAGGAGGAAACGAGGCAGCAGATGCAGCCGCCCGCGCGCTCTCTAACCGGCCAACCTCGTCCCCCGCCTCCTCTGAAGAAGTAGCGGAAGCCACGCCGACCTACACTTACAAGGAAATAACGCAATTATACAAAGATAGACATAAACTGTACCCCCACCCGTGTAAAGGATTAACGAGAGCGGAGGAACGCCTGTTCCTCCGCCTTGTCACGAACACCATGATGTGCCCGGCCTCGCTAAAGCACTTTGACCCTGCCTTCTCCGGGGAGTGCCCGCACTGTGGGGAGAGGTCCTCGGACCTCTACCACATGGTGTGGGCGTACCCCTCCAACCCTGCTTTTACTCCAATCCCAAACCCCACCCGGGAGGACTGGGAGGCGACCCTACTCGCCTGTTGCGACCTGAAAGCCCAAAAGGCGATGGTCGAACGAGCTATGGCGGCAGCGGAAGGCACTGGGGTCCCGTACTAGGGACTCCACCTAGTGATTGTGAGGGGAAGGGCACTAAGCCTGACTCCAGAGCACCCTCCATGTAACTCCCTCTTTTCAGAGGAAATAAACGTTTTACCACCACCTCACGCCGGCGCCACTGTCACTCTTGAGTGGGTGTGCTTGACCAGTTGAAATGAAGATTACGTCCAGGCTGTCACCCTTCAGACCCACAATGAGCCTTGACCCCCGAAACGCGACAATTCCTGGCGCCAGACAGGCGGCTCAAGCCCCTCCGGGTTCCACAATGTGAAGACGTCGAAGGAGATAGCACGTCTCCAGAGACACGCTGCGCACGGTCACAGTACTTCGAGCTATGTAGTGGTAATGAGAGAGAGAGAGATGTGCACTGCGTGAGTTCGTAGAAACACGGCATTGGAGCAAAAGGCTTTGAGAACAATGTCGCTGAAGCGCGGGAATTGATCGATGACTGGCCAGCGTTCTTTCGGTAAACTTGGCTTTTCCGATGCCAAGGTTGAACACAGAATTGATTTAGCGATGACAAGTAACATGGATGAGGTCTTAAAATGAGCGTGACAAGCCCGAGGCAACTCAACCTGCTGGCGGTAGTGTCCAGACGGAGAAACCTGGTGTTGCAAAATATTTAGTGATTAGCAGTGCTAAACCACAATGAGTTTTTTTCTGTGGCTGTATGTATGTTGGTATACATTTGTAGGGCATGCCATAAAAATGTCCCTAACAAAATTAAGCGTTGAGTTTCTCGTGTCATGTTCAGTCATTCCTTGAGACACACTGTAGATTCACCACGAAGTCAGGTGTTCATGTCTTTCAACAGAAGGTAGGTGAGTCCGATAGAAGGGAGGACTCCCCGCTGCACTAATGTACCGTGGGTACAAAACGTATGGTGGGGCAGCCAGAAAAAGAATGTAAACCAATAGGCCCCTGCCTGTTCCACTAAGTATAACAGGCTTAACCCAATCGTAATATAAATGAAAAGGCCCCGGAGGCAATGTTGTGCTTTTGCCACACGTAGGTGGGAAAATAAACAAAATGAGGGGGTAATGCTACTAAGCGACCCACAGCTGTGGGAGCGGGCCCGGGGAGACTCCCCTGATCTCCCCTGGGACGTAGCGGAGGGGGTGGGAAGTAGGTTGTGGGAATAGGACTGAGGGAAGGGTTATGGGTAATGGGATGGGACTGGGGACAGCGAGACATTGACCCTCATTTTATCATTGCTCGACTCCTGTCTGGCCAGGACAGGGAGGGCGTCGACGTTGACCAATGGTGCGGCTCCACTCACGGGATGCCCGACCATCCAACGACGCAATAGCTCCGACTCGGAGACAGGAAATCCTAACCCGGGGCAGCTGCCTCGGGCTCCTCCACGACATTAGGGGTCCGGTTCGGACTTGCGAATCGCTGCCCAGCTACTAACCGTCAAGTGCTTTTCGCGGTTTTTCAGACTCCGGAAGTATGTGTGGTGGATCCAACCAATAGAATTAGCCTCCCGGGGGCCCACCTGTGCTTCCAACCAACCAGCCTTGCACTTATTTCCTCCCCTAGCTTGCTCCACACCTACTGAGGAGGGAGTGTTCAGGGCCGGGCTGACCGGGCCACAAGCCAAGAACCTGGCCGAGGGCGAGATAACACAGGCCTACTCCACCGCTAATCCACAACATCGAAGGTTTTCGCATCGGTCGTACTAAGGTACCCCGCACCTCGGCGTCCCGCGCTCTGACCTCACGGCCCCGCGGTCAGCCATCCCTGGCTGCTTTCCCGAGGACATCGCTCCCGAGAAGCCCTTCTGCTGAAAACCCCCGCGCGGACCTGGCCTCTCCGTGACCAGAAACCGATGCGCCAGCCGGTAGCCACGCACGCCCCCGCGTGCAGCGGCCTTTTGATTTTCGAGCGCTGTTCGAGCCAAATTCCGTGAGTCCAACCTGATTATGAAGCCAGGCCTGCCTCCGCAAAGGCATCGGACCTCACGTGCGCGACTGGCCCACACAGTCGCTTGGGAGTCGCTGCCATTCCCATGGGGTTTTGCATCCCCAGAGGACGGGCCCGGCAAAACCCATCCCCACCGCTGGCGTTGCACCGGAACAAAGCCTAGTAGCCGAAACTACACCGGCCCGTATCCGGTGGCAGGAGGGGCCACGAGCAGGCCGCACAGTTCGATCCCCCCCCCCCCCCCCCACCGCTTGTACAGTAAAAACTAAGCACAGACTCTTTTGCAGTGATAGGAACGGTTTACTTAAGTCATTTGTGATCAGCCATTCAATTGACTTTTCTCGCTGATAACCACCATGCAGAAATGTACCACAAAAGTTTCAGATGCGACCTTACAGGAATTTCTCTCATGACATTACACATCAAGAACTCTTATGTTATTTTCACAGATTACTTTGTGTGTACCACAAAGGAATGCATGAAATAAACGGAGCGAGCACTGACTCCATTGAAGGGTGGGGGGGGGGGGGGGGAGGGGAGGCTATATCCTAAGAGAGAAGGGGCATTAGCCAGTGAACGGTTTCTTGAAAACAAAAAGTTTTGTTTGTGAACAACATTTTAGTACATTAAGGGAAACTTCGACTCTGTTATTTATTTTTGAGATGAGCGGTTATTACCTCTGATGGTTATCCGGTGCGGCGAAGGTAGCGCGCAGTGGCGTATAAGTGACTAAAAACGTGCTACCAGCAAGAGTCAAAGTAAGAACTCGGGTTTTTGTCTTTAAAGAGCAAAATAAAGGCTCGAAGACACTAAAGAAACAGCAATGAACAACGAAATATGAAAGTCTTTCTTAATAGCCGGCTCTATATAGAGCATCAAGCTGCGAGTGTAAGCGCGTGCTGTCTGGTGGTGGGGGTAGTGGTTTTATTAGAAATAATAGTAAAAAGGAAGGAAAAGATTTTTGCTAGCCCCGGCATCTGCCATCGGTATTGAAGCACCTGAGCCGGGGCAGCGGAAATAAAGGACAGCAGGCAGAATGGAGAAATGAAATGAGAGGTGAGGGGACAGGAATAGAGGATAGGGGGAGAAGTAATATGTACAAACTATTTACACAATAAGAAATGTGTCCAGGTTGTGCGCGTGATTAGTTCATTTTAGAGGAATTAAATCACACACGCGCACAGCACTGTGTTGGTTACAACTGGAGTGGGACGTCCAGTTATTAATCGTTCAAGGTAGAACTCGCGGAGCGTTCGGTCACTGCGTGTAAATACCTGACGGAGAACAGACGGGACGTCAAGCCCGTGTGTTCAAGGAATGCACAGAGGCTCACCAAAGTTCGCTCACGAGTACGCGCACTGCCCTGCGGCCACAAAAGCGTCTTGATGGAGTCTGGTAGTATGCCCTGCGCCCTATAGGCCGCGAGCATATCGCGACGAGCATCGGCGAACGCGGAACAGCGAAGGAGCAGGTGTTCTAGTGTTTCCATTGCACCGCATCCGTCACACACATCACTCGTCGCGATTCCGTGACGCGCCCGTCGTTCCCCGGGCTACACGCAGCCAATGCGCGCGCGGAGGATCATTGCACGTTGTGACCGTGTAAGTGCGCGACAGCCGGTGACACTGTCGATGCGCTCACCTCCCGCGATGCGTGGGTCGGGGTGCTGCTTTCGGAGATGGTCGTGGATGGCCGCACGCACGTCCTCCAGCGCAAGGGGCAGATCGCTGGCAGGTAGTTGGTGTGCAGCGGTCGCGAGGTCGTCAGCTTCTTCGTTGCCGGCGATGCCGCAGTGACCGGGCACCCACTGTGCACGCACGGTACAACCTCTCTGCGCGAGGCGCTCGATGCGCGAGCGAATTTCCCGCACTAGTGGGGTACCGCAGCCGTTAGATTGCAGGGGGCTGAGGGCGGCGCGGGAGTCGCACAAAAGAGCACTCCTGAGCGGCGGAGGGCCGAGGGTGAGCAGCAGGTCCAGCCCGAACCGGATCCCCATCAACTCCGCCGTGGTGGAGGAGCCCAGGAAGGCTGCGTGTTGCTGGCTGTGCAGTCGCGGGGCGGGGATGGTGGCCGCCGCAGCAAGCGAGCAGCTGTCGCGGGCCACTGAGCCGTCGGTGTACACGAGGAGATGGTCCTGGAGCTCCTCGTGTATGACGGCTCTGGCCAGCTGCTGCACAGCACAGAGGGGTGTGCTCCGCTTTCCCGCAATGCCGACGATCTCTCGCTATACCTCCGAGGCAGCAGGCCAGGGCGCGCGGGAGTCGTAGGGGGGTGGGCCTTGGGTCAATTGCTCATACTCGAGCAGCGCCGCGCCCATTCGTGAGCGCGGGTGCGAGCGCATACGCTGCAGCAGCGAGCCGCCGTCCGGTGCGCGATGAAGCCGGTCGATGTGATTCAATGCCCTGCGCGCTGCTGTCTCTTTTCAAGCACTTTCTGTAACTCTGAACAAGAGTGAAAAAAGGAACACAAAAAGAAACGGAAGTGACAAACATGCGGTGTACCAATGTGCAAGACAAAAAAGGAAAGAAGACATCGCCTATTCATAATTACTTATCGTTTTTCTTTCAATTCGCAGTCTCTCTATTTTCGGTCACCTGATAGGTGGGTTAACATTTTTTGAATGTTTAGCTGTATGCGAAAGAAGTGTATCGCTGCCGTACTCGCAGGTTGTGAAGATATCTAGCGCATTATTCCAGTAATTTATGCCCTAGACCGCAGGCTGCACCGCGGTGTAAGAGTAAGCCGTGGTGTGTACCAGGGATTAGGATCGCTAAGAAAGTAAAACGGACAGCCAGTGTTCTGAGACTTGAAATTTTCAAAGAGCTTTGATACTGCCGATGCGCAGCACGTCAAAACTCGAAATTTGTTTGCATACCCAACAAGGATTAAAGGGCTTTCTGAAAAACGTTGTTTGGCCGTGTGAACATGCAGCTGCTGCTGCAACATTTACATGCAGTGGAATGAACAGAAAATAACTGAAGTCATACATACTACTCTGAAAATTTGACAAGCTAGGAACTGGTGACGAGGTTTTTTTTTCGAAAGCATGAATCGTTCCCGCCGTTTTAGCTGTGTTTAACAGGAGATTAAGTCCTGATTAACATATTCTGTTTGCGCCAACTTGTCATACGATTGACAGGCCTTTTTGGGGTTTACTTAAAGCAGTCGCAGACACATTCCATTTCCCCACTGCACGGTCTCATGTTGAATTCCGATACAGCATATCCAGAAGACAGATTACAAAAGTTATGATTGAGACGTAGTTCCCTATATAGATGTATTGGCAGCTTTACCTCTCCTATCTTGATAACAGGATACTAAAGCGGGTGCAACGGATGTGTGTGAGATCGGCGGCAAAGGCTTCTGTTTTTTTTAAATTCACATGTACACTTTACATGTCAAAACGTGGCTTAGTGAAAAAAGAACTTTTGTGCCATGGTCAGTGAACTGTCGGTAGTGTCAGCAGCCAGAAACTATTGATCATTACCCTGATGAATGTCGTTATGTCGTGATTTTTTCAACATTTTTCAATGAAGACTCAAAAAGGACACTGAGGTTAAGCCCTACACTATAAGGTTTTTGTCTACAATAGAAGATTATAAGGTTACATGCGATGTTTCAGTTCTCATCGGCCTGTTTAGCCTGTGGAAGAGGCGCGTGACAGATCGCCACGCAGTGCCACCACGCTCGTCGAAGTCTCCGTTCAGACAGCAGCATGCTCTAGTGCGGAGGGTATAGGCTTCGCAGGATACTCCTCGTGCCTGGCTGCTTCTACTCGGTCGATGTGTGTGCTTTCCGGAATTTTTATGTGTGAGCAAAGTAAGAGCACGATGCTGGAGTGATTGTGTATGGCGGGTTGCGTGATGCGACCTGGTTAAGACGGCCTTGAAGCCTGTGAGGGTGGCTATACTTCCAAGGAATAATGAAAAAAAAAAGTGGCGGCCTGGTGTAGTGTTTGCAAATATGAGCGGTGTAGTTGTGAGCGCCGTGAGATGGGGATTTGAAGCTGGGCGGTTAGAATCCATAAGTATGGCCACATTTTTTTATTTTTGGATTTTATTCATTTAGAATTTGCTTTACCTTTTTCCTTTGCCTGTCAGTTTGTGCACTGATCCCAATCATTGGAACCAAACATTACAAAAGCATTAATTAAGAACACACTAGAACCGCACAAACCAATTCATTTTAGAAAGCCATTAGGAACTCATCGAGAAAAGGAACCACCAGAAAGTCATGACTAAAGCATAAGATGCTCGAGTTAGCAGCACTAGAGTTTCTAAAAAGAGTCATTAGATGTTATCTTAAGGACATGAGGGTATGCTTGTCTGGTGAATTGTTATCCGGGGAGAGCAAAGGGCGGTACAGTGTTTTTAATTATAATGTACTTTTATTATGATTATATTTAACTCAGTTGTGGAGCATGCCTACGGTGTCGCTGGAATCAGCCACACGTGCAGACGGTAAGAATCCAATAGAATAAGACGAAAAGAAATGCAACATGGAGACATTTCATTGATCAGACCCCGCAAGGGCGTCTGCGACATGCAGATGTTTATCAGTGAGATAGCCGAGCACCAGCGCTTGACGCTTACACAAAGCGGCACTTCGTATTGAGGACGACGCCGGCGTAATGCAAGCAACCTGGCACACGAGCTAAGTGGTTGTTTGGCTAGTCGAACGTTTTACCAAAAATGACAGCGTCATCAAGTTAGCATAGAGAAATGTCCCATTTCATGTCGCTCAATACCGTGTCCATAAACCTCTAAATGTCGCGGGTGCATTGCAAAGCCCAAACGGCCTCACATTAAATTCAGAGAGGCGTTCCAGCATTACAAACGCTGTTTTTTCTTTGTGTGCCGGATGTAGTGGAATCTGCCAGTAACCTGATCGCACATCTACGCAGGAAAAGTAAGAAGTGCCAGAGAGGCAGTATATGTCGCTACCAATGCGAGGTAAATGATGAACACCCTTTTTGGTGACGGTATTTAAATGGCGGTGGTCCACACAAAATCGCCACGAGCCGTCTTTCTAGCGGACAATAATTACGGGAGCAGCCCAAGGGCTCGACGACTTCTGAATGACCTCATTCTCAAGCATCTCTCTGACTTGGTCATGAATTACTTTGCGCTCCGACGTCGACACACAATAAGGCTTTTGCCGGATCGAGTGAGACGAACTGGTGTCGATATTGTGACGGATGCGACACGTGGTAATTGAGGAAGGCCCACTGCGCTGGGAGTAGTCGAAGACAGCCCAGTAGTGCAACACAACGTCTACTAGCAAGCGGCGTTGAGTCGTGCTAAGCGTGTCGTTGACCTTCGCAAGAATTGCGTGTTTAGCACTCGGCTCTTGGACAGGGCAGGGGCAGGGGCAGCTGCGGCCGACGTCATAGCTGGAGGCGCATTGGGTTCACACAAAACGTGTTTTAAGCCACTCATCAAAACGACGGCCTGAGAAAAATTAATTTTCCACAATCACGCGCTGCCATTAACAACGGATATAAGACAGTGCGGTAATATATGATTGCATTTTAAGCAGGTCGAATGTACTGCTTCTACTAGAGCTTTAAAGATTTCACAGTTCTCAAGTGCAGCGTACAGCGGGACGCACACTGCAGTCCGCGATGGCACGACGGTATCTTGAGACACACAAAACACCGTTGCTGAGTCACATAAAATGCACAATCATGGGCTCCAAATAAACCTCGCCACTTCCACAGTCTACTGTTGCTCGCCACAGCTTCAGAAAGTCCATTTCTAAATTGATGCAATGGGTAGAGGTAGGAATAATGAAGAACTCCGCTTAAAAAACGGCTACACCTAATTCAAGATTAAAACATAGAAACAGTTGCGTCTGTATCAACGACACCTAATGTAGACACGTCATTACCGGCTACACATTGTTCTTAAGCATTGAAACAAGAGGAGCGATTTCAGAACAGAGCGGACGTCCAGCGGCCTCACATCCATGGCTCGCGCCGGTTAGCTTCCACGACGAGATGACGGAGACCACCGCGTGCGGACCGCGAGAGGAGGTGTCACACTCTGATCCGACGCCGTAGAAGTCGTGGTAGGTGCATTCTGGTAGGCCGGTCGCGCTGTGAAGGTTGATGGCCCGTATCGAGGTCGACGGCGGTGGTAAAACCTTGAATTGTATGCAGAATTCCCGCAGCGAGAACATACCGTAGGCGGGCATTCAAAGGTTCGCACCTGGCAGTATTCATCGGTGACGGGATCCATTGAGAAGGCATCACACCGCGCGTTCTCGTCATGGATGGCCGGTGGCCGCTTGCAGTATATGTTTGCCCTGGTGCGACTTCGGAACGTTGCACGGTCGAAAATACTGAGGCGCTGGGTGTGAGCCAACTACTTTGCGTTGACTGAAAAAGGCTCCGCCTGCCGCTGCAGAGAAGTGAACGTATGCTCACAAGGGGTTGCCTAGCAGCGAACTGTTTTGCGGATAGTGGAGGCGAGATCACTCGCAAAAGCAGTGTAAATTGCAGCGGCTGTTGTCACTGCGTCCAAGAGACCAAACTTCAGTGTTATTCGCCGCATCTTAAGTTCTCAAATGTTCGGCACTGCGAATTCAGGCTGTCCTCGCTAATAAGAAATGTACAGATGTCTTCCGCGAAGCGCTTAAGCAAATGGCCCACTTAGTCCTCATCGGACATACGAGGCGAGGTTACTTTACCGAGCTTGAGTACTGCCTCAGTATTGTTACCAGCAATTCGAAGGAGAACCTCCGGAGAAGACACGTAAAACTGCGGCGGTCCCTAAGTGTCCCGAGCGCGCGAGCGAGAGAGAACCATATTCTTTTTCTACCAGCGCAGGCGCTTCTACTTCTTCTACAGTGGAATGTATCACTGCCCCCCCCCCCCCCAACCCTTCTGCAGCATCGCCACGATGCGGCCAGGAGGGAAATGTCCACGAAAATACAGCTGCAGTGAACCGCTGTTCAGTCAAGTAGTCTGTCGTGGTAAGGCTTCATGAGAACAATGTGCACGACTTCAGTACGGTGCGACCGGCGCGATGAGCAAGCCGCTTGGACGGGTGTAACTGCATACGTCACATCACAGATGCGGCGCACTACTTCATACCAGATACCGCTGCCATTTGGGAAGGTCTATGTGGGCCAAACAGGGCGGTGCATCAATGAAATGGCAGGTGAGCACGCGCGCTCACTGAAAGACCTAAGTGTTGCACATCTTCCTCAGCACTGCGCTGAGTGTTTTGAGTGCCCTCGAGTGGCAGAACATTTGCCGCAGGCTAGATGCCAGTCCTGCAAAAAGTGTCAACGACGGTTTCATGAGATAAAGATTTTAGGTAAAAGCAAAGATACTAGTGCAAGGCAACTACTGGAGGCCTTTCATATAAAGAAGGGAGGTGTATATTGTGTTAGCGACACGTCTTTGAATCAATACAAATCGGATTTGGCATATCATGAACGGTACTGTCGATAGTGGTGGGTGTGAACTGGTATCTGTACGTGCTCTGCTTTTTCTTATATTCGCTGCGCTGCCAGTGATTAAAGTTAGCGATAGTCATGTGTGTCTCTTTCTTGTGTTCGTCTTGGTTGTGCTACAGTTCTTTTGTTACAGCATGCACCATTATGCCCCACAAAAATGTTGTTCTAAAAATACTTCGTAAGGGCCGAAATATCTGCGCAGCAACTTTTCAGAAAGGCCGCGGTGACGAACACGTGTTCAAACCCACACCAAGTCGCCAGGCGCGTAACTGACGAAGCGGCGTCCGAGGTTGTACCTAGTGGCGTCAGTCTCCTGTTGACGGTTAATTCGCAGGCGTGCCAATTTCCGCGCTTCCTCAGCACGCTAAACGAAGCTGGGTGTCTGCGTCGAGGTCAGCGTCAGAGTCGCAGGACGGGGTCAACGGGCAACATAGCATCCAACGAAGTGGTCCCTTGCCGACCGAAGACAAGCTCAAAAGGGAGTCAGTCGGGTTGTCTCCTGCAGGGCGATGTTGCACGCAAACGTTACGTACAGTAGAATGGTGTTCGAAGTTCGATGCTCGACGTCAACATACGTAGAAAGCATGTCGGCTAGTGTGCGGTTGAGTCGCTCTACCAACCCGTTTGTCTGTGGGTGATAGGCCGTGGCACGTCGATGGCTGGTGTGCGTCAGATTCATCACGGACTCCGTTAAGCGGGGACTGAAAGCAGTTCCCCGGTCAGTAACAATAACGGCGGGGGCTCCATGACGCAGGACAATGTTGTGGGCGAAGAACTGTGCTACTTCGGCAGCAGTGCCTTTGACAAGAGACGTGGTCTCAGCGTACCGTGTCAGGTAGTCTGTGGCAAGGCCAATCCAACGCTTTCCAGGCGAAGACTTCGGAAAAAGGCTAAGGGGGTTCATGCCCACTTTGTGAAAAAAGGTCTTCGGTGGATCGACGGTGCGAAGAAATTCGGCTGGTTTCAACGGAGGAGACTTCCGACGTTGGCGGTCACGGCATGTTTTTATGTAGGTCCGCGCCGATGGGAGTAACCTGGGCCAATAATTTGACCTTTGTTTAATCCGCGCGAGTGTACGACTTACTTCGAGATGGCCGGCGAAGGGTGCATCATGACGGGAACTTAAAATCTCTGGCCGCAACTGCGATGGTACGACAAGCAGGAACGCTCTTTTGTTGCTGGCAAAATTGCGCTTGTAGAGTACACCAGATAGTAAAGTGAAGGTGTGGAGCCCACGATAAAAAAAAAAACGCGGGATGTGAGCGTCGACGCCTTCGAGATAATTGATGAGCGGCGCGAGTTCACCCGCTGAAGCTGCACTATTTGGGTGGTACTAACAGCGCACAGGAAAGGAAAGTCATCGGCGGATTCTTCGGGACCGATTGTGATAGGCGCGCGCGACAAACAGTCCGCAACCTGATGCTTACGGCTGGACTTGTAGACGACTTTTAAGTCGCATTCTTGTCAGCGTAAGCTCCATCAAGCCAAGCGTCCTGAGGGGTCTTTGAGGCTCGCCAGTCAGCATAAGGAGTGGTGGTCGCTTACCACACGGAAGGGTCGCCCGTAGAAGTACGGTTGGAACTTGCTGATGGCCCTTATCAGAGCAAGGCACTCTTTCTCTGTCGTAGAAGAATTGGTCTCGGAGCGCGTAAGTGTTCGGCTGGCATAACTAATGACTCGTTCGGCACCGTCTTGCCACTGGATCAGTACAGCACCAAGGCCAACATTGCTGGCATCAGCGTGGATGTCCGTGGCAGCGTGTTCATTAAAATGGGCGAGTATCGGAGTACGTTGTAGACGGTTGCGAAGCTCGTCAAATGCAGCCTCTTGGTCGCTTCCCATCACGAAAGGCGTGTCGTCGCGAATCAGTGAGTTTAACGGTTCGACGATTCGCGAGAAATTTTCAACAAAGCGCCGATAATACGAGCACAGACCCAACAAGCGGCGAACGGCCTTCTTTTCAGTTGGGAGTGGAAAACCTGAGACGGCAATGGTCTTGTCAGGGTCCGGGCAAACACATTGTGTGCTGACTACGTGACCAAGAAAGCGATGTTCCTTAAAGTCAAAATTGCATTTCTCGGCTTTGATTGAGAGTTGTGCGGATTTGAGTGCTTATAGCAGAATGCGCAACCGCTCCAACTGCTAGTCAAACGTGGTCGAAAATATAACGACATCGTCCAGGTACACCAGGCAGGTCTGCCACTTCAAGCCGGAGAGAACGGTGTCAGTTATGCGTTGGAACGTGGCTGGTGCTGCGCACAGACAAAATGGGAGCACCTTAAACTCATAGAGGCCATCGAGCGTCACGAAAGCCGCCCTCTCCCGGTCTATCTCGTCCACTTCGGTTTTCAAGTACCCGTTTTTAAGATCTAATGACAAGAAGTATCGGGCGTCCCGCAATCGGTCGAGCGGGTCGTCTATACCGGGCAGTGGGTAAACGTCCTTTTAGGTGACGTTATAAAGTTTTCTATAGTCAACACAGAAACGCAGAGTATTGTCCTCTGTTTTGGCAAAAACCACAGGCGATGCCCATGGGCTAGTGGACGGCTCAATGACATCGTCCGCAAGCATGTCGGCAACCTGATTCTGAATGGCTTCTCGCTCCGTCGGGGAAACACGGTAGGGGCGCTGCCAGACGGGTCGCGTAGACTCATCAGTAATGATACGGTTCTTGGCGAGTGGAGTGCGGCCGATCTTTGAGCACGTAGTGATACAGTCCGCAAAGTCTGCCAAGATGTCCGACAGAAGATCCTTCTGAACCGATGGCAGTGCCGGATTTATTTTGATTGAGTGAAGAACATGGTGTTGGCCAGCATTGTCTGCAGTGGGTCCTCCCACGGTGCACAATCCTGGGACCTCAGCAACGTCTTGGAGGAAGGCAATAGCCGTGCCTGTGTCGAGATGCTGATATTCGTTGGAAAAGTTGGTCAGGAGGACGTGTGTACGGCCGTCACGTAGTCGGACGAAGCCTGTGGCAACGACAAGGCCCCCATAAGCATCAATGGAGTATGGCGGTCCACCAGGCCTTCGTAGTCGTAAAATGGGTAGTTCCGCATGAGCACCAGGACACTGCACCGCGACGGCACCGTGACGTCATTCTCGACAATCCGCAGAGAATTGCTGCAAGGATCTCGGGAACCAAAGCGGGCCACGGCCTGTTTGGTCGTAAGCGTGACACGTGCGTCCTTAAATTCAATCACAGTGCCGTTCGCCTGCAGGAAGTCGATCCCCAGAATCAAGTCTCTGGAACACTCGGAGAGCACGACAAATTCCCCAACGTACGTGAAATCACGAATTCTAACTCTAGCCGCGCACTTGCCAACAAGGGAAATTCGGTGGCCATTAGCGGTGCGCATGTAGATCCCCGTCCACGGTGTCAGAACCTTTTTAAGGTCTCCAGCAAAAGTACGGCTCATAACAGAATAATCAGCACCTGTATCGAGCAGCGCGGTAATCTCTGTGCCATCAATTGTCACCCGCAAATCGGTTGCAGCGTATAAGGTACTGTCGCTGCCGCTCTCTGTACAGGTATCGTCCGCTCGATGGATTCGCGATGCAGGTTCTTGACACGTCTCGACGTCAGCAGCCTTGCCTGCAGAGGTCGCTGGTGTTAGTTTTCTCGACGCGGACTGGGCGACCGACGGCTAGGAGAGCTACTCTGGCGGCCTAGGCTGGAAGCACGATAGCGGAGAGGCGAAGGTGAACGGGACTCGCGCCTTCCAGAGTAAACACGGTTCTTGAGCGCCCAGAGATGCTCCGCAATCTCTTGCGGTCGTTCACCGTTCTGAGGACAAGGTGCGTCGGGACGGAAACCGCGAACACCCAATTGACGGTACGGACAGGCTCGGTAGAAATGACGGGGCTACACACAGTGGTAGCACAGAGGCCTACGGTCCGGTGTACGCCACAATTCCGACTTCCGAGGACGTGGTTCAGCTGTAGCAGGTGCAGTTGCATAATATGGGGCGGTGACACTGACGGGAGACGTCTAGGTGATACCGTAGCCAGGTGCGGTTGCGTGACAAGTGCCGATGCTGCTCATGGCAGGCGTCGGAGTAGCGGGACCGTAGCTAGCCGTGCGACGTACAACGGATGCGTATGTGGGTCTGGCATCCAACTGGGGCGGCGCTTCGGCAACAGGAGGTTCCTGCGCAACCTGTCGCACTTCGTCCCTGACGACGTCTGTCCGCGCTGCCAGCGGCGCAGGCGCAACTTGGGGCAGACGCAACCTTTGGAGCTCCTCTCTTACAACTGACCGAATAAGTTCGCGCGAGGTGCCTGCACTGCCACCGAGGCACGACGAAAAGGTTTCGGGCACAATGCTGTTGATGTCCATATTGTACTGGCGGGCCCGTTGTTGGAGCGTCGTCTTCATGGTGGTCGCCTCGGTGAGAAATTTCGTTACAGTGTTGGAAGGGTTGCGTACGAGGCTCCGAGGAGCTCCTGCTTAACCCTTCGCATGAGATGGCGAAGCTTCTTCTCGGTAGTGTTGGGTTCGGCACGCTTGAATAGACAAGCCATGTCCTCGATGTACATGCGCACACTTTCGTTCGTGCGCTGATATTGGAAGTGCAGCGCAGCTTCATCTTTCTCTCGGTGGTCGGCGTTGGGGAATGTAGCCAGGAGACTCCGGCAAAAAAGTCTCCCAGGTGGGAAGGGTAGTCTCGTGGTTTTCAAATCACGTCCGGGGAGATTCTTCCAGAGAAAAATATACATTGTGGAGCTTGCGCTCGTCGCTACAGTCGTTGTAACGGGCGACCCGCTCGAAGGTCTCCAGCCAATCCTCATCGTCTTCGAACACGTCACCGTGAAAAGATGGCGGTGTTCGCGGTGGGTGGCAAAGGTTCGGCGCCAGGGGCCGGGTGTCAGTGGCCATGATAGTTGGACTCAACGGGAAGGCTGGGTCGGAGTCCGGGGACCTGGTGTCAGCGGCCATGTCGGCTGGAATAGGTGGCCGTAGCTGCGTCGTTCTGGTGGGTGGGAAAAGGGGCCGAAATTCAGGCGACTCTCCGCGGATATGGCGGCTGGGTCGCCGGTGGACAGATGTGAGGTCCGTGGTGATGCTGTGCGGAGTGCGATGATCTGGAAGCGTTCCCTGCACCTCCACCAAATGTTACGAGCAATTCGTATGAGAACCTCCGGAGAAGACACGTAAAAGTGGGGCGGTCCCCCAGTGGCCGGAGCGCGCCAGTGAGAGAGAAACACCTTTTTTCTACCAATGCAGGCTCTTCTACTTCTTCTACAGTGGCACGTATCAATATACAATCTGCATTTCTAACCGGGAAGCTGGGCACGATGAGCCAGTGTCTGCTTATTCCTCCTCTTCTTTGCGGTGGAGTCAGCAAATCACTTAGTAAGTTCATCCACGGAGCGTGATCAGGACCGTCAAGGTGTCTTAATTGTTTTCTTTCCATGTAACGGCAGCGTCAGTGAGCGAGCAGACGGTGCTCGTTAACTCGTCGTTTGTTTCCCGCTTCTTTCAGCAGCTGACTCGTTGGTAATGCGTGAGTCACTCGTCCACGTCATCACCAACTGCGCTCGCGAAGGTGTGCGGTTCACATAACGTGGCCAGGAGCTGCTAAGTGCTGGCCTGGATGTCTGGGGGTGGCTTCTTCATCTAACGATATTTTGGGCACGAGAGGGGGTATAGGCCGGCAAGACGTCGACTCCGGCGAAGCTCAGGCGGATGCTCGGTTGCTGGTTAAGGCGTGCCCAGCAAGCTTTCCCTAAGTTGCTGGGGCCTCAAACCTTTTTTTTAAGGTCAGTTCACATCATGCGTACCTGGCGTACCAAGTAAGCTACTAATAAGGGAGTAATTACTCATTGGCATCCACCCAAGCGCAGTCATACTGCTACACATGAATGATGTACAGCTTCGCAGAAGCCTTGCAGTTAAAAAAAATTCTTCCTGGTCCGGGGTTCGAAACCAGGACCACCGCTTCACCGGAGCAGACGTCGCTCTACCAACTCAGCTAACCGGGACGGCAGGCTAATGGTAGGCCGAGAGGGAATTGATCAGTAGCTCGAAGTGGGAACAGTGGGAAGTGGGGACAGTCGTATGGCTGCACTTGGGTGAATGTCAATGAGTAATTACTCCCCTATTACAAAGTTACTGGAGCTTTGGGGCCTCCCCTAAACATTTGACCAAGACAGCTCCTATTAGCGTTGTTGTTGCCTCTGAAGCGATAGCACATACCCATGGTAGAGAGTTGCCGAGCGTATGGTGCAGATTCAAACAGGAGAAAAAACTTCCAGCCGACCCTCCGTCCTACCATGCTGCGCTCGTCTGTTCCATTATATTTACGGCAGAAAAAGTCCCTAAGGCTCGTTAGGAATACTCTAGGGAAAACCGACGTGGTGAACGAACACTCTACTTCAAGTTTATGCCTGGGATCAGCCTTCGTCTTAAGGGCCGATGCGGTAGGCAGTCTATTAAATTTATCTGCTTATGTGTTCACTATCTGCGCCAATGAAGATGAATATGTAAGATCAAGTATACACGAGCGATTATGTAAGTACATGAAACAAACAACATTCTTCACTATAATGCGTTACCTCCGATATGGACGGATTCAATAAAATGATTGATAAGAACCGGAGAGGCAATCATTCACAGTGGCATGCAATCACAATACAGATGTCATGACTATCCTACGCATAACGCATTGTATAAACGGATTAAAAGATATCAGCCTAGTGGCGTTGTTGTCAAGAAGTTGGTCACAAAAAATGGGACGATTAAGATAAGCAAACTAACTTACGCACGTTTTGACTTACACCCGACGATACGGCTTTAAACTTGTGAATTAAAATTGATTCTCTGATTTCTAGGTCCTAGTGTGATCGTAACGCAGATTCCAGCGTGGTGGACACAGCTTTTCAAATGCCTGACCCGAAGGATTTAAATGCTTTGATGAGAGCAGGCTGGCTAGAGTTCTTTGTGAGCCTCATGGCTGTTGAATCGCAACCATAAAGACGGCGCAGGTTCCCCTACATATTGCAACTGAAGGCGTTCTTTTCTACTTGGTAAATTACATTTTCACAGTCCCAGTTGAATTTTCGTTAAAACCTTACCTTGTAGGGGGAACCAGCCGAAAAAGAGAGCACCCAAGCTCCTCTTTCATGGACGGCAGATTTCCGCAACGCACCGGAAAAATAAAAGCTGTGGTGCATGTCTTGAGGCGTGCACGTCTTCACCAAATGCAAGCCTGTGCGTCCGGCCACCTCCTTCGTAGTGTTGTAAACGAACGTTGCAGAGCATTCTGTGCCAGTCTCCCGTACAAATGTAATAAAGTCGCCTTCCAAGAGCTTCAAGCAAAACCCATCGAAAAAAACAATAATTCATCTTGGCAATAGGGCTTCGGTTGTGACTGCTACGAGCACTTTATTACGTTAAGCGGCTTTGAAGAGGACTTTATACACATTTTTTTGTTAGGCAGCATTCGCTCTCAAACAATTGTTTTATTGATATGGTACCGGAACAGGCAGTCCGACCTTCAAACACATTCCACAGCCCAAGATGTTCCATGGGATCTGGCAATAACAGCCTATTGGACAGCCGATTCCAAGTCCAGGGTAGCACTGTTTGGAAGAAAAGAAGAAATGCAAGCTTATTTGTACTTTTTTCACTTATGGCAGCAGCCGTACTAAGAGGGAATGGTATTGAACAGGAAAATTTGTTTCGCCGCACAACCAGAAAATTAAGGAGAAAATTACATGATTGCACTTGTCTGCTTAAGAGCGGAAATGCGGAAGCCTTCCCCTTTTCTCTCTTTCTTCCTGGATTTTTAATTTTTTGTTACTTATTATTCGAAATTATTATTTTTTATTTTTTTTTAAATATTTAAATTTACTTATTACTTTTCTATTTTTTTGTGATTTTCATTAATTTTTTTACATATTAAGCTTTCTCGCGCATTTACATCGTGTTTTAGAGAACTATATCAGAGAAAACTTTTTGAAACACAACATTTATTTTCATCAACCAGTCTCTTCCCATTTCAAAATCTAATCACGCACTACCTCACAGAATCAAACTTTTGCACATTTATCGCCGCAGAACAACATAATCGCGGGGAAAAATATGCGGACTCTTTATTGCAGACGCGACATAACCATATATTGCTTTCCCATTATTAAAAAAATACGAACGCACCTAACAGAAAGCAGCGCACGCATTTTATTTTGTGCCTATGAAGAAAAGAACGATTAAATCAACGTCCATGCTAGATGAGTTTTTGGGTACTGCTATTTAGCAGGCTTTGAATTTCACCCTATGGCTGAAAGCACAATTCACGCCCGGACAAGAGTTCTATTTTAAATGCCCAGGTGGGCTGTCCTGAGAGAATGTTATTACTAAAGTTAGTTGCGTTCACAGCAAGACAAAAACTTCTGCCCGTTATCTTAAATTAAGCGGCCCGGTGCATCTGTCAGCCATATTCCTCAGACGTTATGCCTAATCTTCGATACGAACCCTGTGCCGTCGGGCCGCCGCGGTGGCTGAGTGGTTATGGCGCTCGGCTGCTGGCCCGAAAGACACGGGCTCGATCCCGGCCGTGGCGGTCGAATTTCGATGAAGGCGAAATTCTTAGAGGCCCCTGTACTGTGTGATGTCAGTGCACGTTAAAGAACCCCAGGTGGTCGAAATTTCCGGAGCCCTTCACTAGAGCGTCCCTCATAGCCTGAGTCGCTTTGGGACGTTAAACCCTCATAAACTAACCCTGTGCCGTCTGCAGCTACGTTTGTCTGCTCTCTGAATACACTTTGCCACACTGACGGACCATCATCAACCGCGATTTTTCGCCATACCTAATCTGCCCCGTTGGCGCAGTGGATTTAAGCGCTCAAATGGCCACGCCGGAGTACCAGGATAAAATTGAGGCCGCGGTGGCGAAGCCTCGATAGAGACAGTCACAAAATAGGTCATGTGGAGTACAATCCCAACGGGCGTAGCAGATCAGAAGTCGTGGAAATTCGCTGGCCACTGCACGAGAGCGTCATGCTATCGCCGACGCCGATCGCGCCTCGAGTTAAACTGCCACAGTCTTGCGCTGTGCATTGCAAGCCGTCGTCTTCATCAACTTACATCTGTGCGCTATTTCATTGAGTGTCAGGGCATGAAGGATTAACCGGAAGCGAGGAGGAAAATAGGCTAGCTTGAGCTTACACCAACAGTGCGACAGCTACGTTACCCTCAACACCGGAAGTGTTATCTTACGCTGATCGCCTAAAACATTATCGTGCCTTTAGGTGCTGCTGTGCTCTTCCACACAAGAAGCTAAATGAAAAGCAATCCCATGTAGGACGAAAAATACAAATAGGGGTTTATCCAAACCTCCTATTAAATAGCCGCATGTATCCGACTAAGCATATGGAAGATTGTCCCTGGGGTCAAGACACGCATCCCTCGCTAGACTAGATTACGCGCGAGTGTTACGGCGAGTCAGATCTAAGATAACACATATGGACTTTTCGAGAGCATTTGGAGTCCCTTATGGCCAGTTCTGATCTCAACGAATAGCTTATCTGAAGGACGCGCTCGAGAAGGTTGCAATTAACAGTAGAGTCCTGGACTAAGAACCCAATTTTGATGTCCCATGAATATTTTTTGTGATTTCTGAACAATGTTTTTCAATCAACTTCAGTTCTGTGCGCAAAAGTCAAGAAAAGAAAACAAGCGAGCATAACTAGCTCCCTGGGTCAATTGACAGCCCAATATTGTTTTGAGATACGCGGTGGTGGTGACAAAGAGATGTGCGCTGCTTGCGTTTGCGTTGGAAACGTTCTGGCAGAAACAGTTCACCGCAACGATAGGCTTCCGGCGTTCATCAGTTTCATTGGCGTTGGCGTTGACAAAGTTGTAGACTCCGTTCATTTTAAGGGAATGAAAGACGCACAACTTGCTGTATCGGTTAGTGGACACTCAATCACGCTTGCAGGCACGTGGCAGTGGTGTCGACCTGCACAAACGTGCTTTCCAAGAACATCTCTTGCTTAGAATGCTAAACCGCCGTCAATATTTTTGATTTCTAGCAGCTGATAAGGTTTTGGCGGTAAAGACTTCCAGTTCGTGCTTTGGCTAAACACTGATGTTACATATTTAGAGTATCGTGAAAAGAAGACAAGCCGCATGTTGTTTGTCGTGTCATGTTCGCGTCTTCAAGCGCTGGGAATAGTGTCTACGTGTTGACACCAAATGTAAAAGTGAAAATATCAACCGGTCATTGTTGTTCGTGGAAGCTGAAATGAATTGACGTGTGTGCATAGAAAAGGCCGCCTAAGGTACTAGGTATTCAAAACCAAACTTTCAGATTTTTAACTTTAGGGCGGACGTTTGGAGCAAAAGCTGTGCGCGTTGTCACACTAATTAATGATTGGTCGAGAAGGTTGTGACATCACATGTTGAGCTGTGAAATGAAAACTATAGAAACACGAGGTAATTTGTGTCTATGAGGTCGTAGCTTGAAAATGTCATTATGACTTATAAGGATGCAAGCTTTTACGCTGAAAAGAAAACTCTGTTAAGTCGTAGCAAATCGAACTCATAAGCCCTGCGTTGCTAGTCAGACACGCTATTACGACGACACTGAAGCAGGTTTGTTCGGTGAGGTTAAAAAGAGACTGTGTCTTGGGGTGTAACACGTTGCCTTGTATGACTACTAATGTGCGGCATCAGTGGTGTTTACTTTGAATGATGTGGCAAGTAAGAAAGAAAATAGCCATTAAAAGTTTCATGCCATTCTCTTACTGTGGAGCTTTTGTGTCCCCCAAGATTTTAACCCCACGATGAGCAGTAGAAGAATGGCCTTTGCTCATGCAGGTTCTCATGCAGAGTGAAAGAATAAGTTTCGTCGTCTTACTCCTGATTAAAGAAACTGGTAACAACCAGACTATCTGCCGCAGCTGGCGTGCATGTTTGTTTAAAAAAAAATATCTTGATCTCATTCCTGGACTACGCTATTTGTAAAATTCTGACAGACTCTTCTTCTGAGAAGTTTGTCTTCATAGTTTCAACGCTGTCTGCATGAATGCTGATTACCGGCCAGTGATGATTAGGTCACAACTAATACAGGTGTGACGAAGTTGTTCGAAAGGCGCTTCGGCTGTCAGCTGATAAAGCCGCATGTCAGGCTGATGAATGTTTACTCGTGACTTTCGGGTTTTGAAAAAAAAAATCTACGCAAGAGCTCCGTCACGTTATGAGTTTTAAAGCGGCAGCCTTACAGTCTACGTCTTGAAGGTCGCGTTGTGCGGTACAGAAAAACAGAGCGCGCTGGGAGATGGAAACAGCAGCGCCGGAGGAAGGTTCCGAGAAAGGGCGACGGAGCGCAGTCAGAGAGTTGAGGGAAATGTCAGCGCTGCAGCCCTGGCACTGGAGGGCGCTGAGGGAAAGGACAACAGCAGCGCTGAGAAAACGGGAGGAAATATCAGTCAGCGCCCGAAACAAGGTTCTGGAAACGCCGGCTGCGCTGTCGCAGCGCGTTTACCAGCCTTGTATATGTTGCCGAGTTGGCTCGGAGCTTCATTGCACATCGGTAAGGCTGCCGACGCACCAAGCCGTAGTCTCCGGCGAGGAAGTCCGAAAAAGTACGCCGCGGGAAGAAGAGGCTAGAGTAGCTCGAAATGCACGTCACTCGTCGTAACATCCGTCGAGAGGAAGCGGCTATGGATGAACCTGCAGCTGCTACCCGACGAGAGCAACATACGGTCATAATTCGGCGTAGGCGTTCTGGGAATTTAGGGTTGGTGGATAGAGATGCCACACAGCACATCAGCAGTAAGCAACACACAAAGTTCAGCTGCAAATAAACAGAACGCATACAGCTAAGCTTTGGTCTTCACATTCATAGAAAGTTGTCAGCTTCCCCCATAATTTTTCTGCGCCTAATGGTACCGCCACGGATAAATAATTACGCGTATTGAGCAAAGAAAAACATTGGAGGCGAATATCTAGGATTACACATCTGTTACATCCCTAGGTAAATATTCGTGTTTGAATGCGACCACTTCAAATTTATCGATAGAAGCACGGATGTTCGCACCAGTGGCTGAAACCGTTAATAACTGACTTCGGTTATTAAGGATATTTAAGATGAGAAATATTAAGTATCACTTTGTGTCCGGTTGATCGCACAACTCACAATAGCTTATCTGCATTGCTCATCAACATTTTGCGCAGCTCGTATAGTTTGATTTTGGACCATTTGGGAAATTTGATCATGAATGTTTCTTTACAGCACAAATTATTTTCTGATGCACAATGCCGGATGAAAGTCCCTTTTAGCACGCAATATAGCCCAAGGAGGGAGCGCCAGACGAGAGGAATGGCTGACTCTACTGGAAACAGCTTGGCACTCGGCGACACGGGGAAGGAGCACAACACCTCCCCACACGAAGCGGAAGCTCAAAAGCCACTTGGCCATTACCGCGCTCCCCCTGTAAAACTTGAGAGAGGGTGAATAGTTACGCTTTCTGAAGAACTCAGGAGGTGCACTGCAAATCACGATCATTGAGTCAGACAGGCAGAGCAGAATGGTGTCTCTAAAATTAACATGCAGAAAACCAAAGTAATGTTCAACAGCCTAGCAAGGAAACAGCAGTTGACAATTGGTAGCGAGGTGCTGGAAATGGTAAAGAACTTAGGACAGGCAGTAACAGCTGATCCGGATCATGAGAGAGATATAATTAAAAGGATATGAATGATGTGAAGCGCATACGGTTGGTTCTCTCATATTATGAATGCCAGTTTGCCAATATACCTCAAGAGAAAAGTGTACAACAGCTGCATCTTACCGGTACTCAAATTCGGGGCAGAAACGTGGAGGCTAACGAAAAGGGTTCAGCTTAAGTTAAGGACAACGCAGCGAGCCATGGAAAGAAAAAATGATAGGTGTAACGTTAAGAGACTGGAAGCGAGTAGAGTAGATGAGGGAACAAACACATGTTAATAACATCCTAGTCGAAATCAAGAGAAAGAAATGGGCTTGGGCAAGGCATGTACTGCGAAGGCAAGATAATCGCTGGTGCTTAAAGGGAAACATAGTTGATTCCAAGAGAAGGCAAGCGTAGCAGGGGGCGGCAGCACGTTGGGTAAGCGGATGAGATTAAGAAGTTTGCAGGCATAGGGTGGGCGTAGCTGGCAAAGGACAGGGTTAATTGTAGAGGCATGAAAGAGGCCTTCGTCCTGCAGTGGGCGTAGTCAGGTTTATGATGATGATGATGATGAATAGTCACGACAGCTGTATATCGGACTGATATTTCCTGACTGGAGGAAATACCCTGTCCGGAGCATGTCACCGCAGTAGACCTCCACCCAATTCACAGAATGAGGAGGGGCCAGTGAGTGATCTTTCCTGCATTGCGTCTGGAATGAAAGAGCAACACCAAGAATTGTTTGTTTCCTTCATCAAATGGTACGGCGCCGTAGTGCAGATTGCAGCTGTTCCTTGGGTGACCGCATCAGGATAAATCATGTCAGAAAAGTCAGGCATGCGGGGAAGGCGTTTGACGAGTCGTTTCATCATGTGACCGCCGCATTCTTTGTTCTCACCTTCACTCTCTTTTCAATAGACTGGGTGCAAGAAATAAGTAGCGGTCAAACACTTATTAATTCGACAACTGAATAAATAGAGCTGAACGATTTGAAACTATACCTTTTTGTAAACCTAATTCAAGCTCCTTCGATTGCCAGGTTATAATCATTTAATTCCATCGGAGTTATACGCTACTACTGCATCCATCCATGACACTCGCTTTAAGCAATGAGGACGAATCGGCAAATTTAGTTTCTCCGTTTTCGTGCCCTTCAGAAATTTTCGGGAAAATTAGTACTGCCTAATAAGAATCATTTTGGCGGAAAAAAGGTATTGCAAGGGACAGCGAATTTAAATGTGTGTTGGCAATGCGATAGCATTAGAAAAAGTTCACACCTTTACCAGAAGTTACGTCACCCTACCGGAAGTTACTTTGCTTTCATGCAGTCGATTAAAAATATTAAAAATATTATCGTCTCTCATAGCCGGAGTCGCTTTGGGACTTTAAACCCCATAAACCAAACCAAAAATATTATGACAGATGATATATTTGTTTCCCAATTAGGTTTTTTTTATGCTAACGCAGTTATACTGACAACGTTCACTCTTGCTGCTTTAAGCACGAAACGGCTGTGGCTGTAAGGCTGCCCCCGCTAGTGCAGTTTATGTTGTACGAGACGTTAACTACAACACACATGGCGCCTTTCCGCCTCTCCTTCTGCTTGCATATCCGCCGCGGTGGCTGCTTGGTTATGGCGCTCGGCTGCTGACCCCAAAGACGCGGGCTCGATCATGGCAGTGGCGCTCGAATTTCGATAAAGGCGTAATTCTAGAGGCCTGGTACTGTGCGATGGCACTGCATGTCAAAGTTCCCCAGGTGGAGAAATTTCCAGAGCCCGTCACTGCGGCGTCCCACACAGCCTGAGTCGCTTTGGGACGTTAAACCCCATACACCTTCTGCTTGCACTGTACTGCCATCTTGTGCAGCTTTTCCACAATATCTCTATGCCTCGTAGGCCCTCTGCACACAGACCAACCCCAGCGATCTCGATGGAAATGGAGAGGAAGAGCGGCCAGCGATTCGGCCTGTATTATGTCGTCTCACGTAAGAGAATGTACGCGTACGTCACGCCATCACGCTATTTACCCATTTTTCGTTCAGGAGTTATGAGGGTTATACTTGAGCAGCGCAAGCCTGCCGGTATTGGAAGGAGAAAATTACGTCTTTGCGGCTTAGCCTATCTCGTTTCTCGGCCAGCTACGTCGCACAAACGCGACATTAGCGCGCCCGTTATGGCGATCGTTCGCCATATAACGCTTCCGGTTTTCATCTGTGCGGACAATGGACAAGTTTTCCGTCGAACGTGGGACTTACAACTAACAGCTATCAACGGAAGAAAACAGTTCGTCTACATTTCTTGACACTGCCTCGGAATGCCTGACAGCAGGAATGAATGCTTCCGGCGCCTATAGTTTTAACACGAGAGCTGTAAGGAGCCCGTGTCGTAGAAAATCTGGCGTCGCCGTCAGCGGTGTTGACCGTGAACAAAAAATCCACGAAAAATCCCCAGAGAAGCAACCCAGCAGGCAGGTGGGCACATACGTCACGTAATCTTCTGGAGTCATCAAAACCTGCCCACTGGACTGTGAGCAAACTGCGCACCATGACAGGTTGCATCTAAAATAACTTTTAGGAGCTAGAGGTTGCTCCCCGAGAGCACTCTGGGTTGCGCAAGCTTCACTGGTGGCAGCAACTGCCATGACAGGGCAGTGGCGCATCGCTTATCCTGCTGCACCACGGCGCCAGATGTATTAGCACTCAGATGAATCTATAAATTTTGAGTAGACAACGACGAATTCTGCATTTAGGGGCATTAACCCGTTAAGCTTTGGCGTCATACCCTTAAGCTGGAGTAATTGTGTCCCCTCCTATTTTTGGTTGTATGGAAGCACACGGAGCATTTCCACTGAAAATTTCATTGACTCGTTTCATAGCGTCTTTCAGTGCGTCACCCATGAGAGCGGCGAAGTGATCAACGTCCACGTCAAGCAAAAACCTCGTCCACTGGTCGGCTTCCTCCACGGCGGAGGGTTGCATGACGCCGTGAAGGCTCAGCTGGATTAAGTGCTTGTTGCACACCACTGTGTGACCTGTTCGTTGCTTCTCGTTTCTCTGCTCAAGGCAAGTGCTTGCCACGGCGCTCTTATCCAGGTTACGTGACCTTGTGGCGTCAGGAGAACCTGCCCGCTGGATTGTGAGCAAACTGACTGCCGTGGCAACTGGTGGTTAAATAAATGATTAATGCCCATAGCTGACAGCACCTCCCATCGCAGTGCAGTGAACATCGCATAACCGTTGCACCACTGCGCCAGGAGTGGAATGAGAACTCCCAGGGATCTATGATAGTAAAGTCGAGAATAACCAATTCAGCATATGTGGGTATTAACCCGTTAACTCTATCGCGTCATAGGCTCAAGACGGAGCATGTTCTCCCCTTTAGTTATTCAAACTTGTGTGGACGGATAGCGGTTATGACCAAAATATGTGGGCTTGAAGCATTATAACATGTAAGTATACTATATTGCGTGAAGAATAAGCAGCTGTTCAGATCTTCATAAACATTTCATTGCTGATGAATGCCCCCAATACAAGAGGAAACAGCTCAGGCTCGGGGCCCCTTGCAATAAATATTGTTTTCCAGGCAGAGCTGAAAAGGATATTGAGCAGCTTTGAAATACACTAATATTAGCTTATAGACTGCTTGTAGCAATGATGAAGTTGTTTATTGTAGTTTACTATACCACAGCAGTTTCAGAAGGCCCTTTAAGACGCGTACTTTCAAACATTCTCATGTGGTACGCAATCATTATACTCACCCTTTGAAGGCAGTTGATGTGCTCTCTCGGAAACCTCCATCCACGGCCGGCACTGTGCAAAGACGTCAATTTATTTTCGTTATTGCGCAAGGAGATAATTGCGCTCATTAAAAAAGATTTGGTGCAACGATCTAGTGGTTTTATGTTCTCATATATTTTTCATGGAATAGAATTTTGTGGGAGTGTGCTTTTTTTGCACACAAAAAGAACTTTTCTGTCGGTTCTGCATTGCTAAGCGCGAAATATTGTGTGAAAGCAGTTTTTCTCGGGTGGAAACAACCACCACATTCCTGAAAGCGAGATTCAGGTTTTCAATCACCCAGGGAGCCACTTACGTTTGTCTTCAACGTTTTCATCGTCAATGCCAATTTACCTAATGCACGGCGGCGGCCTGTGCACCAGTTATAAATGAAGTGGGTGCAGAACTTGCACGAGGACTGAGAAGAAACATACGACGACTGAGAAGCGTTCGTCAGTAGCGCTTCTCAGTCGTCGTATGTGTTTCTTCTCGGCCCTTTTCCAAGTTTTGCGCCCACTTCATTTATACCATGCAAAGCCAACTTGCCCGCTAACACGTTCTTCTGAGCACCAGTGTTGCGTTTCGGCAGCTGTGCTGTCCACGGTAACGCTTATTACTCTAGTGCCGTGTTTCTATCACAACGTTGTTCACGCCAACTCAGCGTACACCTCTTTATCCCTACCGCCACATAGATCAAAGCGCGAATATTAGCTCTATAGCAGTATTAGTGAAGGAATAACACAATGTCCAATGCACAGCGCAAGAGTGTGCTGGAGATTAACACGAGGCTTTTTCGTCGGCGCCGTGCGTTAGTGCTGTCGCACAGCGGCCAGCGATGCTGAGCTGCTCGCGTCGCCGCGGATCTGTCTCCCAGTCGTAGATATATTTAATTTATTTTTCTTTATTACTTTCAATTCGAAAAAAACAAAAACACTGCAAGCATACAAATATTAAAAGATCTTGCGCGCGATTGACCCGTTTGGATACTGCTTCCGCGCCAGTAAATTGAGTCTTCTGCTGGCAGCAGCCGTGGAGCCTTGAGCGTACCAGTGCGGGTCCACATGTTCAGTAGGCAGCCACTTGTGCGCTGCCGTATGTTCGATGGCACAACCACGACACCGTGGTCCATGGCCATGAGTGGAGAGCGTTAGAATCCCATCGTACAGCGGTCGCTAGGAGACACCGTGAGCACGCGATGCTGACGACGCAGGGGAATCGGAATCAGTATGTGGCAAGAGCAGGATTTGAGTGATGTATCTCAATTGAGCGCATTTAAAACAAATGTTGAATATAATAGCAGCTTCGACGCACCTTTTCGCGCTTCACTCAGCCATCTCATCAGGCTACTGGCAATGTGTCTTCCTGTGATGAGAAAATTGCGGGTTTGTGTCAGTATTTCTCATCGTAGCTTAGCTCATGCTGCGGACGGCCGAGCGACGTCTATGCACCTTATCACGCCGTACTTTCAGGAAAGACACGGTCACGTGAACGGATGTCAGTAAAATGACTGCGGACAGCTAGGACGGCATTCACAATCATGAACACATAATCTCAGCAGTTACTTGAACTGAAGCTTAGAGCGTATAAATCAAAACCAGAAAGCAAAACCTCATGCTGTGGCGTCTCACAAACCTACCCATGAGATTCGCAGCATTTATCTGGTACGCGTGCGCGCGCGCGTGCGGCTTTTCTGCAAAGGTTTCCTCTACGAAGATTCGGGGACAAATGTCCCTAGGGCACGCCAACGGCAATCTTAGAGCACAGCTTTCGTATCGGCCGGCGGTTTCAGACCGTACTTGTGGGCGTGAAAGTTGTACTTCAGGTACTTCATGTGTGCTAGAGCAATCAGGCGACAGTTGCTGCACATCGTTCTTGTAGTACAAAATTTCCACACCATTGTCCTAACGATGTTTCTCTCTGGCTTTACAACAGTGTGCGCCGTTCGCCGTTCATAAAATATGCAGATCTCTTGAGTTCGCACCATTGATGTGCATGCTGCCAGTCCTGTAAAAGCCTAGCCACCATCGTCGGCGACACACTGTAGGAAGTGCACCTCCGAATTCTGTGACGACTAGAAGGACACGGGAAACGCAGGACGCACAAAATCGACGGCACCGTGCGACCGTTTAGCACATTCTGCACAGGCCCACACGGTCGCCCTCACTTCACTCGCATCGGCCCATAAGCTGCGTCCAAATAAAGGCAACAAATTTTTTTCTAGGAGGTTTTTGTTTTGGGTCAAAAAAATGCCAGTAATGGCTTCTGAGGAAAGACTCATGTAGAATTATTGCCCGTTGCCGATACGATGGCAACAAAAAGCCGACACAGACAATTCTGATTTCTGAACGTAAAGATATTAGAAGCCGTAATTCCTAAGGATTTTTTGTTAAGGGTTGTACGGTTTCATTTCGCCGAGCCGGAAGTTTGGACGAAAGCAATAGGAAGTGCTGTAGGCAACGGCCAATAACAGACATGACCGGTTGTGACAAAATTCGGCGCACATTCACAAGACTGGCGCGGTGCGAGACTAATATCGCCGGTGCTCGCCATACTGAATTCCAGAACAGCGAAGAAAAGAGCCCTGGAGAACGCCGAAAATTTTGTGTGTTGCTGCCCTCTCCACTTTGCTCGACGGCGCGATACGAACGGACACGAGCGCGCGCAGTCGAACAACATAAAAGTTTAGAGCAAATGCTTCTCATTGACGACAGAGAGGGCCTTGCCTTGACAGTGCAAAGTGACGCCCTCTCGACATCACTCACGCCCCGGCGGCGCCGGGTCAAAAGAAATAACTCGAATTTTCTGGAAAAGCGGCCTCCACGCCTGACCAATGGGGACGCGCACCCGGCGCGAGATTGAGAGTGAAAATGTAAAGTTAATTATCTGTGTATGTGGCTGCCTGCTTTGGCGAGAACAGACGCGGCGCACGCCTATATATGAAGGAAATTGAGAGTTGTCAGTCAGCCCGTGTTGCCGTTTAAGCTGCGGAGAAGCACGCCCCTACGACTCCCGTGTTAACTCTACTCAGCCAGCCAAGCGACAGCGAGGCAGCCAGCTCCAGCCTTCGGGAGCGAGACGTAGTGTTCCTCCGGTCGTCGGACTGTCGCAGTGCCTCGTAAACAGATCGTGTTTTTTTTTTGTTTCTCTCTCCGGTATTGGTGCAGTTTTATCTTGTGTTGCAGTCTCTCTTGTGTTACATTGCATGTGTTGCATTGCGTTGTAAATCTATTTGTATGTGCTCGTACGAGTGATTGAAAATTCCCCGGCATCGTTCCTTTGCTGTATAAACTTAGTTTTTTTGCGAACCTTAGGCACCGGCCTATTCTGTGGCTTGCGACTGAGATCCATTCTGAACTTGAGAGCATACGAGAGGCTATGGGTTTCATAAATGAAAGTTTTGAAGCGTTTAAGAAGGATGTCGACGAGTTCAGGCGTGAGGTGGCGGAAGTGAAGTTCCAGAATACTGAACGCCAGTAGGAAATACAGCAGATGCAGAAAGAGCTCGTGGAGGCTAGGAGGGAGATTATTGAGCTAAAACAATACGACAGGAGTCAGAACATCGAGATTAAAGGCATTCCAGTAGTTGAAGAAGATTTGTGCGCAGCCCTTGGGAAAATAGCTGCCTCTGTGGGAGTCGATGTCTCAGACAATGCCATAGACCTTGTACAGCGTGTCCGTTCGAAGGACAATCATGCGCGAAATGTTGTGGTGCGATTTTCCTCTCGTGCTGTGCGGGATAAGTTCTCTGCGGCCAAAAGGACAAGGCTTGACACTGCTATTCTTGGCTTTGAAAAGGGCGAGCCGCTTTACATCAATGAGCATCCCTGCGTCGAGAAGATATTGCTGAGCAAAGCGCGCAAACTGCGTCTGGAGAAAGAATGGAAATTTGTCTAGGTGTCGCAGAGAAAGATTCTGATGAGAAAGACAGAAACCTCTACAGTGTTAAGAATCGAGAGCGAGAATGACCTGGCTGGTGTCGAGTAGTGTTAGTCATTGTTCATTCTTTCTTTTTGTGCTTGTGTTTCTTCATGGTTTTCAGGCTGAACGAAATAGATCAGTTAGCGAAACAACAACATGTGTTATCGGTATTCCACTGCAATGTGCGCAGTATCACATAAAATCTAAACTTGATGATTGCTTATCTCTCCCGGCACACTTTTTGATAATACATTATCGAAATTAGTAAAACGTGGCTTAAGGAGAAAGAATTACCTTTTGTACCTGGCTACAAACTTTCCTCTCTACCGCGGGTTTCACGTGCACGTGGGGGTGGTGTTGCCTTCTTTGTAAAAGATAATATATCTTTCGAAGCCCTGCCCCTTCTTACTATCAGAGGCGATACAATTAAAACGATGTTTATAAAAATTGAGTGTGGTATAATTGTTGGATTGGTCTACCGCCCTCCTGGTTCTGCTATTTCAGTTTTTCTTGAAAAACTTGAATCGGTTCTAGAAATTTTGACCTCTAAGAAAAGTAACCGCATTGTAATTGCGAGGGACTTTAAACATAGATATTTCGGGAGACTCATCAACTACACCTCACTTTTAAGAGCACATAACATGTCCAATCTTATAACAGAACCCACACTTGTAACTGGCAATTCTAGTACGATAATAGATAATGCACATACCAATATTACTAATGACAAATGGGCCGGAACTTATATCTATGCAATAGCTGACCACATACCAACATTTATTACAGTTAATATCCAAGAAAACATTAATCCTAAAATGACTGGTGGTGGGCCACAAAAAAAGGTTGACTATCGATTATTTCGTGAGATCCTGCAGCAAACGAACTTCTCCTCTGGCTATGTTAGTGACATAAATAAGGAATGTAGAAATTTGTATGCAACTGTTCAGGCTGCCATTTCACAGAGTTCTACAATAATTAAAACGGATAAATATAATGCCCCTATATACCCCTCGATGACTAACGACATCCTAGACATACCGAAAAAGAAAAAAAAATGGCATCACAAATGGAAACAAGCTAAAACTAATCATTATTTTTTAAGCAAGTTTAAGAGCTTTCGGAACCTCTCAGTATCTACGCTACGCAAAAAAAAACGTGAATATTACTCATATCGCATTTTAAATGCTAATGACAACATGAAGAAATCTGGAACATTGTAACAGGTGCAATAGGGCTTCGTTCAGACCAGCGTATATTACCTGATTTAATTGATCAAGAAACTGCTGATGAGTTTATTGACTATTTTATAAATATTGGACCACACCTAGAAACTCAGCTACGTCCAGTTACTGATCCTGTGCCCTCAATCAAACCAGTTGTGAATAGTTTTGTAATATATGATGTAAAGATAGAGGAAATAATAACGGTAGTTAAAGAGTTGAGAACAAAGAAGGCAGCAGGCTTTATCAATTTTTTATTAAAATAATTAAGGATAATATTGATATATTAGGCGATCGTCTTCTTTGTCAATTTAATTACTCCCTTGAAAGTGAAATATATCCTGCTGAATTAAAAATAGCAAAGGTTGTTCCAGTATTTAACGACGGAGATCGCTCTCATCCATCAAGCTATAGACCAATATCAATTACCAGCGTTATCAATACAGTTTTCGAAAAGATACTCAGTACACGTATAAACAAATTTATATCCGAATACAATGTGTTTAGCCCGCACCAGCACGGTTTCAGACCTCATAAATCTACTTCATCTGCGGTTCTCAACCTAACAAAAATGCTATATACATCTCTCAATGAGAATAGAATGGCTATCGTTGCATATATTGATATAAAAAAGGCCGCTGGCACAATCAACCACAAGATTTTACTCAACAAAGTTAGCAATTATGGATTCAGGGGTAAGTTCCTGAACTTACTCAAAAGCTATCTTAGCGACCGCAAGCAGCATACAGTAATTGAAAAATATACATCTACTTCACAAACCGATTAACTGGCGTGCCACAAGGATTGGTTCTTGGGCTCATGCTATTCTCACTATACATAAATGATCTTCCTGCTATCCTTAAGTATTTCCAACCTTTAATGTATGCTGACGATACCGCTCTTGTATTTATGGGAGAGAATTTGGATGAAATACAGGAAAAAATAAATACAGAGCTAGACAATGTTTTCATGTGGTTCAGGTCCAATAAATTAACCCTTAATCTCAGAAAGACTAAGTATACAGTTTTTCATTCCAGAAAAAAGGAAAAAAATACCGAGAAAAAGGAAATAAATACACATATCATTGCGCGGCCAAAAAATAGATCAGGTTGGCTTGTACAAATATTTAGGTATTTTATTTGAATCACACATGCTCTTGAAATCACATATTAAACACCTTTGTTCGAAGCACGCTTGCGCTTGCTATGTTTTACTTAAAGATCGTGAATGTTTTGCATACCCGATTATACGCATTCTTTACTTTTCTTTCTTTCATAGTCATCTCTCTTACTGCATTGAGTCTTGTTGTGCCACTTTCACAACTTACCTCGAACCTGTAATCCGTCTGCAAAAACGTGCATTACGAATTATTACATTTTCAAGTCGTGGTCAATCCAGTAGATCTTTGTATAATTTTGTCCATGTGCTGCTATTCATTGCATTTTACGAATTAAAAATTGCACAAACTATACATACAATCTTAGAGACTAATGATCCTATCACCATAACTTTGTTTAAACTCCCATTACGAAATACAAGAGCTGCAACTAATCATAACTTTAACCTGCCCCATCTAATAATGTGCACGGGAAAAAGCTCATAGAATTTAACGGGGCCTTGATCTGGAATTCTTTGCCAGTACACATCAAGCAAGCCGATAACTTCAGAACTGTTCTAAATAAATAGCTTTCTGAAACCTATTGTAATGTTTAAATCAAATTGTGACTCAATATTATTGCATTTTCTATGATGTGTGGGTCAAGAATATATTTTGTATTTGTTATTTAAATTACTCCTCTGCTGTGTTAGTATTTGTATCGTATTACATCACTGGACCCTTTTACTAGCCAGTGGCTATGGGTCCAGCAACTGTCTTGTATTTTGAAAGAAACATAAATAAAATCCTTGAATTACCACTACCAGTACCGCAGACAGCTGTCTGGGAGTGCAGGGACAAGTGCGCAAATGTGACGCCGCTCTAGACGTGGCGCCAATGTTATCTATTCTCCAGCCGCATCTGTTCCAGCTTGGACCCACAAATCATGCAACACAAACTTCTCGTAAAAACCTGCGCCCAGTTTCCTGGCCTAGGCAGGATTAGCAGCAACAACCCTCGTCTGCTTGCAAAATGAGTCGCCATTGCCCGTCATTTATCGTTTCCGGGGCCGTCCCTAAACGCAGCGCTCAGGCCGGTACGCGCTTATGCAAATGGCGTCACGGATATAGTTCTGCGATGACCAACCTAACGTCTTCAACCGAGGCCTACGTTATATCGAGGAGTGACAAATTGTAGGGAGCTGAATTATTTCAAAATGAAGCGATATTGACAAACTACGGCCTCGGGTGTCACAGTTAAGGCTGGTTTCTGTCAGAATAACTGCTTGGAGCCTTTTAAACAGCTCTCCTCAGAGACTTCAATAGATCCAGCTTATTTAGAAGCGCAGTGAGATACAGTATGGTATTGAGTCCATCTGCTTATATTATATGTTACCTTCGCAACATAATTAGAAGCACGAAATTAATGCTGTCGATGCGACGTTCTGCAACACATCCTAAATAATAAATATTCCTTGTGCCTTCACGACCTACACTTGAACAGGATGTCCTGCTTTGGTCAACATAGTATGTAAAAGCGGTAAGGTGAGATGTAAAAGAGACGGCAGAAATAGTCGGGTACGAAGCTATTGAGAGTTAGAAACCACCGCTGGCTGCAGAAATTCTGAAACAACCTTACGATGAATTCCAGTGGCGGATCCGGATCAAGTTTTTCACTACTGTTTGGAAGAATCGTATTCCAATGACAAAATGGGAGCGCGAGTTGTATGTTCCATCAGGAGATCGCTTCCAGGTGGCGATCCTGGATCACTGCATCGAGAAGCGATATTAGCCGCGCTGAAATCTGCAGAGTTGACCGAAACTCTACATCTGCTTCCTGTCACAGCAGGCTGCGGCTGCTTCCTTCCTGTCGTTTCCACACCCCTTGTGTTCAACCGCGCAACAGACAAGGAATGTTTTTAACTTTTTTCTTGGATTGTTAGCCACGTGCAGCGCAATCTCAGCCAAAACGCTCAATGGTAACGCTCCCAAATGCAGTTATTAGTCGTTTCATTCGCGTTCGCTTAAATAAAAACTTACTGCATAATAAAAACTGTGTTAACAGACTGTGCAATTTATTGTCACCGCTTTTTAGATCAAAATCTTTAACCTGTTTGAACCTCCCATGCTTTCTGGTGCCAGACGACGCTTACGCCCTAAGCCAATCAGCTCTGTAAGTACGGAAGTAATCTAGAACTTTGGCGCGTTTTAGCGCTAAAATTTTTGGTTGCAGCCACCATCTGACAATTCGAAAGCTTCGTGTGCCTTTCGTAAGCCCTGAATGGGAGGAACAGTGCGACGACAAGGACGAATCTCCAGTGAAGCGAGAGGTGGTGCTTCGACGGGCACCGCCATGCTGGCCCAACGGACACCTTTTCTTGCACCATATGCCTCCGGGAGAGCGCACGCATTCCATTATCAGAATTGCAGGAGGCGATCTCCGCCGGAACTACGCGCTACGTTTGTGATCCGGTGGAGCGCTCGCGATCTTCCATTGAAAATCAACATTAATAAAATGCCTCAACGGCCGCATTGCTTGATCTGAATTGAATGATACGGCACCGACGCCTTCTTGAGGCCTAAAATCTTTCGAATAGAGAGGGCAACACTTATTCTCCATTAAGAGGAATTCCTCCAGGGATGCCATAGTTTCTCTCCAGGACAACTGGAAAAGAAACCATTGGCATTAACATTATCGACCAAGACTGCTGAGTTCTCCACGCTTTTGCACACAGTGCGCAAAATACCTCCAGGCAGCACACAGGCGTCATCTACGAGAGACCTGGGGCTCGATACAACACCCTGCTATCCGAGTACTTCCTCTGGAGTGTGGCTCACACTTACTACCTCGAGATACTGGAGATCTTTAAAGCAACTGTCAACGTCGTTCACGCGCTTAGAGTGCGCCGTGCGAGCATTTTCGGCATATATATAGGAGGGCTTCAACTAGTGCCACACTTAGGATAATTATTTTTCAATAGCAGAGACACGCGGGAGTCGTGATTAATTGTTGCGCTCTAGCGTTACGGCGTTCTTGTAAAGAAAAACTTGTGGATGTTTCGATTCCTTTCAGCGACGGATCCATGTCCAGCATTCATTGGCACAAAGTTTTAAAATTGTAAAATAATAAGGTATTGTTACAGGAATAATAAAGGTAATGGTCTATTATTCTTATATGTAGCAAAATCTTTCTTTTCAAGTGGTTACACCGATCGAATCGAACAGTTAAGGCTGGCATAGAAAACCAATTAGGAATGCTTTTGACGATGGCAAAAACGTGAATAGAAAAACAACATATAAGACTGCCTTGGGAGATCTGCGGATATATTGAATGTTATAGTGAAATCTTACTTTATATGAAAATACTGCGCTCAAGAACGTTTCCCGCTCAAAAATGCTTTTGTCCAAAATTTTTGGGAGTGACGTGAAGGAAAAATGTTGGCACTTTCGTGAGCGGGGACTTCTGTACAGCCTAAACAGGTACATTGTCGCAAATATTCACTATCACCCACAGCAAAGCCTTTATTGTAGTAGTGCTACATTGTCACGTTAGATAACCGGTGTTAGTAACATCTTCAACACACACCACAGAAGAAAACACATGGTAGTATACTAGAGGTTTCAGGAAAGCCCGCCATAAAATTTGAAAGGAGTGTGATTCAGGTAAAGAGAAGTTTTTTTCGGCGTACTAATTGTTGGCCATCTTGAATAACAGGCAGGCTAACCATGTTACCGAGTAAGGTGATGAAATTCTAAAAGTTTCCTTTTAACTGTTACCGATGAATAGCCAACAATTCTGGGCAAAACCATTTTTAAACGGTCGCCATGTTTTTCCTATAGAATAAGATTTCACTGACCCAATCTATATATCCACCGATCTCCCGTCTGCAGGCTCGGACATTTTTTTCTGTTAATGTTTTTGCTATTGTCAAAAGCGTTCCCTATTGGCTTTCCATGGCTGTCTTAACTACTTGATGCGAGCGATGCAAACACTATAAAGCAAAGGTTTTGCTGAAAATCGGAAGAAGTGTTCATTACCATCAATATTTCTATACCAATGCCTTACCTTTTCCCAATATTCAAAATTTTTGTCCTAGGAGGTCGCACATGACGCGCCAGGTTCGAATTAGAAAGACTTAGCAGGCCGCTATTAATATCATCATTTTAGCACTTTAAAAACGTGATTTCAGTAGCCGCTCTAGCTCAACTTATTTGAGGCAATTCAAAATCCCTTCGAAAACAGCGCGCCTGCGGCAGGACGCTATAGGCGACGTCAATCAAGTCGCGTCACAGATTGACGGGATTTGAATGACGTCACATGACTCAAGAATTCCCAGAAACTGTCCCGCTCACCCTGGTCGCTGCCGCCGCCGCTGGTCCGACCATTTATCTTCACACTATGACCAAGCGCGATTCGAGCGGTTAGCTGGCGTGGCCGCCTTTGTGGGTTACTTCAACTCCTCGCCTCCCCGATGCAGAGCTCTCACACAATAGGTGGAAAGCCCGAGCTCACGCTACGACAAACATTGTCTTGTTCGTCGTTATAACTGTGAATGCCACTATGGGGGGTCTGTCATTGGTGGCAGTGCAATTGCCAACAATGGCCGCCTCTCTCCACAGGGAATTCGTTGTAAAGATAGGCTAACAGCTCTAACTCGGTTTGATAGATATCCAGGACTATCTATAGGATACACGAACGCGACGATCATGGAAAAGAAGAGTAGAAAAGAGCTACTTTCGCAACACACAAAGAACTCGAATCGGGAATGCATACCAGACTATCCGGGCCCGCTTGTAAACGAGCTCTGCGCAATCAGCGATGCTATGAGAGCCATAACAGCATACGATCTCTAACTGAAGCCGAAGTTTACAAAGCCCTCTTAGCAACCATAAGACCACTGAAAATAGCGACATACACATTATGTGTAACTCAGGAGGCACATAATCTCAAAAAACAAAATAAGGAACGCATCAATGTAAATTGACACCAGATGATGCTCAGAATGCTTACCAGAAGAAAGGAGAAGCCCTCGAACACCAAGTAACGGTCTTCTGCAATCTTCACTTGTTTAAGCAAAATTACCTGTGCGCTCATTCCCACACGAACTTTCCTTCTCCTTCATATTTAACGAGATTGTACGAGGTGTTCCTTAGAAGCGTTTGACTAGAGCCTGCCCTTACGTCGTCGGTGATGTGGCGATGGGAAAAAGAGAAGACGCCAGACTCAACGCATGCCAGAAGTGGCCGCTGCGGTAAATGCTCGAAACCTGCGGCGGGCTTGTCCAAGGAAAAAATATTCACGAATACGATGTGGGATACACAGGTATCCCCTCCTCGTCCCCCGCGCCAGCGGCGACCGTGACCTACACGGGCGCGCTGGCCACCAGGAATGTGGAGAGAAGGCACCCCCGCGACTCTGCTCATTTCCGCCCCAGCACTGACGTGACGTCACGGCAGCGCGTCGCCTTCTGCGGAGAGGGTAGCACGCCTAAGCTTGACGGTAACGATTTGCTGCGAGGGAGGCAATGACCGAGGGGATAAAAGGCGTGATCGCGCGGCGGGAAGGTCTCTCTCGCCGCCGGACCTGACCTAACTACCCCACGGACCCCTTCCGCTGCCCGCCGGCCCCCGAACACCAACGCCGGTCGACGTCAACGACTTGGTGAGCTACTGAACATATATTTTACGGATAGAACATTCTTCCGCAGTGTGCTTTACCTCGCGTTAGGATAATAAACTATTTCCTAGCGTGCCCTGCCGTTGCCTATTTCGTCCGGACCTGCCGTGGCTGCGACTCTGCGCCACGGGTTGGGGAAACGTGTTGCGTGCTTAAATAACGCCTGCGTGTAGCTTGCACGGAAGCTCGCCTTCCCGGCCGGCTGGACGCAGAGTGACCCCATATCTTGGCGCCCGAACGTGGGGCGAACTAGGCAATCGAGCAGTGACCTTTGTTGGAGCGAACGACTACCGTCGCCCTAACAAAGGATGGCAGCCGACAGGAGTGACTTGCAGTCTTTGTTTATGCTGTCAGAGCCAGCGGCACATAACCAGGGCTCCCTACTTGACGCGCCGTTGGAAGGGTTTGAATTTGTTAATATTGGGCGTTCCACGCGGAATAGCCGAGTAACATCCCCTGACGCGTTGGTAGGACTTAGGCCTGGCATGGGGGGCTCCACATCGGGCGCCTCGCCGCTCCGCGGCGCGAACAATGAGGCGGCTAGGCCTCATCATTCGACGCCATCAGCGGCTGCGCCCAACTCCGGGGGTGTTAGTCCGCAATCATCCGAGGTGCTCTTGCAGAACGCAATGCAGGTTATGCAGAGTCTAGCGGGTATTTTGCAAAACAATTTGCAAGCCCCGGCCCAGTCACCACGTGTTAGGATAGACTTGCCTACCTACACGGGGTACCACGACATTGCGGGAGCAAATGAGTACCTCGACCGTCTGCTGCATTATCAGCAAGTGACAGGAATCGCAGACGCCGAAATGCTCGCGCGTGTTGTGCCTGTTTCTTTGACGGAGCAAGCGGCCCGCTGGTACCGACTAGCCGGCAACCGAGCGAGGACAATGGAGGAGTTTTGCGCAAGCTTCCGCGACGAATTCCTTCCCGCAAACTATGAGTGGCGTTTGAGGAGAGAGCTGGAGCTCCGAACCCAGCACCCCGACGAGTCTCTGTTAGAGTACGTCCGAGCGATGGACGAACTTTATCGCCTCGCTGACCCTCGCGCCACGAACACGGAGAAAGTTGAGCGTGTCACGAGACAAGCGCACCCGACTTTCACGGCTTACCTGAGAGGAGTCAGGTTCAGAGATTTGGATGAGCTGGCAGCTGAGGCGAAGCGCATTCAGGGAGACATCCTCTCTGCGCGAGCGTATCGGCCGCCCCCACCCGCATCGCTGTCACTTGAGCCGCGCTGCGCGTGGAATGGCAGCTCAGCGCGCAGTCCATCTAGAACTGAAGCGTCAGCACAGTTTGCTGACGAGCGTGTCCCAAGGGGTTGGGAGTTGACCGACCGCGCTTTGGACCCATTCAGCTTCGCGTTGCGAACAGCACACGCTGCCGCAGAGCGGAATGAACCGAGGCGAGATCGCGAGGCCGACACGCGGCCCCCACCATCCGCGCCGCGAGTTCGAGATGACCGACCGGAACGGGGCGACCAGCGCCTAGCCCGTCGGGGCCCGGGCAACCGTTGCTACCGGTGCGACCAGCCGGGACACTTCGCCCGCGAGTGTGGCCGCCCTCCCGCCCGTGACCAAACACGGTCGGGAAACGGCCAAAGCCGCCGGTGATCGACCTTCGATTCCGCGCGGCGTGCACAGAAAACCCCGGTTTGCTAGCGCCTTTGGCATGTCGCGTAGGAAATTCTGTTGACCTGTCAGCGCCGTTCATTGAGCTAACAATAGCTCGAAAGAAATTCACCGCGTTACTAGATACAGGAGCAAGCGCTTCTTTGTTCGGTGACGAGGTGTTAAACCATCTCCGCGAGAACAAAATCCGGCTGAGAGAGTGCGATACCACTTTTCGCCTCGCGAGCGGCACAGCGCAATCAAGCGGTGCAGCTAGGATAGTGGTTCGCTGGGAAAGACGCGTGCGGCGACAACGCCTCGTTCATCTTCCCTGTTTATCCGTTCCTGTAATTCTTGGACGAGACTTCCTAGCCAAGACAGGTATTGTGATAGACATCAGCAGCGGAGGCTACAGGGAGCGCACATCAGGCGCCTTGAAGCCTTTCGCGAAAGCGCCCGCGGTGTCGCAGACCATTCAGACTCCGAACGCGGCGCGAGCGGGGGGAGACCGTGACAAATCCACCGCGCCAGCCCGAGATCCAGGAGGCGAGCGGACCATCGCCGCTGAGGGAGAGGGCAGAGAGAAGGTTGCCGCGGTAGAAATCTGCTCTGCCGCGCAGGGAAGGTCAGCGCACCCCTTGTTGTCGGAAGTGAACAGCGTGACGGAGAGGGAGAAGGCACGTTTGTCATCGCTCCTCTACGAGTACAACGCGACATTCACTGACCGCCCGGGCCTCACTACCCTAGTCAGGCACCGAATAGACACGGGTGACGCACTGCCTTGGAAGTGCAATCCTAGACCAATTAGCTTGGCCAAGAGAAAAGCACTGGACAGCGCCTTAGACGAACTTATCGACACTGGCGTTGTTGAGAGGTCTAACAGCCCTTGGGGCTTCCCGGTAGTCTTGGTTCCAAAGAAAGACGATATATATCGACTTTGCGTGGACTACCGCCAGCTGAATGAGGTTACGAGGAAAGACGCCTACCCTCTACCCACCATTTCTTCCCTAGTGTCCAACCTAGGTGGGGCGAAGTACTTCACAACGCTCGATGCTAGCCGCGGATACTTTCAGGTTGAAATGAATGAGCGGGACAAGGAGAAAACTGCTTTCACTTGTCACAGAGGCCTTTTCCAGTTCAAGAGAATGTCTTTTGGTTTGGTAGGAGCACCCGCTACTTATCAGCGCCTAATGGACCGTGTTCTGGGAGATGCGAAGTGGCAACATGCGCTCGCGTACCTGGACGACATCGTGGTGTACTCGAAAACGTTCGAGGAACACCTGCGCCACTTGAGGGACGTCCTAGAGAGGCTGAGGTCCGCGGGAATCACTTTGAACCCGAAGAAGGCACAGATCGCCGCGACCCGAATAACACTGTTGGGGTTCACGATCGACAGAGGCCGCATTCTGCCGTGCGACGATAAGCTTGAGGCTTTGCTTAAGTTTCCGTCGCCCACAGATATAGCCGGACTCAGGCGCTTCCTGGGAATGGCGAACTTTTATCGCCAGTTCATCCCAGAGTGCGCAGCGCTGCAGGCGCCTTTGACAAAGCTTTTGAAGAAAGGCGAGCGCTGGAGTTGGGGTCACGAGCAAGAGGATGCACTGCGCAACCTCACCAAAGTGCTCGCTGACACGGCTGAGTTGCAGCTACCCGACCTAAACAGGGAGTTTGTGATTCAAACCGACGCAAGCGACCTGGGCTTAGGAGCAGTGTTGCTTCAGGAGCATGAAGGCGTTCTCCGTCCGGTAGCTTTCGCGAGCCGTTCGTTGACGCCGGCAGAGAGAAACTACTCGGTGACAGAGAAGGAATGTCTCGCGATAGTTTTCGCTCTGCGTAAGTTCGACTACTACGTCGATGGGGTGACATTTGTGATCGAGACGGATCACATGGCGCTCACCTGGCTGAGACGACTCAGCGAGCCGAGCGGCCGCCTAGCGCGTTGGTCCCTGTTGCTGCAGCGTTACGACTTCACCGTGCGCTACCGCAAAGGGAAAAACAACGCTGTGGCTGACGCACTCTCGCGAGCGCCTGTCCAGTGCGAGGAAGGTCACGCGACCGACCGCCCGACAGCCGGGGAGAGCGAGGGACTGACCCGAGCCGTAGCCCATGTAAGGAACGCGGACCAACCGTTGATCCAGGGCGAGAGCGTGAACCACGTGGACTACGCGAGTTCCGTGGGGGTCGTGTTCAGCAGAAAGGAGCTGCTCGAAGCTCAGCAGAAGGATCCGTTTTGTCGAAAGGTGTTCGACGGGCTCCGGGAGCCGGGCGGCAGGGCCGCCGCGCACAAGGAGACAGCTGGTTTTGCTGTCGGTGCGGAGCGCTGGGAAACAGCTGGTAGTGCTGTGAGCGCGATGGATTCGTATCTGCTGGATTCCGACGGCGTCCTGCTGAGGTATATCACCTCCGAGAACGACACAAACGAGTCGTTCAAGGTGGTGATACCGCGAGTATTGAGAGCAGCACTGTTACGCTACTTTCACGACTCGTGCATCGCTGGGCATGCAAGCGGCCCCAAGACTTACACTAAGTTGTGTCGCTTTGCTACCTGGCTTGGCATGAAAAGGGACGTAATACGCTACGCCCGCTCGTGCCACGTGTGCCAAAGTGTGAAGCCCCGAGGCGGACGACCACCCGGCCTCATGCACCCGATTAGCAGCCAGACTCCCTGGCAAATCGCGGCGTGCGACATCATGGGACCGTATCCTATGACACCGAGTAGGAACAAGTTCTTGCTGGTGGCCACGGATCACTTCAGCAAGTGGGTTGAACTTTTCCCCCTTAGAAAGCTGACGGCACGAGTGATCATGGAGAAGCTGATGGACGTATTCACCAGGTTCGGTTTCCCAGAGCAGCTGATAACGGACAACGCGTCCTACTTCACTGCGAAGGTGTTCGTTTATTCGTGCGCTGCACTCGGCATTAAGCACAAGAAAACGACCACCTATCATGCTCAGTCGAACCCCACGGAACGAGTCAATCGCAACGTTAAGCACTTGCTTGTCGCGTACTCTGAGAGGCACAAAGATTGGGACTCCTATCTGCCGGAGATCGCGTTTGCTTTGCGTTCGACCGTTAACCGCTCGACTGGGTATGCGCCGTGTTCTCTCAATCTGGGTAGAGAGCTGCTAAATCCGATGGACCGGATTCTATCGGACAGCAGGAAGACGCCAGTCGCTTCGTCAGCACGAGCTGAGTACGCGACGCAGCTGCGCGCTAAGATGACGGAGGCCTTACGCAAGGCTCGACGCAACCTGAGCACCGCTAGGGCGCAGCAGAAAGCACAGTACGACCGCTCGCACCGGGATGTTCACTACGAAGTGGGCGATCTGGTGCTTCGACGCCAGCACGTTCTCAGCGACGCTAGCAAACAGTTTGCGGCCTCGTTGGCGCCGAAATGGATCGGGCCGTTCCGCGTGCGAGAGAAACTTTCCTCGCTCGTTTACAGGCTCGAGGACTTGCGGTCGAAACCGACAGGCGGACCGGTGCACGTATGCGACCTGAAACGTTACGTGCAGCGAGATGAGTGGGTAGAGGACACAGCCCGACCCGCGCCGCAGTCGGATAACGAGATCTGCGATCAGCCGGCGAACCCCGCGTCCCGCTATAACTTGCGCCCTAGGCAGAAACAGAATCTGCCTGCGCAGCCTAGAGCGAGGGCGCGAGCCGGCAGGCAGTCTCGTTAGATGCATGAACGTACGGGCCGCTCATGCCGATCAGTGTCACGCAAGACTGACTTGCATTAACCCTCATGACTCTCGTGAGGGTCGAACAGCCACGCAGCACGCGCTGCGGGAGCTGGCTACATCTGTGTTGACCTTTTACAGCGCAGATGGAAAAGAAGCAGGGCACATTGGAACGACACCGTTCCACTACCAGCCACCATCCAGCTTCGGCAACGCGCCGCGCCCAAGGCTCGACGCTACTCCCCGCCCGCGACCTGCAGTTGCCACCCTGGCCACCCCGGCTACCTGCCACAACGCATCGGAGCTGCCCACCCGTCGACTGTGCGCCACCGCCTGCGGGGCCCCATTACCACCGCAACCCTGGGTCCTCGCCTGCTGACCAGGTATGCCAGGGCAGCCCAACCGCGGCCTCAACCATAAAGCGCCGCAGCCCTGGCCCCTGAAGCCACCTGACCCAGTACCTCAGGGGCGCAGCCATGGACCTGGCCTCCAAGCCATCCCAGCCGGCGCCAAGGAGGCGGTCGACCGAATTCGCCGGAACGGCGCAGCCGCGCGCACTCGGAAGACCGTGAGAGGGAGCAAGAATCCAAGCGTCATCGTGCGGGAGGCCAAGCCCTCGGAGCGAAGCAGCTGATCGGCGGGGGCGTGGCGCGGCCGTCAACCGATGCACCGGCGGGAGCTGAAGAACTTCGATCCCAGGATGGCGGAGATCAAGTAATGTTGCCCCTGTTTCTGTGTTCGGGAGGCTTCTTAAGGAGGGGAGGATGTGGGATACACAGGTATCCCCTCCTCGTCCCCCGCGCCAGCGGCGACCGTGACCTACACGGGCGCGCTGGCCACCAGGAATGTGGAGAGAAGGCACCCCCGCGACTCTGCTCATTTCCGCCCCAGCACTGACGTGACGTCACGGCAGCGCGTCGCCTTCTGCGGAGAGGGTAGCACGCCTAAGCTTGACGGTAACGATTTGCTGCGAGGGAGGCAATGACCGAGGGGATAAAAGGCGTGATCGCGCGGCGGGAAGGTCTCTCGCCGCCGGACCTGACCTAACTACCCCACGGACCCCTTCCGCTGCCCGCCGGCCCCCGAACACCAACGCCGGTCGACGTCAACGACTTGGTGAGCTACTGAACATCTATTTTACGGATAGAACATTCTTCCGCAGTGTGCTTTACCTCGCGTTAGGATAATAAACTATTTCCTAGCGTGCCCTGCCGTTGCCTATTTCGTCCGGACCTGCCGTGGCTGCGACTCTGCGCCACGGGTTGGGGAAACGTGTTGCGTGCTTAAATAACGCCTGCGTGTAGCTTGCACGGAAGCTCGCCTTCCCGGCCGGCTGGACGCAGAGTGACCCCATAACGAATACAAGTGTCACTCACGACAATATGAGCGGGTACTCCTTCAAGTGGCTTTCAGACACTCTTAAGAAGATGAGCCTGGTCAGGTTCCTTCATGAAAATGGCCAACATGACTTTATGTGATATACTGCCACTCTTAATCGTAAAGCGACAGCGCTAAGTCCACCGTTCAGCGGAGAACCCTGTATCGTAGTTATTGTCGCCGTGACGAGAACGTTTGCATTGGTCGGGAGGGTCGCGAAGTCACACATGGTGCGGCGGAATTTAAAAGTAATTAAAACGTTAATAAATCGTTATTATAAGGTGGCTAAATGACTGCAACGTTATTATGATGCCAAAACTAAAATCTAATCCCACTGTCACTGAAAACAAGCTTTGAGTAATTTAATGAGAATCGAATCTGTGACCCTTTGGTACCGAGTTAGGCACGCAACGCCTAGGCCATAGACGCATTTTTTTTTCTTTGTTGCCTACTTAGCACGTCATTCAAAAACCAAGCCACGCGAAGAACACAACACAGATGCTAAAACCACATCACCCGCACATGCGGTTACTTGAACACATTAAAATTCGCGCACGTATAACCAAGCTTTCATCCTCGGAAGCAACTCGGGCACTGGGTCTTGTATCTTGTGGCCTTCAATAACTCCTCCAACCGATTCCCGAAAATACTCTTATAGGTCTCGCGTCAATGTCTGCAAGTCTGACTGCCATCGTGGATCGGAAAATACTGTGCATGCCCAATATCATCATGTCGAAAAATAACCCGACATCATTGTCAACCGGCAAAAATCTGATTACGAAAGCATCCACCGGTAAGTCTTCTTTAATCGTGCGTTGTGGAATGTCCCGAAACAAAATGCTTCCCAACAATACAAAAAAAACGTGTTCAATAGTTTCTGACTTTCGGCATAAAAAACGATGATTTCCCCAAGGTTAAAAAAAACCCCTTCTCTTCTAGATAGGTCTTGACTTCAGATAGTGTTCGTGTTCGTATGGAGCTTAAAAAAGAAACTTTTAACTCCTTGAGTAGATGAAGCGCACACAAACACAGCACACAGGAAAGCATGCGCCTGTCACGTGTCTTCCTTTCCTGTGTGCTGTGTTTGTGTGCGCTTCATCTACTCAAGCTATGAACCAACTTGCCCAAGAACGTGTTCTACTGAAATACCACCTGGTACAGCCATGTTTTTCACTCGTTTTAGAACTTTCTGCCACGAACCTTCACAGTACAATGACCTGCACAATGAGATGGAAGGAAAGACATCACACAGGTCCTTATAAAGTTTCTTTCGCGACAGAGCTGACAAATATTCCGTCGAAAATTGAGCTTGCAAGACGCGACATGCCATTTAAACCTCCCTAAAGAAGCCGCAAATGCCCCCTTGCATAGTCGTCGAACTAACATCTAAATTTGGCAAGACCATACCCAACGTAACCTGACACACAGTTCGCCGAAATGGCTCATTCACGTCCCGAAAGAACAAAAATCGATTCACCAACTAGCGCAAATACAAATGCGCCAAACCTACTCCTCCAGAGCGGACACGACGAAACAGATTGCTTCGCGGTGTCCGCTCCCAAGTGCTTCCCCATACAAAACCCAGTGCATCTTCTGCACATTAAGTCGAGAACAATGAATTGCTTGCTTAATATACCAAAGCTTGGTTACAGAAAATATGCTACATATTGTGGCATTCGCGAAAATAGACAAACTGAAGCCTTTTAGCCTATCGGCCATCTCACGCACTTCAGCAACTTCGCGTTTTCAATACGGCACATTGTCGCGATAATTCTCCAGCGGCTCGCCATAATATTTTACTAGGGTTACTGTCCAAGTCATGCTCGCGAAAAGTTTTGGGGACGTGGGCCAGTCGCCGTGCCAGTACCCCAAACATTTAGCTCAGTCACTGCACTCCCTCTCACATAACAAAAGTCTTTCAAAGTTTCAAACAGGACACGAATGCTTTCGTATTCAGCACAAAATAAGGCAATGTCATCTGCATACGCGAGAATGCTGATCTCCGCCGCATGCAGACGAAAACATTGAACCCTGCTGCTTCAAATTATGCTCGAACAAAAGGGTTCAATATAAAAACAAAATATCAATGGTGACAGGGGGCAAACTTGACGCTCAGAGTGTTGCGCTCGTATGCGCGCACCCACCCCCTTAATTCACTATCAACCGCGACGTGCATCCCCTGTACACCATGGTTACGCCCTGGTAAATAGCTGACTCGACATTCATGTGCTCTAACAGAGAGAACAAGAGGTCATGTGGCACCCACTCAAAGGCTTCCTCTAGATAAAGCTGGAGCATTGCAATGCTTTCATGCATGGTGTCGCAACACTCGAGCAGACACCGGGCTGTGTTGATGTTGGTATATATGGTGCGGCCTTTAATACCACAGGCCTGATGTGGGCCTACTAATTCTTCAATCACAGATTTTCATGATCTTATAACCTACATTCATTAGTGATATTAGTCCGCAAGCGGTAACATGTCGCAGTCTAGTTTCATCGTCACTTTTCGGTATTAAAATTATGTTGGCTGTTAGAATTGACAGGGAAACATATCCTTGTTATAAGCCTCTTTAACAGCGTAGCCAAAACTTGCGCAAAACCATTCTCGAATGCCTTACAGAACGATTCTACTAGCCTGTCTGGTCCTGGAGACTTTCCAGCGTTGAGGTCTTTTATGGCTTTACGCACTTCTTTGGCTGAAATAGGCACTTCTAACCGTTCTTTCCTTTCATCACTAAGGTTTGGCATCGAAGTCAGGAAATGGGTTCTAAAGTATTCGGTTCCTACTTTCGCGTAACCAAAAATCTCGCTACAGTATTCATAAAAGACCCTCCCTATACTTGCTTTATTCGAGAAAATTTCACATTTCCACTATATTTTCAGCATTTTATTCTTGTACGCGTGCCTCTTTTCCAAGCCGAGAGCACGTTTTGTGGGCATTTCACAAGCTATCAGGCTCTGTGCCCTCGCCCTCACGATCGCTCCTTGATACCGCTCCGTATCTATTGCCTCTAGTAGACAGTTACAGCAAAGCGTATTTGCGCTTCCGCTCCGCTCAGCCCGCAAGCGGGAGCGCTACAGCGCATGCGCCGAACGCTCAGACGTGAGCGCGCGAGCGGACCGGCACTCCCGTTCCGCTCGTACGCTGCGCCAGCGGAGCACGGAACGGTGCGACGAGCGCGGCTCACGCAAAGCCTTCTAGTCCCGTGCTCACTTGCTCGTTCAACACAGTGGCCGATTCAGCAGATGCTGGCGCATTTGCCGCAACCTCCGCAGAACCCGCAGGCGTCTCTAACCGCAAACATCGAAAGAGCTTTCGCGTAGATGAAGATTTGTCCCATTTGGGCGAGGTGGTTAAGGCAAACCCCTTCAAAACCTCCGCGTTTTGGAGGAAGTGTGCAGAAAAGTGGCTTACCCTGTTCAAAAACAACGTATGCGTTTCGCTTCACGTCTTACAAAATGTTTACGCGGAAAAATATTTCTTCGCAGTGCGCCGGAAAAATACAGCTGCGTTTTTTTATTGTATGGTTGCACTTTTTGTCACCAGGGAGCTATTCATGCAGTTCGCCTGTCCGCCTCCGCTTAGCTCAAAAGCAATTATGTAGCCAACGCTCCGGTAAGACTGAGCGCCTACTGTGAGCGGAGCGGAGGCACAAATACGCTCTGCTGAAACTAATTTCCGCTCAACGAAGCGAATTTCCAGGATGCACGCTCTTGGCTTGGCTGCTTGACCCTTTGCGCTGTCAAAGACGTCAAGTCGTCTCCAAGCAGATTTTCCTTCACTCTTTATTTTTCTTTATATCGCACGATCGTTCAATTGCTGTCATTTCCACTGCCTGCTTAAATCTTGCCCTCTTCACTCCAAGAAGCTGATTGTCCTCGATTTGCAGTTCGCGTATCGCCGACGCTACACGTTTCGTAAAGATTTCATCTTTCGGAAGCTTTTCATTCAGTTTCCTGTTTTTCCACATGAATTTGCTTTTCGTTCCTTTTCTTTTCCCTACATGGAAGGCAACAAAACAACGGTCAATAAACGGCACTGGTTGTACGAGGCATTCGCCGCTGAATGGTATCAGTTCAACGGATACGTACGCCCGATCCAAACGCGCGTGACTCGTTCCCTGTAAATGGGTAAAATGAACGCCAGAAGCACATCCGAGACAATCACCCACATCCTTGAGATGGCAGCGATCAGATACGTCACGTAAACAGGCAATACTCGCATCTCTATAGGGAGTCCAACTGGTCTCGTCGCGTGCCATGCTTACATGCTTACGCACTTGAAATCGCCAAGTAAGACCACCAGACGGTCTGTGTCAGAATATTCCAACTGTCTCAAAAAGTTTTAGCCTTTCTTCCACGTTTGTGTTCGCGTGAATACAGATGATGCGGCATTCCAAACCCGCAAATATCATGCCAGAAGAATCAATCTTCTGAAAATGAAAATCTGAACTCTTCCCACAATAGCTCCCAGAGGCTGACGCATCAAAAGCATGCACCCTGCCGAAGTACCCACCGCATCAGAGACGCAAACATAGTATCGGCTGCTGAGTGGACCCACCATACTGCCGGTATGGTCTTGATTATCTATTTTGGTCTCTTGTACTGCTACAATATCCAATTCCTGCTCAGTCACGAGTACTAACAGGTGACTTTGCCTCCTCCTGGATGAAATACCTATGACATTGAGCGTGGCTACGACGAGCTGTCTTTCAAAAACCGCCATCGCTTAGCAAGACCAGGCCGTCAGGACGGCGCTTACGTTTGTACGCACAATGTCATGCCGTGTAATGCCGTCCCGCCAATATTAGGACTTTGAGTTGTCGTCGCGAGGTAGCGACGACGATCGTTGCCCGCTGGTGACACGCTGCTTTTTCACCTCACCGGCGTCCCGTTGGCTTTGTAGAAGACGTTGCCTTTGCTCCGAGCTCATTGCAGAGACGTCGTCGCAGCGCCGGTTAGGAGCAGCAGGGTCGAACTCCATGGCTTTCCCGTTTCCTCTTTATCCACGCCTAAGTTATAACCGCGCTGCTATCGCTAGTAGGTACAATCATTGTCAAAAGTATACAGCCTGAGGGGTCTGCTTCTGAGCCCTGCAGCGCGGCTCCTCTTGCACACTCAGGGACTCTAATCTCTCGAAGGCGGGAGGAACTTAAGTCCCAAACCCTCCGAAGCATAGGAGGGTAAAATGCACTTTAGAGCCCCGCTACACGGCTTGTGAGCAAGCCACTTGGGATGTATATTTTTTCACAAAGACTGTACATTTGTGAGCACGGCTCAGGAGCAGAAATTCGTGCTATATTGCTGAAATGTCCTCTATTCTATCAGTGCACACAAAACCGAGGATTCCTTGCAACAGCGCGACGTCGGTGAGAAAAGCCTCTTCATGTGGGTCATGTGGTGAATTACCATTAGACATTTTCAAAATTAGCCTTGTGGTTTCCAGGTTTTATGGATTAAGGTCTGGCGAGGTGTGTTTTTGTGTTGATATAGCTGCTCATGCATGGTGGCTAATACATATGCTTCGAGCTACGTTTCTGGAATTTTCTTTAACTCGTGGAGAAACCCACCAACGATAGAGTGTTGCCCTTATGATGCAGCCTGTTTGGACGCTATCAAAAGTTAACTTTCGCAGTTATTCAGAATGCGCATGATCGTGTTAGCTAGCGGCCTCGCTTTTTTCTTCTTTTTTTTTGCTTTCCGTAATTCGACCAATGTCACGAATCATTTGAGCGTGTGTACTCAGTCTGATGCGGTGAACTAGTGCATGTTCCAGTGTACAACTCAGGGATTTGCATCCCTGTGCATTAAATTTTGTAGCGAAAGCTGCACTAGCCACGAACTTGGCGGTGCTCGGAGGAGGCACAGAGACAGACATTGAGCAGTTGCCTAGTAACCGCCGCGGCTGGGTGGACGCCGCGAGCTCGCCGCACCATCTCGCATGACGTCACATCGCGCTCCACACCGCGGAGCCGCCCTTACCCTACCCTTACCCGCCCTTACGCGCTTAACCGCTAACCAACGTATTCCGTGGCGGCATCTACGGGAGCCACTGAATCCCCCCCACACTCACTGAATAAAAAAAAAAGCTTGTGTTGATGAATGGAATCGAACCACAGCCCTTGGCGTTTCGGGCGGAGACGCTTCCACTCCGGCACAACGGCTTCTTTTGTCTTTATTGCCTGTGTCGCCAGATTACAACAGATCACAAGCATGTTCTCCGCTACATTCTCAAATATCAAGAGCGGACATGTATTTCACTCACGTGAGAAAATTAAAACTGTTTCAAAGAACACAACTCTCCCATCAACTCGATAACTTCATCCCCAAAACATGGCTCCTTGTACTACGCTTCACGCAGCCTAAATATGTTTTCTTTGAAGTAATCTCGGACCGACCGCGCATCCTCATCGCAGTGTCGTACAGTCATGCTCCTTCTCCAAATGCTGTGCAGACCAAGGAGGAAACTTACCTCGTATTTATAAAGAGCCGGCTCAACGTCCAGGAATCGTATCAAAAACAGCGTCAAGGGTAATTATTTCTTTTTTGTACGCTGGAGCACGTCGCAAAAGAGCAGCGCATCTCAGCAATCAATAAAGACGTGTTCTATTGGCTCTGGTTTGTGACATAACAGGCAGTCAGCACCCTACGGTAAAAACAATCGCTTCTCCTCCATCCATTTTCTAACCGGCAGCGTACCAGGGTGCAACTTGAAGGAAAAACGTCTTCACACCCGGTGGCGCCACCTTTCCTCTTACTCTTTTTAAAACATTTCCTCGGCCTCCACTACACAGAGAGCGATGCATTGGCTCAAGGAAGACTAAGTCAAGCAAATCTTTTAACAATTTCTTACGTGTGACATTTGAAAGGTATTCCAAACAAAACCGACCACGTAGAAACCGGAAAGCAAAGACGACTTCTTTCAACAATATACTTGCACTGTATCGCATCCCGTCTACAGTGGAAATAACATAGTTTGGCAAAGCCGAAGAAAGCCTCACTTGAATGAAAGTCCGCAGGAAGGGTCGCGTTGATCTCGAAGAAACATAAATCTTGACACCACCTGCCTCAGGTACAGTGTGGCAAAGAAGGACCCCCTTTTCTCAAACGCAGAAATAAACTATCACGTTTAGTTCTCTCCCATGAGGACTGGCAAACAAAAACGGCGAAGAGACGATGAAACTTTTGAATGCTAAGTCGAGAGCACGAAAAGACCTGCAACAAATAGCACAGTTTTGAAACCAGGTACACACTACATTTGTTTGCCCGCGCGAACATAGACAGCACCTTTCACGACCATTTCTGTGTACGCGTTGGCAGTCCTTGACTCTTCTCCTTCCATAAGTCATCGTTATCTCGACACTTGTCAAGAGGAACACCTAGGTACTTGGAAGGGACATGTGACCATTTTACACTTGCATGAAACGAAGGCACTGATGTCCTGTTCCCATGCCAAAGGCCCGCACATTTGTCCAGATTAACAACGCTATTGGTTACATCACAAAACCTGCGAGCAACCGACATCGCATGTTCTACCCTTAGAGAAAACTTATATGTTTGGAATATACTTCGAGATATTTATAATAATATTTTAAAAATATTTTGTCTTCTTAAATGCACTAAAAGTATGCCGGAAATACGTTCCTGATATTTTATGTTAGGTATTCAAAATATAATCCTACAATTTTCCAAAGAGACGTCACTTAAAGCATGCTTCGAGCAGATTTAAAGTGCGTGAAAAAATAGGACTGCGGTTTTAGCATCTTGTCAATATATTAAAAGTGTACTTTCGTAAATATGAAATTAATGCATTCGAAGTATTACACAATTATCACATGTTTCGATCACGTTACAAATACGTGAAAAAATATGAATGCGGTTTTAGCATCTTTACTGTATATTAACAGTGTACTTCTGTAAATATTAAATAATGCATTCGAAGTTTAAACCAATTAAAGCATGTTTCGGTCACGTTTCAAATACGTGAAAAAATATGAATGCGGTTTTAGCATCTTTAAAATACATTAAATGTGTACTTCCGTAAATATGAAATTAATGCATTCGAGGTATACACGACTTAAACATGTTTCGAGCACGCTTCAAATACGTGAAAAAACATGCGGTTTCAGCATCTTGCCAATATATTAAAAGCGTAGTTTCGTAAATATGAAATTAATGCATTCGAGGCATACACCACTGAAAGCATGTTTCGAGCGTGTTTCAAATCCCTGAAAAAAATATAAATGCAGTTTTGCCATCTTTACATTATTCTAAAAGTCTACTTCCGCAATTATGAAATTAATGCATTCGGAGTATACGTCAATTAAAGCGTGTTTCGAGCGCGTATAAAATTCGTGAAAAAATATGAATGTCGTTTTAGCATCTTGGCAATATATTAACAGTGTGTTTTTGTAAATATGAAATTAATGCATTTGAACTATACGCCAGTCAAAACATGTTTCGAGCGCATTTCAAACACGTGAAAAAACAAGTATGCGGTTTTAGCATCATGTCAGTATATTAAAAGAGTACTTACGGAAATATGAAATTAATTGGTCTCAACTATATTTCAATTGTAACAAACGGGCAATCCTTTTAAACTTATTTGAAGCACGCTTTTAGCGCAGTAGAACGATCTAGTCGCGTTTCGGAAAATGGTCTTTGCATGCTTGCAATGCATTGAAAGTGTGCTTTCGCAAATACGACATTAATTCGTACAAAGCATACTTCAATTTTAACGAATGAGCTGTCCGCGTAAACGTATTTGCAGAACACTTGAAGCTGCCGTTGGGCAGTTAGTGCTCGAAATCGCGTTTCGGGAAATGACATGCTGGCAATGCATTTAAAGCGTACTTTCGTAAATACGAAATTAATTCGTGCGGAGTGTATTTAAACTCTAACAAGTGGACAGTCCGCGTAGGCATATTTGGAAAACACTTCAAGCCGCCGTGGAACAACCTAGTGCTGGAAATCACGTTTCCGGGAACAGTGAAAACTCTCCCCTTTCGTCAATTCGTTTATGTTAACTTCTAGCAGAAAAGCAAAAACCACTCATTAAAATTTGGAAATTTAGTGTGGACAGCGTGATAGTATTATACCGGCAGGGGCGCCATGCGCACCTCCTGGCCCGAGGATGTCTGCGAGAAGAACCCCGACTGCAAGGGCCGACCGGCTCCAATAGACACTCATGTATTTGTTGGTTCACAGTTCGACTCCTGACCAACGCTTGACGCAAGTTACGACTAGCACTTCGGTTCTAGATAGACCAGATTCCAACGCGACCACTCCAACGGTTGTGCGACAGTTTGGGGGACCACAGTCTTAGCGCAAAAAGCGCCTCACCTGGCAAGATAACGCGTCCCCTCTCAAGAGGTATATATAAGCCAAGCCAAGAATTAGGCTTGTCGGAGGAGTTCTGTTTGCTGATGTCACTTTCAGTTGGCGTTTCCTGCGTGGCGATATCTTACACGTTCATGTCCCGGCACGTGGCCTTGCATTTGCATAGACTTCCTGATGACAACGCGTTTTATCTGGATTTGTCTCGTTATGCTTATAACAAGCCATTACTTCTGCTGTTGACAACATTGATCAGTATTATCCGGTGAATCCGACTAACCTACCTTTTTTAAGCAGAGCCGAAGGGAATATATTTAGAATGCATTAATTGTGCATTTTTTTAATGCAGTTTAATGTGTTTAATGTATATTTTTTGTATACTTTTAATGTATTAGTTGTATATTTTTAATATATTTTAATCTATTTAATGTGCATTTTTAGTATATATTGAATGCATTTGATGTGTATTTTAAGTGTATTTTAAATATACAATAAATATATTAAGCGGGCAGAACTTGCATTTTTGATGCATTTGTAAGAATGTTCAGAATAGTACTTCTAGCATACTTAGAAAGCATTCGTGTTGCAATTTAAGCATAGGGACAAAAAATGCAAAATTAATATGAAACTAATAAATGTGTTCGAAATGCATATTTAGTACAGCCTTTTTTCGCTAAGGGTATGCTGCTATGATCGATACAAAAAAGTGCCACATCATCGGCATAAGCCAAGACTTTAATTTCACATGCTTGTAGTTCAAAACAATGAACAGAGCTATTATTTATAACATTCCAGCAAGGTGGTTCTAGGTATCGAGTGATAAGTAGCAGTGACAATGGGCAGCCTTGCCGCACGGATGCCCTCACGGCAATTATTTGTGTGAGCTCTCGGTTAACAACCTGATTCGTCGTACAGTTACTATAAGCTATTTTAACACCTTTTAAAATTACTTCCCCCGCACATACATGCTCGAGGATTTTAAAACGAATGTCATGACATACACGGTCAAAGGCCTTCTGTAAATCAACCTGCAACATTGCGACTCGCCTAAAGTCGGTGTCACAGCATTCCAGTATACTTCGAGTCACATGAACATTTGTGGAGATGGTCCGCCCTTGAATTCCACACGTCTAGGGGGGGGGGGGGGGGGGGGGGGGAGGTCAACCAAGATGTCCATAACTGACTGAAAACGTTTGGCTAATACTTTCATAAAAATTTTATAATCAACATTACTAAGCGTTACCGGCCGATAACCAGTAACTTGCTTAATCTTAGCAGGATTGTCAGTTTTCGGTATAAGTACTGTATGCGCACGAGAAAACGACGGTGGTAAAAAACCCATTCTAAATGACTCTTCATAACCGCGTTGTAAAGTGAGAGCAGTTTCGCGTTTGAACACCTTATAAAATTCCGCTGTTATCCCATCAGGACCTAACGATTTCCCCAAGTGAACCTCATAAATAGCGTATTTCAATTCCGCTGTTGATAATTCGGCAGACAGGATGTCAGTGTAATAGTTTTAAAAATTCAGCCTGAAAGGCCTGTACATCCACCGATTTGCAAGCGAACAAATCACAGTAATGCTGACTTAAAGCCTCCCTTATCACCTTCGGATCGTCCGTCAGGGTACCTTTGTTTTCAATTTCTGCGATATCTTGCCTTCTAGCGTATCTTTTCTGTCGTCAAATTCGGCCTACTGGGCATATCATCTGCAAGCAAGGGATCCGTTCGTGCCCGGATTGCAGCTCCCTGAAATCTGGTCACATCAATAGCCTCACGCTTGGCTTTAACTTCGCTGATAAGATGAGTGTATAGTCCCAGAGCTCTGTTTTCTTCTAAAATTAATTCCTTCAGCTTGTGTTTTAGGTTTGTTTGTTCAACTTTTTCACCATGTTTGATTTCTACAGACCTTTCGATAGCCCTGTATCACATGTGGCGTGTAAGAGACTATAGAACATGTTTTAGTTGTGTGTCCAGCATATACACGTGAAAGACTTATGCTGGCATCTGTTTTGAGGTCTATGGACACAAGGCCCCTCTCGGAGGATTTGATCCTCTGCGCTTGGCCAGATAGTTTGAGAACTGTACAGGCAACGCGACCGCTCTCACGCTTTTTAAGCGACACGGAGCTTGCCTCGCGTTTATGATGTTAGAAAGTGTGCCTTTTTTATTTTTATGTATTTTCTCATCTGCCTCCTCCCATCATCATCACCCTCCATCGTGACCCTCTTTTTACTCCTCTTCCCGTTCTCCAGTGCAGAGTAGCAGGCCAGAGATTTTTCAGGCCAACCTCACCGCCTTTCAAGTCAATAAACCCCCCTCTCTCTCTCTATCTATAGCCCTCATTTTGACATCACCTTTAAATTCCTCCCACTTTTTGCCCAAATTTCTCCTAATTCAACGAAACTTTTTCTTACACGCTCTTTGTTTATAAAAGAAACGTATCGTCCTTCAATAATTTTTCATTGAATTTCAACAAGTCCCAGTTGAATTTCGGTTGAGGTGGCAGGTTCTTTCCCATGGTGAATATGACACAACAGTGATCGCTAAATGTAACCGGTTCGACGATGTAGTTATCGCCTATCGCGGCTATCTCAAGTGAAACGTAAGCTCTATCTGGCCTAGAATGACTACGCCCTTGGAAATCTGTATAATGACGTCTCATTCCTCCCTTTGCAAACTGGGCTACGTCTTGAAGTGAATACTTTTCAATGTTTTCTTTCAAGCAAACAGCACTTTCGCTTTCGGTAACCGCTGAGCCTTATCGGCCATCTACACTAAGAAAACAATTGAAAATCCCCCAAAAGAATGACAAGTATATTTCATTCGATGAACGCACACAGTTCCTGGAAAAACAAAAGACCTTTACGCGGTTCTGTAGGAGCATACACACCGATAAATCTCAAATTTTCCTCCCTGTACAACAGATCAAAGAGCACGAACCTTCCCTTCGTGGAACGCACCACTGCTTGTTCCTCGATTCCAAGACAGTTCTTAATTAACAGAACACAGCCCGCTGATGTCCCCACTGCATGACTAGTACGCACGTTATAACGCGACATGAACTCCGCAACCATAGCGTCTGTCGCGCTTTCACTCTCTATCTTTCTTGTACTGCAAGAATGTCAAGGTCTTTCTCATACAACAGACGCCTTAGCGGTCATTGGCTCCTCCACGACGGCTGGAGGTCTAATCATGAATAAAGGCGCATCAAGTGAATGCACGGGTCTCATATATTAACTCTTGCGATCCAGAAGTCGCCGCACTTTCGCTGTTCGCTACCTATATCCTGGCCTAACAGAGCTAGGCCATCAGCAATTTTTTTCCGCTTTGAGTCCATGCTAACCAATCATCTTTACACAATGCCGTTTTTATAACAATTGCCGCTTAAACCTATGCATGTCTCCAAAGTCTTAAAGATGCACTAACGTGGAAGTCACCATGATTTGCAGTGACTAACGCATATCTATTTCCAGCAGTGGTTATAAAGACGAAAGCCTTTAATGGATCATGCTCGCGTCCGTCCGTCCGTCCGTCCGTCCTTCCCTCCGTCCGTTACACTCTTCAACTCGATAAGATAGAAAATCTTTGTGTACGATGGGTCCCGAACCACCATTCTCCAGTTCCGCAGCCTTGCATGCTAAAGACTGCGCCACTTCCTGCCAACGCATATGTAGTTCTCCTTGTCTTGGACGCTGGAGAGTGTTAGCGGGAAGGCGTCGAATCAGACGGATGCCTCCCAAACGCCCTCCAGGGTCTCCAGCATTTAAGATTCACAAACAATTGTGTACTTTATCAACATCTTAACCACATATCGGTGACACAAGCAGCAACACCGCGCTAAGGCTTTCGCCTCAGCGCACTTTAGGTGAACAAAGTGCCCCCCTGAATTTTTTTCGCATCCTTTCACCTACAGATAAATTTTTCTGTTCCTAGAAAGCCGGTGGATCACACGGCCGAAAGTGACGCAGCATACAAGCTGGCCTGGCGTGAATCTAGACAGGTATATGAAACGTCAAAATATCTTTTCTTCAGCACTGTCATTACTCAGACCTATGCCCGTAGGACGGACCTGGAACTGCGCAGGCGATTTATCGAAACGCGAAAAGGGTATTTACTGCCATCAAAGGAGCGAAATAAAAAGTATTGTTTCTTTCAAGGATTAACCAACAATAAATTTTCTTTTCTGCTGTGCCGCCGCCGTGGTGGCTCAGTGGTTATGGTGCTCGGCTGCTGACCCGAATCGCGCGGGTTCGACCTCGGCCGCGGCGTTCGAATTTCGATTGAGCGATTACTTCAGCTCGGGATCCATAGCACTAGTGAGGAACAAATAAAGACCCACCATGTCAAGCAAATTGTCAGGCTCTCATCATCTATGCCTGGCAGAAAAATATTACAGAAGCTTAGAATCCGTCCACCGCGGCAACTCGCCGACAAGATCGACATGCCAGTGCGGATGAGATCACACATCACGACTCACCCCATACCAAAGCGCTTGGATGAGGAACACAACAGAGGACGCAGAGTAGCGAGAGCTAGACACCTCTCTGAGCGCTGGGATGGAAGCAAGGACACGATCTACGCGATGCGGCTGGACCCGTTAACGGGGTCGCTGCAAGTGCCGTAGTTCTACCCCGGGTGGATATAATCGCAAGCAGCGTTATCCAAGTGGTGGATATCACATCGGCTGAAGAAGCGGCTATCGCCCTAGCGATATCAAAGAACAGCGAGGAAATGGTCATGTCCGAATCACAAGCAGCGGTACGCAATTACTTCAGAGGTAGCGTTGGTGCTCCGTGTTGGGAAATATTGAAGCGTCTAATATCTTTCGAACGTCCAGATCTTCTAGACGCCAGGGCACCTCTAAACGACGGGCAATGAGGCGGCCAACACAGCTGCTCGAGTTCTCCTCCTCCTAGCATCTGGCACGCAGCCTCTCTCTGACGCAGTTAACAACCCCCCACCCTTACTAAGCTACGCAGAAATTACAGAGTACCATAAGATCATTAGAAGGAAATATCTTCTTCCTCACAAAACCCTTAGCAAATTTGAAGTGCACATAATCAGGCGACTACAAACTAATACTCTGGCCAATCCCTATTTAGTGAGTAAATCGTATCTAGACACCTACGATTCGTCCTGCCCCTTCATCGAAATGTGCTAATTTTAATCTGTAACTTTAGCTTTGTTATCATACTGATCACCGCATTGAACGCTGCATTGTTTAATCGCGAATATAGCTTACATTGTGTTGAATGCCGGTCTTTTAGAGTGGATTTGGGCCATAATCATTACAGTATAATGGACGCAATGTCCCCAGGTATGATACAAAGAACAAATATTTATTCATATCGGTAAATGAGTTTTTAGAAAGCCCTGAATAATACTTCCTTATTTTGTATCTGCTGAGCCGCACGTACTCTCTCGTGCCAGGAGCTGTTGTGCATCTAAATAAACAAAGTTTTCTGCAGCTGGTCGCCTCTTGAAGCCAAAACAAAAAAACGGTAATGCTAGGGCAGTGTCCCCATTGGCTCGGCGGCTACAGTGCCACCAAGGAAACTCTGCTTTCCGCCCCGACACATGCCGGGGAATGTTGGAAACGCTGGGTGCCACAAACAGTAAAAGAAGAAGGGTACAATAAATCATTCAAATTTTCGCACCTGCAAATAAGAATGAACTTTACTGTTTAACCTGCGAATAGCCCAAAACTGACAGCAAGGACGAGATTTACAGTAGTACCTAAAAATAATTCATAGTTGACGGCATAGTTGACGGTAAAAAGCATATGGTATAAACGGGCTATTAAAAATGACGACATACCGATTTTGAAAAAGGCGCCTCTAGGAGCGGTTACCAGGGTTAGAGTGTAGTGCGAGCATGGGTGAGTGCAAGCCAGCTTTACGCTGCACTTTGTTTTCATGGATATCTAGATAATGAACGAAGAAGTAATGTTTAAAAGGAGCTGTGGGAAAATTATAGAGAAAATTTTTAGTTCAACGATAACAATGTCAATTTTATTGGGAGTTTTTTTCTAGTCTTGGCAGGCAATCTTTGCAAGACGAATTTTTAACTTTTGTTTGATGCCGCGTAGCGCCGCAGGTAGCGGCTGCCGACCTCTAAACTAACTGCCGATCATACCTGGTCACTTATGACTCACCGGTAAGAGAAATGGCCTCTCCAGACTCACACACGCGTCAAACACCCACACACAACATATGCACACGAACGCACCCATTAGCACCCACACGCACACACACAACCTATTTTGAAAAAGAGTACTCTGTTTTTCACAATAACTTGAAAGAGGGGTTGGTTATACTATTTTTCAAGCGAGCAGCTCTCAACGTAAGCGTACATCGCTGAGCGAAAGGGAGTGCTGTAATAGGGAGCTGTGGCTCAGCTCATTTGAGGTGACCTAGCTTAACGCCTATGCATTGTCAACTTCTATCATCACAGTGATTGAGCGTAGCTGCCATGCTGCTTAGCAAAAAAAAAATTGGGACAGACTCATACCCTAAGGGTATGAGAGTATGGCGTCAAACCATTAAGGGTATGATGTCACAGCATAGTGGGGTAATTACTATAAATGCAGTGGGTCATTCTCTACTTGGCAATAACAGATACCTGAGAGTCCTTATACCCCTCTTGACGCAGTGCTGCAGCGGTTAAGCAATGCGCCACTGCCCTGCAATGGCATGTGCTCGAAGCGGTGGGCCTTGAGTAGCCCAGGTTGCTCGTGACGAGCGACCAATCATTAATATTCTGCCACCTGCCACGTTGGGAGTTTTCTCACTATCCGATGGGCAGGTTGTGATGACAGCGCAAGGCCACGTGACTTAGGTGGCCAGAGCCACTTGCCAGAGGTAAATCGTGATTTTTACTGCACAACATCGACGCCAAAACACCGACGCCGTATTTTCTGCGTGATGGGGACTTTAACGCTGTCGCATTAAAATGTCTGCGCTGTAGCATTTGCAATACTGCCTAATCAACCGCCTTCTCCAAGCGCCCTGCCACTGGATGCATCCAAACCCCACTCAGCCACCTTACTACCTAATGCGCAATATGTAACATCGCCAACCTCACACATTAGTCTCTTTGCCCGAGTGACATGAACGCAGCTCAGTCTTAGCGCTGTAGTCGCAACCCTGCACGTTTTGGGTAGGCATAAGCCAAAAACATGCGGAACGTCAAACTGCGGAAGAACAGTCTAGGAACGCGGACCGGAAAGACGTTGCTGACATGCTTCTAGTACGTAGTAAAAATATACGCCGTCGTGTTACCTCTCAACGGAAACAGAATTTAACATATTTAGGCTTGGCAGGATCATTAAAAGCTACTTAAACAATTTCAAAAATTTCGCGTGAACAAACTGGGGTTAATTAGCCTCTTGTAATAAGTGTAATGTTCCTTTTTTAATTGCCATATAACACCTAAGTACGTTGCCAAGAAAATAATACAAACGCTGACTGCTCGAGGACGCTTTGACTTACTCTGTATACACGGTCGCGGACACCAAAAACACCACAAAAAGAAATGTGATTTTCATGTTGATTAACGCCAGCTGCGAACTCTGATGCTCTTCTACCGCCGGATGATGTGGCTGTTATCTGGCTATCCCAGGATTTATACCATTCCATAAAATGTTTCACATTGAAATGTGCGCAGATGTGACACTAAAAAAATAGATGTAGAAATAAATTATTCACGAAGGATGCCCGAAGTCATGTGTTTAGGTCATGAATATTTAAACAGGTGATATCGGGAAGAGAACTGCGGATTATGCTGAAGGTTTTTATGGTTGGGCAAGGTGATTGAGTGGCTGTATGCCCGTGTCACATTGAAAACATTCGTTTCTGATCAGCGTGCCACTTTGGAGCGCGCTAGTAAGTGTTACGTTTGTTCTATCCTCCATTGCGATAAGGACGGTCACTTCAGGGCTTGCTGGCGAATTATCAACCTTCCAAAAATTGCAATAATTGTGGCGTGAATATAACTTACCATGAGTTAAAAGGTTAATGTTGGAGCCAAAAAAGTGCCTTTCTTGGGGGTTACTTCATTACAAAGCTTCAAGAATTCGTATGCAGAGTGAAGAAATCCAAAAACATAAGCTTTATTTTACTGTTCACCGCCAATACTAGTGCTAATTATAACATTTTAGAGCACAAATAAGACACACTTAAATTTTTTAATGAAATGGCGGTCACAGTTAACAGGAGACGTTGCACGTTACAGCGTACATTACCAACTAAAACAAAGATCACAATATATAATGCTTTATTTGATTCTTATATTAACTGCACTGATTAGGTGTGGGGAACCACAACGTCTACTTGCAAAAATAAACTTGTGATATTGCTGAAAGCTGCGATGAGGGCCGTAGTGATTGTATCTTTTATGTCACACGCTAGCTTCCATTTTTCAACATACCACATCATAGAAATAAAAAAAAAATATATGAATTTCGCACGCTTAGGTTCTATGGAGTTCAGGCTAAACACAACGATATGTTATTTAGCCACATCGTTATATTACATAAAAATCCCACAAAGTACACAACACGATGCCCCGAACACTGGCATGTTCCTCATCCGCGCACAAAGTATGGCTTTCAAACACTTAATTATGCTTTGCCATACACATTAAATAAATTTAAAGTTACACAACAAAATACTACCAGCTCTTCTTGATATTGATTGCAAGAGAACATTGATTGCAACAGTACCATTTTATAGTGAACGTAAATAATGTATTGTATTAAAGTATTTGCACAATTTTTGCTGTACTGTACTGCTTGTAGCTGATTTTTGTTATCTGTTATCTTTTTAGTGTAATCTGTGTTTACTGTCCAGCACAGCCGGGCATAGAACGGGCATGGGAGCTTTTTAAAACTGCTCTTGAGCGGCTTTTACTCCCATACACCTCTAACATGTATGTAAACATGCTTGTTTGAAATAAATTCTAACTGAAATTCAAACTCAGAATCCAGGAAGTTTCTTTCGTGCCAATATGATTTTGAATCAGGAGTTGGAATTTGAGCTTCACTGAGAGTGGAAAACGTCATAATAGCGGGCGAACAACACACGTAGGTGCACCCTCAAGCACATGTTATTAGGCGACCAGCGCGTTACACCCTATCAAGAAAAATTAGAAGGAGGCTTGAGATTCGCCTTTAGAGTAGACGCGACCGCGCCTCCTCCTTCTGTTTCGCGTTCTTATTCTTTTTATTTCTCATTTCTTGCCAATTGCCAATCCCCAAACATATTTTTCAATTTCCACTCACCAATCGCGGTGAACGATTTCCTTTCACAAATTCTATCCAGGTTACACTTTATCTATATGTTAGCCTGCACAACATACTATGCCATCATATGTTCATACACACACACAACTTCCGTACAGTGAACCATCATAACACAGCACCCAATTTCTGACGTCTCATTAGCATATTTATTTTTGCTTTTGCTTAGTTAATATAAGAGCACGCACTCCAAACACACGTTACAAAGTCATACACATCACTACGCGTTCACTAGGTGCCCTTCTAACACACTCGAACCAACGTCCCTTTTGGCCTGTGCGTTGCGTGTCCGGCCACCACAGAGAGGGCCTGGGCTGGAAACTCAAACCCGGGTATTTTCCTTTTCTGTATTCTCATTTCAGGAACTCGTGAATTTCTTCCGACTGACTCCGGGCTACAGACGGTGCTCGGGTTTCTGCAGAACAAGCTTGTTACGCTATCGCGTAAATTGGCGGCTGCATTTCCGCGGCTTAAGTGACTTCCTTACAGTACAAAGAAGTGACGTTGTAATAATTGCCTGGAATAATTATGTTTTCGCACTCAAAAGCCACATTTACATTTTTTTCTCGCTCTAAAGTTCTTCCTTGCTTATAGATGGCCTAAGTGAAATTGTTTCGTAGAGCAGTAACTAGCCTTCAAAAAATGCCCTGTTGCCTGATTCGTAGGGGGAATTACGGATAGGCACACTTTTTTTCCTCATAACTACTCCATTTATAGTATTACAAACACCACATGAATCGTAAATTTTAGGAGAAGTGTAAAATATTTGTGCATGAGTGTATTCTGTATTACAGAGACGTGCATTATTTGTTTGCGTTCAACGTAATAAATACCAGCCAATAGATCATGTGATGTGGACATGACTGTATGATAAAATGCATGACACACGTTTAATTTTTTGAGCTGCCAGGGATTCCTCGTGAACTCTGTATTGACTATTAGGAGTTCGCACAAAGTTGTTACTGCTCATTTTTATTATGAGTAGTACTATCATACCCAGCGAATCTGGAGAAAAACATTTTTGAGTGAAAAATCGTTTGTGAACGCAATTTTTTCATATAGTGCGATATTTCGCTATAACATTCAATATATCTCAGATCACCCGACGACTACCTTTTGTTTTTTTCCATTCACCTTTTTGCTATCGTCAAAAGTGTTCCCCATTGGTTTTTATGCCAGTATTAACTTTTCGATGCGATCGCTGCGAGACACTTTAAAAGAAAGATTTTCCTACATATCAGAATTCAATTCAATATTCCATGATATAATTCGATATTTCTATAGCGGTGTCTTCCGATTTTTCAATTTTTAAAATTTTTGCCCGAAAAATCTTGGACTTGCGTGTGTTCAGACATGCGCAAATTATGCCGCAACTTGTCCGAATCCTAAAGTAAGCGGAAAATTGAAGCCTCACAGCGCGCTCATCTTCCTTATTTCAATCTTCACGCCAAACTGATTGTGAGGGTTCATACTCAGAGGGTTGAGGGACCTTTTTTCCTGATAGAGAACATTTTAGTAGCTCCGACTAATCGGCATCAGAGTGCGTATGGCATTTGCATGAATAAATGCAAGCATTCCCAGAATGTGGGTGAAACAGTATGGAATCGTCACGCCACACACTTAATATCGGCCCTGAGGGTGATATTCTCTGCACGTCTTGACCATCTATATAACGGTATAGCTACCTTCTGTGCGGTCACTGACCACCTTTAGATACCAAGGACGGAACGTGGCGAGGAGCCTCTTGATAAAGTAAAAAAAGAAACTTGCAATAATTTATTTCACGTCGCTATAATTCTTAGAGATGGTACAAAAGATAGCAAGGGACAACGGAATTGTAAGCATATTGATGTAGTGGATGTAGAGCTATTCACACTGCTACAGGATGCAATACGCCCGTCGAGGACAGGAAGCTGAAGAGCTACTTCAAAGATATTGAAATGATGGCTGCGATTCGCTACTTATAACTTTATACGCCCAACGAAAGCTTGAGTTCATATTTGTTCACAACAATTGCCTATCATCACATTAACATAAAGCGTTCGTAATGCTCAACTATGTAAACAAAAATGCACTTCTAAATTTATCAGCTATGGCAGGCGTTTTTGTCAACAGTGAATTGAACACCATACCATCGGCCGAAAATAATACGTTGTTATTGCTATAGAGCTTAGAGGCTGCTGTGGACACAATGCAACATTTTAACTGTATGAAAATCATTTGGAGGGGCCATCGCTGATATCGGACTGTTCGCCTAAGCTGGATGGAAAGTTTAATTATGTAATTCTAACTTCTCCCGCATCAGCCCTGCCTCCATGATCATAGTCAATCTTACTTTGTCCACTAATATATGTGGAGGATAAGATGCCAGGGCAAAGCTACGAAGTAGCAGAGGCGATCCCGCCAAGAGCACAGCACAGCACGGCTACCACCTATAAATGTCAGCGAGTCTAGTCACCAAGGTTGTTTTTAAACTGCAAGATTGTGTGAAAAAGTTCCTGCCTGGGAGGCGTCGAAACCTTGAAAGTAGCCTGAAGGTAAAGCATGATGCAATATTTTCTTTGTGACACGCAGTACAACTTCAAAAAAAAATTGCCATATTTCCTATACATGTCGTATAACAGGTGTATGCGAGCTTTTATTGGGTGACAGTACTCGGCGAAACATCTCTGTATATTAGAGAAGAAAAGTGCGCTCTACGTTTTAAACGTCTAATCTCTAGGGTAAGCATCATTATATATTAGTGAGAAATAAATCTTCGACATCGAAGCATTTGGCAAAAATGATTATAGAGACGGCATTCTTTGAATATAAAAGTGGTCCAAGTTATATTGGAATATATACAACATAAGCTACACTAAGAATATTCGGACGATAATTCGTTAAATTCAGAAGTAGGAACAATTACGGAACGGATATAAATAGTTACGAAATTACAATTCATAACATCCGAAAATTACCTGTTTTATTGCCTAATTATTGCCTGATTATAATGCAGAGGTGTTCCTAGTTGCATGCGTTTCATAAACACGGAATGATGCACTTTCTATGCCCAGTTTTAATGGCTTATTTTCGTGGTGTATGAAATTTTGCTCTATTTGTTTCTTGAATATATCCGCTACATAGTATTCTTTTTTCGCCACAAGTTAACACTCTTACAATGTGTAGACATTGCGAGGATGTGCGTTTGCATTGTAGTGGGACTTTCATTTTAGTACGATACATTTTTGTTGTGTTAAAATCCTAGCTTCCACTTCGCATGTTTTCCTTTCTTTTTCTTTTAGGCAAACCGTTCTTGCGTTGACTGTCATTCACTTCAGTGGTGCCTAGAAAGCCGCGAAGTAGCCTTCTGTACCGCCTTTTCCTTTATACAAAAACACTTGCGAGATTTTGAATACACAGGTAAATAAGTGAAAATTCTTTGTAAGCAGTAAACACGAAGTAAAAACATTGGAATTCAGAGTAAAGCGAAAATGGCAGCTGTGCTTTCAAAAGAGCTTAATATGATATGACAACAAATTATATTGAGGTTTATGAAGAAATGAAGAGAAATGTCATTTGAAAACTGATCTGGTAGGTGATAAAGAGCAGCAGCACATCCAGCTATTTAAAAAGGATCACACAGGTTTAAAAGATACACGTTACGGCTGTTTAAGAAATCAATGGCAACACTAGGGCAACATCGCTCGAAGAGAGTTTTGTTTTTGAGCGACATCTACCTTAGAGGAACAATGAAAGGCAGCTAATCAGGCAGTCAGCTGGTGAATCCATGTCAAGTAACCTTTACACCTTTATAACCCCAGAGAACGCAGGAGCGCAGCAAAAAAGCCGACAGAAGGCTTGACGAAGGGTCTACGCCCCTGTACAAAACTTGGCGACCCTTGAGCAAAAAAGCAAAAAAAAAAAACAATTCACTAACACATCAACAACCAAAGACGACATTTTCACATAAACTAGATATCAACAGCAAAAAAAGCACACTAGCGGTATAGAACTAACAAACATACATGAAGTGTAAAACAACTGCTTTTACAGAGATACGCTCATTTGGGCAGAGCACCATAGAAAATGCACTTTAAATGCTATTAATGCACTGGTGTGTTCAAAAATACTAGTAAATTCTAGTCAACGGGAGACTCCAGCTCTGTTGTTTGCGAAATGTGCGCGCGTTTCTTATTTAGGGGACTTGCGCCTCCAGCCTGAGTATTTCCATGAAAAACATGGCTGCGTTACCAACGGTTTCCCTGTGGAAGAGGATGAGGAAGAGGAAAGGCAGGGAGGTTATCTGGATGAAAAACTGATTTGCTACCTTGCACGGGAGGACAGGGCGGATGGGATAGAAAGATGAGAACAGAGAGTAGCAGGAAAATGTTGTCATTATACTGTTAAGTCTTAATCAACTTTTGGCGAAAATAACATGCTTATAATATACGGCGCGGTATTTATATTGTATTGTAAACATATTTTGTACTCATCAATGTTCTAAAAATAAGCAGGAAATAAGTTGATAAAATTTTATTCTGGGTATTCAAATTATATTCTTAAGCTTTGTAAAAAAATACCTATTCTAAAGCATGCTTCGAGCACTTTTCAAATGGACGAAAATTTGTGTATGCTGTTTAAGCATTTTGTCAGTGAATTAAAAGTGTATTTTCATAAATATGGAATTTATTCCTTCAAAGCGTACTTTAAAAGCGGGCTGTCCCCTAAACATTTTTAAAGCACACTTGTAACTGCCGTAGAACACTCTAGTGTTTGCAACCGCGTTTCGGGGAATCGCAACTGTAGTGTGCTTTCGTAAATTAGAATTTTATTCGTCCAAAGTATACTTGTGTCTAAATGATTGGCGCGTTTCGTGAACACATTGGCAGCACACTTCAAGATGCCGTTCAACAATCTAGTGTTAGAAATCAGATTTAGGAAGTCGCATTTACATATTGAAATTGTAATAAAAGTGTGCTTTCTTAAACATGAAACTAATTCACACATAGTATAGAAATGGGTAACCCTCTAAAGATATTTTCAGCGTACTTCAGGCTGCCGTGGAACAACCTATTGCTCGAAATAACGTTTCGGGGAACAGTCAAAACTTTTCATTTCCTGTCATCCTCTCGTTTCTTGTATGTTCTAACAGAAAACTAACCTCTGCTAACTTCATTACATGTGAACAACCTGATCGTAATAGACCGGCAAGAATGTCTTGGACACTTCCGAACATTAACATGACTACGAAAAGGACCTTGACTTGCAAGGCCGACCGGTTTCATAGACTCCTATGCATTTGTTGGTTGACATTCCGACTCCTGACCGATGCCTGGCGCAAGTTACGACTAGTAGTTCTGTTCTAGATCGCCCCCAGATTCGAACGCGACCAGTCCCGGACAGGTGCGACAATTTGGGGACCACAGTGTTCGCGCTAGAAGCCACTGTGTCCGTACCTTTACAGTTTGCTGTCGTCTCTTTCTGACCGCACTGGCAATGTCGCGACATCTTTCCAGTCGAAGTAGGGTCACGTGACCTTCACGACATGGAGCCCTTCATTGATGGCAACGCCATGTTTTCTCAGGGATGGGGTTCCTCTTGCTTACGCATTAAAAGGGCCATCGACCAAATGGTTCGGTCAGCGGATCACTCATCAATTCTATGTTAGCTGCTTTAATCAGTCTCGCCCGGTAAATCTGACTAGTCGTCCTTTCTTAAGCCTAACTTCGTCTATTTCGATTGTGACGTAATGTATTTATTGCACATTTTTGACGCATTTTTAATGTAAAATATATATACTAAGCGGGAGAAAATTGGATTTTTCACGCAATTGCAAGAATGTTCAAAATATTCCGCCAAGTATACTTAGAAAGCATTCATTGCAGTATTTAAGTAGAGGACAAAAAATACAATACCGATAAGAAATAATACACGACATTGGCAATAAAATTTTATCGCAGCATGTCTTCGCTTCTAGTACCCAGAAGAAAAGCTGTGAAATTTTTCACACGGGTCTAACACTGAAGTCTCACTTGCGTTAACTCTATTGAAGAAGTTAAAAAAGCAGGGGACCTAGAGTGTGCCATGGTGAATGTCAAGGTCTCTCTCCCATTCGCTAAGGCTGGCGCGATGCTACCCGGAATTTACCTGAACTTTCTCCCATTAGCTGCAGATAACTCGATTCTCCTCCGACCTAATCCCACCTTACCCGAGTTACTAGGAGGATTCCCTCTAGATCTTTGGTCGGAGGCGTGTTAAGTAGTGAATTCGCTCTAAAACGCTACATTGAAATAGCTTGACTTACGCACATAGGAGAACTTGGCAGAGGAGTTACCAACTCCGAGGTAGAATTCACATTTTCAGCCTGACGCTAGGCAAGCGCAACACAAAACCTTGTCTTCCCAGCATTCCCGCGGTGCATTATGTGTTCTTTGAGAAACTCCCATTAGGGGTGGCACCAGCTTTCCCTCTAGGTAATATTTAGGAACTATCTCTAACAAAAATTTCTTCAGACAGTCTATAGACTGTTCATAGACTTCTTTCTATAATGTCTATATACTCCTTATAGATGAAACCTAGAGAACAGTCCAGAGGCAATACAAATCCCAAGGACAGTCTATTAACAATCTATAGATTTATGGCCATACACTTTTAGTAGACTATTGTCTATAGACAGTCTATAGACTATGTATAGACAAAATGGGATATCTATAGTAAGACTATAGTGTCTATAAAAAGTATATAGGCAGTCTATAGACCATTTTTATACGGGATATGACAACAAACGCATTACACCGTGCGCTTTCCAGTAGCGCGCGCGTTTTTAATTTTCGCTTCTCTAGCGCAATGAACATTCCATAGAACACATTGGGCGCTAATTGCGCTTACCAAGTGCCACAGTTGGTGCAGTCATGGTTAAAAGAGTTTTCGTCTGTTGCAGATAATAATACATGGCGTGTACCTAGTTCTGCATAAGCAGGGTTAGGTGCAACATTTTCGCATCTATGTATAACCCCGATGCGCCTTTAAGCACCGATTGGCTCCTAGAGGTCCGGGTGTTTTTATTTTTTCTTTCTTCGTGTATTTATGACAATGTGCAAGTGATCTGACTTTGGATCATGCCATGCTTCAGTTGCTCGTGCATGGAATTGCAACATATATCCGCCTCTGATGCGTTTTGGTTCATAAAATATCACTTAAGCAGTGACGATGGTGACATGGCGGAATGGTCAAGCATGAAGAAATAGAAATCATGAACAAATAGAAAAAAACTGCGGGAGTTCGGAGAAACAGAACGTGGCCTTTAGATTCTCCACATTGTGTGCTGAATTAGACATTACACATACAGCTGCACCAAATAACCACTTGCGGTACTGTGCGGTACACGACGCTGTGTGGGAAAACCAGATCACGCGGGAAGATGAACTGACTACAGTAGAAGCAGAGGCAATCTTATAATGCAGCAAAGCGAAAGGACAAAAGATATTAAAAAGCTAGAGAACAGTTATTGTGGGGAATACGTCGAGTGATCGTATGGTCTTCCATTCGGCATTCTTTCTTGCAACTCTAAAGATGCTAACTTGTTTGCGTATGAAGGCTGACTGAAGGCATGCTCTCATTTTTTAGATAAAGTTAGGGATTTCTGCTGACAGGCAGAGGATTGTAGTCAAGATGCACTGCAGCTCGTTTGCATCCTTTTTATGGATTTCCGGTTATGTTCTGAACCACAACGGGTAGTGCAAATATCTTCAAACGTGCTAAAAATGCGCTTTTCAGTATGAAGGCTATGTATCCTGCTGCCTGTGAGCTTGCCTCGCATGCCATGAGCCAACTACATGAAAATGTTTTTGGTATCGTCAGAATGAACCCTGTGGCTGACACGAACAATTGACCTCGCAGTAAACATTTAAGAAATGTAAACACACATATTAAGTCGTGAACGATGGACCGCTGGGTGCTGTAAGTGCAGGGAGAATTGTTTTAAATAAACATGATATAAAGCTAAACATCCACTTGTATAAAAAAAACACTGCATTATTTTTCATCGCTAGGATTACGTTTTATGTTGCGTTTTCACAGTAGTTAGAATATGGGAGGCGAACAAGAATGTCATGCTTTTCCTGCCTGCTTCAAACACTAAAAATGTATATAAAGCACACCATATTTTGCCGCACATCACTTCAGTTCTTGATAGACTATTTTATAATTTGGAGAGTAAAGCCCCGTTTCTCGTTCACGCTAAGTAGTGACTGCCTGGGCTATATGCTCGGAAATCAATTTACATGAGAGACACCCCTATTCTGACCCGCCGTCGACGACATTGAACTCAAATTTGCACCCCTCAGAGCTCTACAGAACATATATATATATATATATATGAAGCAGCTTCTAAGGTATAGAGTGATGGTTCAATAATTATGGTTCTTTCTTTAACACAAATTTATTTTGAACTTTTATTAGCTGATCCTTTCTGCACTTCTGGTATTTACCCAAGATAACACTGGGACAAGAGCGCCAGCAGTTTAGTAATGTTTTCCAGTTATACCGACGACTTTCCCCGTTTGCAAAACCAAGCGTGGCCCAGCATGGCCCAGGATAAAGACACTGCACTAAGCACTAACACGATCCCAATGAACACCAGTTTGCTCTCTAAAAGCAAGCATGAAGCGCACAGTTCTTTTGTGCTCGAAAAAGGGGAGAAGATTCATGTTTCCGCAATACATGATGCGTCGTAGAAAGCATGGTTAACACTGACTACATTGCACTACAGCTACTGTCTACGCACAGCAGCTTCAGTGCAGCACGTGCCGTTGCATATGCAAAGGCGTGAGAAAGCATGCACGATGTGTCGAAGCGAAAATATGAACGCTCAATCCATCCCTTCGGACCCAGTCCTGTATTGCGACGCGCTATAAAAACAATCAACCGTTCTTTATATTATACGATGGAGGGGAATTACTTCTTCGATTCCGCCGTGTTCTCGCTCTTGACCTCCAGCCTGCAAACTGACGCCGCACTGGTGCAAGAAAGAGTATTGAGGACGTTAGACATGTTGCCAGCAACTAAGCTTAAAATAGGATCTGGTCACAGGGGTCTACAAACATCTATTCATTAATAACGCGGTCTTCATTCTTTTGAAGCGCTGCTTAACATGAAACAAACAGTGCTGTTCACAGTCATTGTCGTAAAGAATCGGCAACGAACTGATACCTTCGTTTTGTATGTAACGCCTATACCGATGCACACGAATCTAAAAGTGGCGCATTACGCTTACAGACAGAAGTACAGCGGACGCCTTCGACTGAGGGGCAGAGTTCGATTGAAATGTTTCTATCAGGCGATCTCAGCGGGCCTTATACCAGAAGCCAATGAGGGAAGTGGCCAGGTGTGTGTATGCAGAGCTTGCAAAATCCCTCCCATAGCATCGTTGGGGTTCTCGGTGGACTCTCCTACGTCCTAGAATACAAGCATAGTGAAATTGACAGCGCGAGAGATTTTTCACCCCTGCTACGAGCAAACATTTGGATTCTTGCGATAAAAGATCCTTCTGTCTACATATGTTAACTAAAAAAATATTAAGAAAATAATGTTTTATTCTATATTTTAAGATACCTTTGACCTCAAGTAACTAAATCGGGTAGGGCGGAAGAAATATCGGTTTAAAGTTGCCCATTCACTTACTCTGTGAAAATAGGTGAGGCTGCCTAAAACATAAAGAGGAATGTAAGTGCCATTCAGAGAAATACTCATTATAGACACACTTTTTCTCTGGGGCACAATGATGCAGTGGATATTCATGCACTCGAGATTGTAACCTAGCTGAGGAAGTATTTGACATTTAAAATAATCGCACAAAATATAAATTGAAAAATTTGAAATGATGATGTCGATACAAAACCATCTATCAGTAAGAAATTATTCGCTTGTCAAAACCATGAGCCAATTAGATTGATTCCCAGAAGTGCGGAAAAAAATGTATACTTCAGAGGGCAGTATATTTTATGACATACGCGATATGTGAACTGTCCATTGGCCCACTTGCTTAAATAAAAGATCGTCGAGTTCAAATCTAAGTACTTTTCTTTCTTTTTAAAACGTATTTCCTGACCTTTTCAGGCTAATTTGAAGTCTGGAGGAAAACGGAGAAATAAGGCAATAATTTTAGTTGCTCTCGATAAACACGCCAGAACCCAATACTGACATTGACTGCGTGATCACCGATGTAAGCGAATGTCAGTGCCGTATAGCTTCAAATATGCGCAAAAAAGTCACGCCAGTTTCCTTGAGGAAATAGCCAAGAGTTGCCGTGCATGCAATTCATTTTTTCTGGGTTATTTTTGTACGCTATAAATTTTTTTTTCCAGGTGAAAACAGAGTGTATTTCAAGACATGGAACCCTATCCATGCAGGCCAGTTAAAATTGTTTCTCATAATTCCTTTTATTATACAGACTACACAGAAGCACTTTCACAACACACAAGCATGTGCCACTGCAGAGAACCTTGCCCAGAAGTGCAGACACTTGTCAGGATTCGTTCATATGCTAATAAATTCATAGAAAGAAATACAGCTGATTGTTTGCTTACTGTTATTATATTTTCTGTAAAGAGTAGATACGGGAAACACAATAACCATTTTGTTTAAAACTTTTCATTTCTTTGTTTACCTAATTCTAGACCTCCGGATATTCGCCTGGTCTCGAGACAAAAAATATAGCCAAATGTGCGGGAGAAATTTAGAAGATGCCATTTTTCTTATTTTCGGCCGCTGATAATTCTCAGCGAATAGCCTTTGCGATGCTCGTAGCGTACTGCGGGTTCAGCGGCTTTCCGACGACGGAACACCGTCACATTAGCGTGACAATGAAAATCAGAGATCAAAGTGTTAGTTCCTATGCCGCGTCTGCTTGTTCAAAAAAGAAATCACAGGAGGCGATATAAGTAAACTGAAGTATTAATTAATACCCATTTTCACTGCTCTCACTATTTCTGGGAGTGCTATCACTCAGCCATTCGTTATTCTGTGGCATGTGAAAGTTGGATGATAAGGTTTGTTACAAATGAGTCATGAGACGTTAAAGAGTGCGACGAAAATACCGATTTTTGTGCATGCCTACAATAGCTTTTGAAAGTTATTTCTGTAACAAAATTTCTTTGTGTAAGCACTAATGCCATAGGCACCAGCCCCATGCAAAATCATCAGTTCTTAGTTCCGTTGATTCCGGTTTTAGTTCCGTTGACAGATGGCCTAACGCGAGCATTTCGCGCCGCGGTACTTCCCGCTCATCGTCTCTTATACGTAGCTGAAATCTGTTTTCGCACTGATTCATTTGTTGCAAACATTATCCGTAGTTTATTCATGTAAATATGGGTACTTGAGACTCAACTTTATTTCCCTGAGTACTGGGAATGTCAAGAAAAGAAGTAATCTTATTTCACCGAAAAGGGCTGACATAAAAAAAAAACTTCGGCCCTTCTTATTACTCCCCTTACACCTCGTGGACGACTGTCGGAAGCTATTATATTTGCTCAGCAACCTAAACAGTTACCCGAAAATGAAATAAAGAGTGGAAATTTTCATCAACGGCTAGAAATATGTACGAAATTAGGTTGCACTTTCTGCATAAATACCGACAGTAGCTATAATTGTGCGGTCTCTCAACACATTTGCGTTTCACGGAACAGTGAATAATTCGAACCTTACGCTATGTACGCGCCTGTTGTACAGCGCATTACATCGGTTACTTTATAACGAAATAAAAACAAGACATAAAAACACATCTGTAAACAAATGACTGAGAACAGTTCAGCTACAATAAATCAGCGGTCTTAAAAATTCAACGCTCTCGCCGTCAAGCAGACTCTCCGGATACTGAGAAGAAAGGCGCACCAAATACTTGCTTCACTTGACATAGAGCGATTTTCTGCTATTAAAATGTAACCTTGCATAAAAAACGTCTGCCAATGCGTACTGCGTTATAAGGCTACGCTCTGAAGTCCTATTTCTACGATATATTCGTTTAAAATTTCCTTTTTGCGTACATTTATAGATTATAGATATTTCCTTTGTAAGTGATCAAGGAACGTAATCATCGCTCAGAAAATGCGGTCGGTGAAGTAAGCATTTGTTAGTATAAAACCCCGAAGAAGATGCGATGTCGCTGGGATATGAACGCTTTTCTTGAAATTTTGCGTTCGGCGCAAAGTACGGTGCTTTCCTGTGATATTCTGAAAAGAAGGATCTTTCTTTGCGGCACAGAAAAATTCTTAATCACAGGGAGCACTTTCTCTTTGTTTGGAATGTAAGTTTCACCAAGTTCAGCTTTAAAACAAGAATTATGATCGATATATTCTTATATATTTAAAACTCCAATGAAAAAATTCATGCAATGAGCAATCGAGACTCGTAGTCTCGACACAAAACAAAGACTTCCGTCTGTTAGCTAAAAAGCGAATTATAAAAAAATTGGCGGTGGTTTTGCTCTGGTTAAACCTGGAGTGACGCGATATCCACAGCTGGCCGAGTGGAACTTGCTCAGTTGAATTGCAAAGTCAGTCTTTCGACGCTCTGTTTCGCTGGGCGTTCCTTCTTTTTTTGATAGCGTTGTTTATTGCCTCCGGGCATAACGGGAGTTCGGAAGAAAAGAAAAAGGAAAGAAAAGAGTGTGTGAGTGTTAAATAAAGCAGGAAAGGTGGGCCGATCTAATGAAGGCGAGGAGGGAGTCGTGATGTGGCCCCTGCGTCCAATCAATATATGAGGACGGGTTGTCTTGGTGGAGACCCGCTGCTGCCAGGTGGCGAATTCTAGTTGGCTTCAGTGCCGGAGAAACTCACAACGAGTGGTGAAAGTCACCCTCAGTGTCTTGCGAGTTGCAGATTGGATATCCTAGGCGGGGATATAAGTGCCGAAATTGAAGTCACGTCCGAGTTACGGCAGGAGTGAGGGCAACCCCGACCCGGATCCTGCGGAGCACAACCTCCTCGGCACGGGTAAGACTGCGGGGGAGGGCTATTGCACACGGATGGACGAGAGCACGTGTGCGGCGCCGGATATGTTCCTTTTTTGTGAAAAAGAGAGTAGCATCATCCATACTGTGGAATTAAGGCATTGATGTGGGTAGGGTTGGCAGGCGGGTTGCAGAATCTGCAGGTTTTTGTGAATTGAAAAGGTCACACGGGCCCACTCAATTCGAATGGCTTGCGGGATGCGAGTCGCCAGGCGATGCACATTCTGGCGCATTTCTGGTCTGCGGCTGACGCGCCGGAGTAGACGAGTTGCTTGAAGGTCATCAGTATGGTTGATAATGTGGGCCGTAGGGAGCAAGGTAACTGCGACTACAGGGCGTAGCGCATCTTGTATAGCAAGCAGCTCAACACAGAAGGAAGTAGGAGTTCCGCGAATGGAAACCTGGCCGTCTTGTCAAGTGCAGGCTGGTAGGGACAGTAAAATGTAGTCGTCGTTACACAGCCCTGGACACTGGCATCAACATATATAATAATTGAGCCACGAGGCAGGTGACTATCTTGTTCCGCGATTCGCTCGCGAAGGGACGATGCCGCATAAGGTGAGGTTGGGCGACGTATATCGGTAGGTTTGTTGTCGCTCAGCTGCACAAAGTCCCATGAAGGAAGAACAGATGGTGGCGGAGACCGTATAGTTTGTGATGAAGCAAAGGTCCAGAGTGCTCGCAGTGAATGCAAAAGGGTGGCCTTAACGCTACGAGCATCACGGCGCTGCTGCACAAGCTCGTCAAGGGTATTTAACTGAGCATTTTCTTTAAGTTCGACGATCGGTGTGATGCGTGAAAGGCAAGAGATACTAGCTCTCAATGCCTCTCGATTGACGGCTTCCAGACGATATCACTAGGCTCTGGTTAAGTGTTGGAACTGTGCTTGGTAAATGAGGCATGGTCGCAAAACCGTTTTCACCAAATATCATGCGACATGGGAGTGAGCGCCGCCGGTTTTGGGAGCAATACGTCTGATTAGGCCCAAAGTCTGCAACGCCTGCTTTTTTAGCCTGAGAAAGCCAGGCAGTACCTGTTCCGGACTGATGTATCGACAAACCCAGAATGTTCAATGTCGAAGATTCTTGAACTGGGGTTCCGGATAGTTGGAGACGGGTTGGCGTGGCAGCGAGTTTAAGGCGTCCCCAGCGGTTGGCCACGGACGTCAACGTAGTTTTGCTCACGGAAAGCTGTAGGCAGACAGACATAGCGTAATTGGCAGTAATATCTAAGGCTGATTGTAGGCCCGGCGCTTGAGTCAGCAGGTCATGGTGAGTTCTCCATACCGTGATATCATCGGCGTACAGTAAGAAGTTAATGTCAGAGACATAATTTAAGCGCCATTCAAGAGGAATGAAGGCAATATTGAACGGTGTTGGTGACAGTACCGAGTCTTGGGGTACACCGCGAACAGATTCAAAAGATCATATGAAGTCACCACTCAGGTGTATGGCAAATCGTCTGCCTTCAAGGTAGGATTTTATAAAATTGCATACTAGAAGAGGGAAATACAGCATGTCGATAGAATTCAAAATGGCGGCATGAATTATATTATCGTAAGCCTTTCCGATATCCATGGCGAGAACGGTACGTACACTCTGGCGGCGAGTTGACAGTACTTGCGACGCCAAGACAGTCAAACCATCTGCAGTGCCGATGAATGGACTTAAGCCGATTTGGGCGGGGTGGTAGAAACCGTGGTGGTCCAGCCTCCACAACAGTCGTGTGGCTAACATTTTCTCTGTCAGCTTGCACAGTGTTGATGTTAGAGACATAGGCCTGAAGTTGCGAAGATCCGTCGGTGGCATCCCTGCTTTTGGAATTGGGATCACAGTGGCCAATTTCCAAGTCTCAGGCACAGAGCCGTTTAGCCATACTGTCTTAATGGTGTAGAGAAGTTGAGGGAGGACCGCACAACTAATGTTCTTGTACACCTCATATGGAATGGCATCCGGACCGGGAGATGTCTTTCGTTTAGCCTCATCTATTGCTGCAAGCAACTCAGGCATGGTAAAAGGAGACGCAAAACCGTCGGCATCTGGTGCTGACGGCAGTTTACGTCAGCTGAAATGCCTGCCAAGATGGGCAGGGTAGCTGAGGATGGCAACTCATCATATTTTGGAAAGACTTTCCGTGCAGCTTCTCTGGCGAAATCATCCAGAGACAAGTTAGCTGCGAATCATGCGGTGCTAGCTACGTCGGGGCGACGGTGACTGTGTTTTATTGCACAGAAAGTTCGCAAGAGAGATGGATTCGACGACTTCGCAAAAACCTGCTCGCACCACGCATGCCACTGCCTCCGTAATAGATCGTGTTCGTATTTGCGAGCCTTAGCACATTCTATGCGGTCAACAAGCGATGGCGACTCTGCAGCGAGATCGTGGAGAATAGTACGGAAATATTCCCAGTTTACCACGTGCACTTGCGGCGTAACCGGAGAGCACGTGATGGATGGACACCGATGATGTTAGGGTGATGGCAACTCCCCCAACCGTCAGGCTCAAGGTGCCGCGAGGGCGTGCCGAGGCCTGACCACCACGTCAGATCAGGAGCATAGGTGGTACTGTTACTGTGACGCATAGCCCGCGTTGCTGAACTGAGGTGATTTAGAAGAATAAACAACGCATCCGCGAAGGCATCCCTCACACGCCTGCCGCGGGGGCTCGAAGTAGGGTACCCCCAGTCTGGGTGTGGGGCGTTGAAGTCACCTCCGACTAAAATCGGACACCCGGGGTATTTCCTTCGCACTGTGAATAACCAGCCCAGGTTAATGCAGGAAGGAGCGCCACCCGCTGGTCTTACGTAGAAGGATACCACCACAACAGTTGCCTTCGGTTTTTTTTACAGCAACTGCAACTACCTCCTGATACGAGGTGCACCAAGTTTCCAGAGAGAGGCATACGTGAGGGAAACGTGTGTTAACGTACACCGCCAACTTTCCCGGTGGGGAGCAGAGTGCACACGATGGTCGTTCGTCGAACGCGACGCGGAACCACTAAAACCCGGAATTGCTGGCAAGGCATTGGTCTCCTGCAGTAACATGGCCCACACCTGGAGCTTGTGCAAGCCAAGACGGGTTTTGAGCTCTCCCACTTAAGTGGAAAGGCCTATAGAGTTCTACAGGAGCACACCGGAAAAGCCGGAACGCGCCATCTTCGTTTAGTAGTCCAAGCGCTGCAAAAGAACAGATGTAAAGTTGGATAACTGGGTAACTATGAAGCGGAGCAGGGATGTTGTAGTGTTATCTGGCAATGTAGCAGGTACTCTGGGAGGAGCGGTGAAAGAAGCTGGTTGGCGGGACATGCTCGGTGCTAATCCATCATTTCTAGTGGCGGTGCCAGATCCCGCTGCATGTCTACGGCGGGCAAGCAGTTCACGGTGTTGTCCGAGCCTTGAGACCTCTGCCAAAAGGCGTGAAATTTGATCATCAACTGCTACCATTTCATCGTTGAGAGGTTCCGGGATGCTACGCTCTTTTGTAGCCTGCTGATGTCGGCAGTCCATACGCACTTTTTCGCTATAAGTTTGCTGGGTAGCAGTGTCATGCGTGTGCAGCATGGGAAGTTCGGGTCACTCGTCTTCGTCCCACTTGATACGGCGCATGCGCACAGCTGTTGCAGCTCTGTTTCGCTGGCGCGCCGCGCCGCGCCGCCGGCAGCAGCAGCTGCTCCGCAGCACCTTACCAGTCACGTTGCTGGTCACGTGACCAACCGCGTGAGGAACCACTTGACTAGACACGGCGCCGCGCTGCCGGCAGCTGCTCCGCACCACGTGTCCAACCACGTGACCATCCACATGACTGTCGCCGCGCGGCCAAGCTGAAGGCTCCAAATGCTACCTAAATGTAGCTATCGCTACAAAAAAAACTTTATCAATAATGGCTTTGAGGCACTGCCTGGAGCCAGAAATTGCACACGTTATATTGCAGGAAATTATTATGCACTACGCACATTGTTTTACCACGAGTATGCCTGCTGTAACGTTCCCCATTTCAGGTCACGCAGCATCTGCTGCGCAGACAGTACACCAAACCCACCCATCCAGCCAAACTCACCAGTTTGTATTGATTATTGTGTTGTTTTCGACATTCAATTGAGGCAATATGTGAAAGACCTCCTGAAAGGACAAATCTAGGAGACACCGTCACTCCGAAGGAGGTCTATGGAGGCGAAACGCTACAGCCCCCGTGTGCTGGGCGATGTCAGTGCACGTTAAAGATTGGTTGGTTGGTTTTTGGGGAAATGAAATGGCGCAGTATGTCTCACATATCGGCGGACACCTGAACCGCGCAGTATGGGAAGGGATAAAGGATGGTCTGAGAGAAGAAAGGAGGATAGGGATGCCGTATTGGAGGGCACCGGTATAGCTTAGACCACCTGTGGATCTTTAACGTGCACTTACATTGCACAGCACACACGTGCCTTTGCGTTTCGCCTACATCGAAGCGCGGAAATTGGTTTTTGAGGAAAGGAAATGACGCAGTAACCTCGCAGATATCTAGGAGGACACCCGAACCGCGCCGTAAGGGAAGGGGTAAAGCAGGGAGTGAAAGAAGAAAAGAAGGAAGGGGTGCATTAAAGGAGGTCTGTGGAATTATTTAGACCACCTGGAGATGTTTAACGCGCACTTAAATCGCACAGCGCACCGGCGTCTTCGTTTTGCCTGCATCGAAATGCGGCCGCCGCGGTCGGGTTCAAAGTCGCGTACTACATCTCAGTAGGCGAAACGCCATAAATGGGTTGGGACATCAAACCTTGAGGCTATAATAAGCTTGTTATGGCCTTCCTCTGTATGCAAGGTCACCGACGGCGAAGTATTCGAATTGACAAGCTCTTAAAATATATAATAATTGAGCTCCAAAGAGTCCCTAAGTGCTCTTTCTCACGATGAAGGCCCATCGCAAGCGCTATAGGTGGTGACATAGACCCCTGGAAACGATATCAGTGAATAGCAGTGACATCACAGCAAAGTAACGATGTACAATGAACGGCGACGCAGGACATCGGCGAGGCGCTGCTTTGGCGACTCAGCGGTCCGTGTGTTGATCGGCGTATATGCCATTGCTGACTTACCAGCCGACACCTTATATCGGCGGCCGAGTGAACTCTTCACGTCTATGAGACGATGACTCTCCTGTTTGCACCTTGTCCTTAATACGAGTAAGCGAAACGAGCGACTACATTTCATATGTTCATCCTTCGGCTTACCTGCAATACGAATATGCCTAGCGAGTCCGTCGGGTTCGAATGTGCTATGTCGGCGATTGTGGAGAGCGAGTTCACAAGTTTTAGCGGATACATATGGTCATCGAGTGTAGTTTTGACAACAGTGACCTTAAATCGAGGATTGTGTACATCTCAGGACGCAAATACATCAAGCGGAAAGCGCCGCTGCTAGGTGGTGTAACCCAATCTGTCGACCTATGCTGTAGGCGCCCGCGGCGGCAGCTAACAATCGTCGGCGTCGCTTCAGGGCAACAAATTAAGCCATTTTATTCATCGCAAATGGGCGCCGAACATAACTCTAGAAAATTCAATTTAAATTAAAGTATTGCACTCATCATAAAAAGCAAGAAAGCAGTTACAAAGAGTCAGAAACACCGGTCATACGCATTCCCCAGGCTGGCGCTCGCACTCTTCGGCGATTCTTGCAAAGTTATCGCACTGCGCAAACAAGTAAACCCGCAACCGGTGCAAAAAAGATGAGCTTGTTTAGCCTAAGTAGATCGCAGCTTGCAATTCGTGCCGAACTAACGCTCAATTGCTGCCTGCATACAGATGCAGATATGTAAAGAAAAGTAGCGCCGAGATGCAGTCGTCGTCCTGGGCGCATTCCTGGGGGAGTCACGTACCGGTGCGGTAAACGCTGAATCCAGCACAATTGTCTGGAAGCATTCATTTAGAGAATACATGGACTGCCTGCTAAACAAGCAGAAGGTATCGTGATCAGCAGCCACGGGACCCTGAGCAGTTTCGCAGCGCGGCTGCGCGGGCGGCGCGAAGCGAAGTCAGAGACGGGTATTGGTCGGTAGGAAAAGTGAGGCATCATGTCGTTGTAATGAGGCCAGGTTCAGCTACAGGCCACCGACACAGACGTCCGCCGAGCATCGGCGTCGACGTGGCAAAGCGAAATAGAACGCCGAAACCGCGTTGGCATACGCGGTATGGCGATTGAGATCGGCCGAAGCGAGCCGCTTGGTTTCAGGACTCAGTGTCGCTCCTCGCTCGCTTGGCTTTTCTCAGCACATCATCGCAGTACCGACCAAGTTTGCCGGCACATGACTTCGAAAGGCCCTGCTATGCACAGCATGTATACGAGAGCAGACGACGCAGCAATACGCGCGTCACAACTTTGGGGCCCATGTGACCAGGGTTGCTGCTCTTCCCTGATCGCGACGTCGCAGCACACCCCGACGCTCCGAAACCGAAACAGAAATCGCTCAGTATAAATAATGCAAGAACAAATTATTTACTGCACTCATATGAATTGTGCAGCGTGTATCACGCGTGCGTGGGCAATACGCAACTTTTGAAACAAAGAAGACGCCAAGCAAAAGTTTGGTGTCTCCACCCGTTTAACCACTGAGCCACTGAGGCGGTTCCACTGTCGCTTTACCTTCCAGTGCTGCGTGGGCGTCTGACGGGTGGGGCTATTGGACGATGAGGGATGGTGGCCGTTGACCAGCCCATTACCCACAGAATTTATGGCACACCACTGATGAATAACACAAGATTTTCATGTAAGAATCGATCGGAGCAGTACATTATCGCAGATGGATAAGCGTTTTCTTGCCCCAAAGCCATTGCGTTTTTTAAGAGAGTGCGCTAAAAATGGCTGGCGTATTAGCCTTGCTAGGAACGAAGCATTGTGAGAAATAATTTTTGGCAGATCGATACAACCACCACGTACATGAAAGCACGACAAAGAGGTCCAATGAGCAAGAGGGCCAGTTATGCGCATTTCGTTTCCTCAAAAATTACAGGATTGCATTTAATTCTGCTTAAGAGCGGACTTGGTCGGAAGAGACGCAGGGTCGTTACGGGTGCGGATCCATGATAAATCGGCTCTGAAAAACCGAGCCACTACGCAGCTAATACGTACAGTGACAGGTAAAGCTCACAGACTAAGCGAAGCGGATACTCTGCGAGTGGTACAAGACAATACTATGAGTAGAGTACTGTATTGTACCCCTCACCTCAAACTCAGTGTAATCCAAACCCAAATAATAAGCTCACTAATGAGACAAGCCACTAAGGCAGCGCTCTGACTGCCCAAAACCACCAACAACGAACGCCTGGCAGAGTTAGGTGTACATAACAGCATACAAGAACTAACCGAAGCGCATTTACAAGCCCGAAATCTGCGCCTAGCCAGCACCCCTGCCTGTAGACATATACTCTCTAAACTCCTGATTCGCAACCCCGCTGAACATAATTCCCTGACAGTTCTCCAAAAAGAAATTCGTCAAAGGCTACGCGTTCGACCACTCCCTCGTACCATGCACCCCAACAGAGATCGCGAGAGACCCATCTCCTCCTGGTTTGTCCGGCTTCGCCTCCACCCTGTGGGCCACTCCAAGCATGGGAGGACTGGGAGACTCCAATACGCTCCATGGATGCGGCAAGACAGAAGATCTTCGCCAGCGGATCTGCCAGCATCAGGGACCTTTTAGGCATAAATGTTTGAGTGTGGTGGAGACATGAGGAGACCCAGGGGCCTTGGAGCCCCGCTTTCCTCTGTAGAATGAAATTTTTTCTCTCTCCTAAGAATGGAAATGCAAAAGCCTGTCACTTTGCTCTCTTTGTCCCTTCATATTTCATTTTTTACTTGTAATTTTTATATTTAGATTTTGGTTGTTTTTACGTTCATTTATTTTCATCTATTTTATTTTTTATTCGTGTTCTTTTTCTATGACTTTTAGTTTTTCGTTTTCTTTTCTTTTATTTTTATACTGAGTAAGCCATCTTTCGCATTTACACAGTATTTCTTTCAATTAGTCACAGAGAACCTGCTCTAAACTCAGCTTTTATTTTCAATATTTCAATTTATTTAATATCTACAATTTATCAACAAAACTTTTCCGTTTTCAAGATGCACTCACGCACTACCTGACACAATCAAATTTTTGCGCATTTATCTACACAGAACTTCTTAGTCGCGAGGACAAAATTTACGTACACATTTTTGCTGACGCGACATAAACATGTAATGCTTTCGCATTAATAATGGCGGACATTCACCCCTCGGCACCAGGCGCGGTCCAGCCACCTCCTGCTCGCGGCACCACGGCTGCCGTATCACTAAAAAAGACCTGACTTAAACATGTACAAGAGCACACTGTGGCATGGTGGACCGCCCTGGCATGAGACTCGCTCTTTGGCAATGGTCTGGCCCTTGCCTACTCCGTGTACCTCCGTGGGAAGCATTGCGGATAACCGAAAACCTCTTTGCTTTGTTACATTACTTCCGTTCTGTTGTTGTTGTTGCTGGTTTTTGCTGGAGTGGCACATACTTACAGAGAGGGATTCGTCAGGGTGCTTTGTAGTCAAACAATTGAGAAGCATTGAATCATTTAAGGTATTCGAGGTTGAATTTGGTGCTAAAAATTGTACATCATATAACTAACAAAGGACTCTTCCTGTTGCAATGATGACATTATGCACATAATGCAAACTGGTTTTAGGACATATCCCCTGGCACTTGCCCCGAAAAAGCGAAAAACCGGAATAGAAAGAGGAAGGCTTAATCAAGCGAGGGGAATCTGCAGATAAGTTTTTCGCAGAGAAGCAAGTCGCCGACAGGAGTGGAGAAATTGATCATGTCTTTCTATTTCACCACATGTTACACAAAAATTCGTCAGAGAGGACTCCGATCGGAGCCAAATATGGATTCATTCGGGGAATTCTTCACTGGAAGAGGATCAGAGACACCTTGCATTGCCATGGATTACTTAAGTGCACACTTTAAAGGAAAGCCAAATGTTGACAATCCAATGCAGCAACTAGAGGCTCATGAGTCAAGGATTGCAGTTGCAGGAAACCATATTTTAATCTAACTGTTGTCATTTGCACAGTGATTAGAGTAAATGGTACCACAGGTCCGCAAAGCGCAGACTTTGCTAAAAAATGAGCCATCACGTTAGCGTTAATCCCGCACTGTGCGGGTATCCAGTGAAAGAGCACTTCTTTAACATATGGTGGAGTGAAAAAATCCTAGGGAACGGCCCAGAACAGCGTCCCTACCGCCTTCGACTGCATTCAGGACAGAAAGATTGTCGGCAAGTGCAATGACCGAAGTAATGTTGCAAGGGACATTATGTAAGGCCAACTAAATCGCTTGAAATTCAGTAGCAAATATAGGCGTATAATCAGGGGCCCGAAAAGAATAACTCCAATGAAGAGCCCAGCAATAAACGCCAATACAGCCTTTTTCTTTGGCTGAGAAGCATCTGTGAAAATTGCAATATATGTTGGAAAACTGCCACGGTACTCTTATACAAGCCATTTAAACATTTGCTGGCAAATCCTTTCCATTTCTTGGAAGGGCGTTGCCAAAGTGACAACGAGCATCGGTCCGCAGGTTGTGAACCTTTTACTACAGAACTAATTGTGATTAAAAATTTTCATGCTTCAGAATTATTAGCACAGTCTGAGGGAGTTTGTACCTAGGCCAATTAATACCGGAGAACATATTCGGCGATGTTGTAAATATGGAGCTAGCCAATTCTGGAATAGGCTCTAAAGCTCTAAGGAAAGTTCCCACAGTGAGAAGCTGAAACTGTGAATTTAAACCAAGTAATCGCGCCGCCAAAAGCAGCACAGCATTGGCAGCAAATTTTGGTAGTCCATGTCAAAGATGGAGTGCACATCTCTCCAAAAGAATCAGAGGTTGAAGCTTGTACGTTGGCCAACCTCATAAAACCCCTGACCAAGGAGCATTTGAGGACTAAATAAATAAATAAATAAATAAATAAATAAATAGACCAGAAAAATAACGCAGCCAAATTCAAGTAGTGGCCTTACATAAGATTTATGAAGAGCAAAGCGTACGACGGCATATGCCTTATTTTTCGTTGCTGATTCTCACCAACCTACCATGGGAGCGCTCACCTTTAAGCACATATCTGAATTTGTTGCCAGCAGCCTAACTGTGGAGCGTAGGTAATAGCAAAATATTTGGCATCAACTTCTGGGATTGGGGTAATGAGATGCAGGAAGGAGATGTAAAGAGGGTATGCCGGCGGAAAAACAAGGAGGGCACTGTTAACTCTTAAAACTAACATTGGCTGTCCAGCCAGGCTTCCAGAACATTGAGGTACGCATCATTCTAAACAGCGCGAACAGGTCCCGGACGAAGAAGGAAACGTACAACACAAGCGCTGCTTCCTCGTTCCTGTGCTCTTGCGGTGTTTTAGAATGAGTACCTACAAACTTCTACCAGGCTTCTACTTTGGCCTTCTTTCCCCTCCTTACCTTGCCCGCAGAATATACCTTGGCGACATGGACTATGTTTTTCTTTTTTTTCTTCCCTGCGTTTTCCTTCAAGTTGTTTTTTTTTAGCGTTTAGCTTCTTTACATTTAACCTGCAGTGGCTTAAAGCCTGGCAAAAAGTTGCTGGTCTGGTCACCCTCTATTTGTTTTATTGCTAAAGCACTACTTCACGAGTTCAGTGAGGGTCAGTGAGTCTGTGTGAAGCTTTAAGTTGAGGGTGACCTTGGCGAAACCATAAATAAATTTATAAACTAAATAATGCCGCGACTAGAATTCGAACCCGAGGTCCCGCCAACAGATAGGTTTTGCTGGCCACTGCACGAAAGCGCTATGCTATCAGCGCATTTTTTCTTTACATTATGTCAATAGAGCCGGAAAGAAAAATTTAAGCATGCTTACGCCACAAAACACCAGATCAGCATATCCCTGGACGACCTCACCTTCCAAAATATCAAAAGTTTGAGAGGCTCACACATGCATCGAGATATGGAGCCAGCCAGGCGGCTTTTCAAGGGCAGCATATACTCCCCGCACCAAAGTGTATTGCAAGCGAAACAAAAGATTTCGACGACCGTGGTGATTCGGCGTGGCGATACATCATGAGGCTGTTCAGAGACAACATAGTCTCACCAACATAAATAGATCAAATGGCACTACACAGTTTTCTAGCGATAGCTACTATACGGTAGCATTTCGAGCCTTCAGCGTGGCCGAGCAGCCACTGTCACGTGGCTGGTCACCTGGTTGGACTCGGAGTGCGGAGCAGCTGCCGGCGGCGTGGCGCCGTGCCTGGTCACATGGTTCGTCACGCGGTTGATCACGTGAGCAGCCACGTGGTTGGTCGCGTGGTGCGGAGCAGCTGCTGCTGCCAGCGGCACGGCGCGCCAGCGAAACTGAGCTGCAACAGCTGTGCGCATGCGCTGTGTCAAATGGGACGAAGATGCGGCGAAAGACTGATTTTGCGATTCAACTGACCAAGTGCCACTCGGCCAGCTGTAGCAATCGCGTCACTCCAGGTTTGACCAGAGATATATCACCGCCAATTTCTTCTACACAGGCAACTAAACGGATACTGTAGGGTGTGATGTCAACGTCCTTCTTAATTGTTCGTTGTAATATGTCCCAGAAGAAAATAGCATCAATGCACAAAATAAAACAATGGTCAATTGTCCCTGGAGTACTGCACAGGCGCCAATTCGCCGTCCATGGCGCAAGCATCTCCTTAGCATGAAGCCATGCCTTCACAGACAGCGTGGATGTGTGGAGTTTAAAGAAGAATGGTTTTGCAGCAGATGATATGCGCTCGGCTACTGATCCGGAGTTCACAGGATCGAACCCGACCGCGGCGGCTGCGTTTTCATGGATGCAAAACGCTTAGCGTTTTTCCTCCGACCGCGGAGGCTGCGTCTTTACGGAGGAAAAACGCTAAGGCGCCCGTGTGCTGTGCGATGTCAGTGCACGTTAGAGAACCCCAGGTGGTCGACATTATTCCGGAGCCCTCCACTGCGGCACCTCTTTCTTCAATTCTTCTTTCACTCCCTCCTTTATCCCTTCCCTTACGGCGCGGTTCAGGTGTCCTACGATATATGAGACGGATACTGCGCCATTTCCTTCCTACCCAAAAAAAACAATTATTGTTATTAGATGAAATGCACAATCGTTTAGCACGTTTTAGAACACCAGTCACAAGGAAGTAAAGAAAAATTAATGTGGATTAGCTCAGCTAATCCAAGATATACAAAGCAAAAGATGTCGGCGTTCACTGTTTTTATTGGCGTTGGTGTTAAGAATGTTCTAGACGGCAATGGGTTTGAGGAAAGAAAGAGCGCATAACTCTCTCCCTGGATATGTGGATGCGTCATTCGTGGTTTGATACATGTGGCGGTGGTGAGAGAGAGATGTGAACTGAATGCATGAGCGCTGACAGCGCTGCTGCTGACATGCGGCACTGCAGCAATAGCTAGGCCGCAGCGTTCATTTGGTGATCAATCGCTCGCTATAAACCATTAACTGCGCTTGTTCTGTGTACGAGTGGTCTATGGCAGGAGAAAACGACAGTGTGATCTCACCAATAACAGTGCATTTATTCGAGATCATGTCCTATGTGTCAAGTGGTAAGCCTAGAGGCAAAACATTTACTGTGTTTCGTTCACCACAAATAACGCACTACTTTTTGGTCGCGGATGCAGGCAGCGCAAACATAAGCGCCAGCTTTGAAAGCGTTGCACATGATGTTTGAAACGGAGTATAATACCACTGGCATGAATAAGGTTACCATGAGCCGAAGCCGACGATGACGAAGCTCTTGAGGCGGCCGGCTGACGCTTGTGCTGGGTAACTGCTCCTTGTCATCGTGCTCTCGCCCCGCTGCTTTATCGATTACTTGCGGAAGAGTCTTTGTCACCGGCGCTTCCCACGTCATAGTGAACCACCCTTCACTATTATCGAAGAAATATCGTCCGCATACGCGCCGACTATCCAGAAAAGCAAAAGCATTAGCCAATCAGTCTAAACACATGCTTTTGCACGTTTACTCACTTTAACTGTGTTGATACCCTACCACATTTTGTAGCGATAGCTACACTGCGCTAGC